>NC_087288.1:17494431-17803598 GCF_015220805.1 Pogoniulus pusillus
ACTGAAAAGTCTTCTTCATATCAGTAGTCCGCACCCATGGAACACCTCTGGGTACACTTAGAAAAGAGAAACTTATTATTTTTGTCTATAATACATACCTGTAACTTGTATTTTGGATGATGTGGGGTGGTTGTGTATATTTGTGTATATAATACATACCTTTAATATGTATTTTGGATGATGCTGGGTGGTTGTATATGTAATACATACCTTTAGTTTGTATTTTGGATGATGCTGGGTGGTTGTATATGTAATACATACTTTTAATTTGTATTTTGGATGATGTTGGGTGGTTGTATAGGTAATACATACTTTTAATGTGTATTTTGGATGATGCTGGGTGGTTGTATAGGTAATACATACTTTTAATGTGTATTTTGGATGATGCTGGGTGGTTGTATAGGTAATACATACTTTTAATGTGTATTTTGGATGATGTTGGGTGGTTGTATAGGTAATACATACTTTTAATGTGTATTTTGGATGATGTTGGGTGGTTGTATAGGTAATACATACTTTTAATGTGTATTTTGGATGATGCTGGGTGGTTGTATAGGTAATACATACTTTTAATGTGTATTTTGGATGATGCTGGGTGGTTGTATAGGTAATACATACTTTTAATGTGTATTTTGGATGATGCTGGGTGGTTGTATAGGTAATACATACTTTTAATGTGTATTTTGGATGATGCTGGGTGGTTGTATATGTAATACATACTTTTAATTTGTATTTTGGATGATGTTGGGTGGTTGTGTATATTTGTGTATATAACAGAATCATAGAATGGTCTGGGTTGGAAGGGACCTCAAGGATCATCCAGCTCCAGCCCCCTGCCATAGGCAGGGACATCTCCCACTAGAGCAGGTTGCTCATGGCCTCATCCAAGCTGGCCTTAAACACCTCCAGGGAGGAAGCAGCCACAACCTCCCTGGGCAACCTGTGCCAGTGTCTCACCACCCTCATTGCAAAGAACTTCCTCCTAACAACAGCTCTAAATCTCTCCTCTTCCAGTTTAAACCCATTCCCCCTCATCCTGTCATTACAAGCCCTTGTCAATAGTCCCTCCCCAGCCTTCCTGTAGCCCTCTTCAGATACTGGAAGGCCACTCTAAGGTCTCCTCTAAGGCTTCTCTTCTCCAGACTGCAGAGCCCCAACTCTTGTAGCCTCTCCTCATGGCAGAGCTGCTGCAGCCCTCTGAGCATCTTTGTGGCCCTCCTCTGGACTGGCTCCAACAGTTCCATGCCCCTCTTGTGTTGGGGGCTCCAGAACTGTACAGAGTACTCCAGGTGGGGTCTGAGGAGAGCAGAGTAAATAATACATACATTTAATTTGTATTTGGGATGGTGTTGGATGGTTGCATCCTGATTTGCTACTACACAAAGACAGGTAACGTTGCTGTTTGGCAGGCACCTCGAGAAATTTATTAACTAAGAACTAACTACTAATAGTGTATCTCTACTCCAACCAGGGGCTGGAAAGATGAAAACACACATTCAAACCTTGATGAGCTGTTCACCACATGGTCTTGTTATTTATTTAGCTAGTTAGTTAGTTTTTGCATGCCCAATCTTGGATTTGTCTTCATCTAAATTTACAGTCACTGCCTTTGAAAAATCAAGCCACAGAGAGAGATAATGAGGCAGAAAAGAAAGTCATGCAACTGAGATGGGAGCCTAGGACTGAGACATGACTGCTCATTCTGTGATTTTTGATAAGTCATTTGAGGGTTGGGCTCATAGAGGCATTTAATTATTTGAATTGTAAGTTCAGCTGGTTAAGGGCATGCTGAATAGTGCTTCCAGGCTTAGTTATCTACTTTAAATGTAATCACTCATTGGCTAACATAGATAAACAAGACAGAATCATAGAATCAGCCAGGTTGGAAGAGACCTCCAAGATCATCCAGGCCAACCTAGCACCCAGCCCTAGCCAGTCAACCAGACCATGGCACTAAGTGCCTCAGCCAGGCTTTGCTTGAACACCTCCAGACACGGTGCCTCCACCACCTCCCTGGGCAGCCCATTCCAATGCCAATCACTCTTCTGCCAACAACTTCCTCCTAACATCCAGCCTAGACCTCCCCTGATTGCACAACTTGAGACTGTGTCCCCTCCTTCTGTAGCTGGTTGCCTGGGAGAAGAGACCAACCCCACCTGGCTACAGCCTCCCTTCAGGTAGTTGTAGACAGCAATGAGGTCCCCCCTGAGCCTCCTCTTCTGCAGGCTGCACACCCCCAGCTCCCTCAGCCTCTCCTCACAGGCTTTGTGTTCCAGGCCCCTCACCAGCTTTGTTGCCCTTCTCTGGACACCTTCCAGCACCTCAACATCTCTCTTGAATTGAGGAGCCCAGAACTGGACACAGCACTCAAGGTGTGGCCTGACCAGTGCTGAGTACAGGGACAGAATAACCTCCCTTGTCCTAGATACCTGCTAAGCCTTCCACAACAGCATATTCTTCCAGGTAGTCACTGGTGTTTTAGAGAGCAGGAAAATAAGGTCTTATTGGCAGTGACTGGAGCCCAGACAATAGCAGCAACAGAGCTCCATATTAGGAATATTGTAGGCAGCAAATCTAGGGATGTAATTGCCCTCTCTACTCAGCACTGATGAGGTCACCACCTCAAATACTGGATTCAGTTTTGGGTCACTCACTTCAGGAATGACATTGAGGTCCAAAGGAGAGCAGCTAAGCTGGTGAGGGTCTTGAACACAAGTCTGCTGAAGCATAGCTGAGGAGGCTGTGATTGTTTAGTCTTCAGAAGAGGAGGCTCTTAACTGTCTCAAAGGAGGTTGAAGTGGGGTTTGGTCTCTTTCCACACGCAGCTGGTTTTGCTATTCGTGATTCCCTGACAAAGTGGAAGGATTCTGCATGTGGGATTGTGTAGGATTCTACCTCAGGTCTAGCACTTGTCAAAACTTCCATTAATATTTTGGGTAACTCAATAGCAAGTACTATTAAAAACCATTCAGTCATCAGCTGCAGAGGATCCCTTAGCTGCCTGTGAAAGGGTAGGATGCAAATGGAGAGTCATCACGACAAGTGAAGAAATCAGTGTGAGAGGTGTATGCAACTCAATAAAGAAAGTGAGAACTACTGCATTTAGGTAGGAATAGTGAAATACACAACATTAAGAGTAGGAACAATCAGACAGCACTGTGCAACAGTGTCAAAATCACAGAGTTAGCATATGTGGGTTTAATTGCTTTTCCCAAACTCTGTGACTTTGTTATAGGAAGAATTTTATTCAGTTCAGTGCAATTGTACCTGGATTAATTATTGATCCTTGTTATTTTTTTCCCCTTTCTCTCTTCTAGGTACTTTTTTAGTTTTAATTAACAGAAAAATAATGGACTAAATAATGAGGTATGGCAAAATGTGAGGAAGTTCTTTACAGAGAGAGTGATTTGCCATTGGAATGGGCTGCCCAGGGAGGTGGTGGAGTCATCATCCCTGAAGGTGTTGAAGCAAAGCCTGGATGAGGCACCTAGTGCCATGGTCTAGATGACTGGACAGGGCTGGGTGCTAGGTTGGACTGGATGAGCTTGGAAGTCTCTTCCAGCCTGGTTGTTTCTATGATTCATATGATTCTATGATTCCTGGGCCATTCCCTTTTCTGGAGATGGTTTTTGTCTTCTAGAATCTCATCTATCTGTCAGGGTTTCTCAGACATGTACTTGGTTACTTGGTCTGAGATTGTAGCAACTTTTGAAATATAAATACTGGCAGAGAGCCAGGAGGATGATTGGGGGACTTGAGCATCTCCTCTATGAAGAGAGACTGAGAAACTTGGGTCTGTTTAGTCTGGGGAAGAGAAGACTGAGAGGAGATCTGATTGATGTATACAAATTGGTTGGACTGGATGAGCTTGGAGGTCTCTTCCAACCTGGTTGATTCTATGATATTCTATGATAATATCTGAGGGGTGAGTGCCAAGTGGATGGGGCCAATCTCTTTTTTTGCAGTTCAGCAGCAATAAGACAAGGAGCAATAGTTACAAAGTGGAACATAGAAGGTTTCATCTCAACACGAGGAGAAGCTTCTTTACAGATAGGGTAACGGAGCACTGGAACAGGCTGTCTGGAGAGGTTGTGGAGTCTCCTTTCCTGAAGACTTTGAAAACCTGTCTGGATGTGTTCCTGTGTGACCTACCTTAGGTGATGCTGCTTTGGCAGGCTGTGGGAGAATTCTCCCGCAGCGGGACATGAGCTGTAAACATGAGGGAGATGTCCTTGAGCTTGCTGGCTCAGGAAGCTAGGCTGTGGACTGTGAGCAACCCACGCACACCTGCAGGGGGCTGGACCCAGCTCCAGGGGGCTGAGCCTGCCATCCCCCTGGGGTGGGAACCACAGGTTGTTTTTGCTACAGGGTAACCTATCTGCACCCTGCACGTGGCTTGGGGCCAATCTGTACTGTCCACTTGTGCCAGCCCCAGGCTGGCTGGATACACCTCCTCTGAGCGCTATATAAGACACTGCACTGCCCTAATAAAGTGCACTGATGCATAGCAAGCTGCTGAGTCGCGTCGTCAGTACCCTGACCTCGCCTCTCGCCAGCCTCCGGACCCCGACAGCAGGGGGATTGGACTTGATGATCTTTTGAGGTCTCTTCCAACCCCTACCATTCTATGACTCTGTGATCTTAATTTGCCCAGTTGCTGTTGTAATAGACTTCTTTCTGACCACCTATTAGCCTGCCATTAGCCCCAAGCCACATTGAGTGCCTCACTCAGGGAGGTCATTCTGCCCCTGTACTCTGCACTGCTTAGACCACACCTTGAGTGCTGTGTTCAGTTCTGGGCCCCCCAGTTTAGGAGGGACATTGAGATGCTTGAGCGTGTCCAGAGAAGGGCAACGAGGCTGGGGAGAGGCCTTGAGCACAGCCCTACGAGGAGAGGCTGAGGGAGCTGGGATTGGTTAGCCTGGAGAAGAGGAGGCTCAGGGGAGACCTTATTGCTGTCTACAACTACCTGAGAGGAGGTTGTGGCCAGGAGGAGGTTGCTCTCTTCTCTCAGGTGGCCAGCACCAGAACAAGAGGACACAGCCTCAGGCTGTGCCAGGGGAGATTTAGGCTGGAGGTGAGGAGAAAGTTCTTCCCTGAGAGAGTCATTGGACACTGGAATGGGCTGCCCGGGGAGGTGGTGGAGTCGCCGTCCCTGGAGCTGTTCAAGGCAGGATTGGACGTGGCACTTGGTGCCATGGTCTGGCCTTGAGCTCTGTGGTAAAGGGTTGGACTTGATGATCTGTGAGGTCTCTTCCAAACCTAATAATACTGTGATACTGTGATACTGTGATACTGTGATACTGTGATACTATTCTTGCTGGAGACACTTCAGTGCTAAATGCAAAAGAGCTTCCTCTATTTTCAAAGCAAGATTACTTTCTTCTAGCAAGATAATGTGGCCTTAGTGGGAATTAGGGCAGCTAAACTGCAATGCTTGGAAATTTACACCCTAATTATCACAAATTAGCTTCTTCATCAAGGACAAAGTAAAGAGAGGAAGAATACTCAGGGGCTTGTCCAGTGTATTACCTTTTCTTCTAGTATGATCTCCAGTGAGATTTGTCTGTTTCTGTTCAGTTCATCACGGTGAAAAACTCCTCCATAATTCAAAGCAACAAAAATGCTTTCTGGTTTTCAGTTATCTGAATGTTTGAAGTACTTCTCAGAAGGTAACATGCACATGTTAGTGACAGCAGTAAGTGGTAGATCATTAATATGAGCTGTAAATGCCAGTACTGCTAAGATGTCATCTTTGCTTCCATTTCAAGCCTGAGTCTTGAAAGGATTAGTTTTGCTTAACTGAGTAGTTTCACTGATGATAATAATTGTTTCAATGGTTACAGGATTATTGTCACTAGAATGAATGCTTCAGAAGCCAAAATATCTCTCCCTCCTCCTCCTCTCCAAATACTCACTCACTGAAAGATATTTTTCTTTTAGATAACCATGTCCACAAGGAAAACCTGCCCAGAAAACCTGCAGTGAGCACTGGTGAGACCACACCTCTAGTCCTGGGTCCAGTTTTGGGCACCACGGTATAAGAAAGAGATTGAAGTGCTGGAGGGGGTACAGAGAAGGTCAACAAATCTGGTGAGTGTTTTGGAGAACATGGCTGAGGGATCTGCAGTTGTTTAGCCTGAAAAGAGATGACTAAGGGGACACCTTATTTCTCTCTACAGCTACCTGAAAGGAGATTGTATTGAGGTGGAGGTTAGTTTCTTCTCCCTAATATCAGTGATAGAACAAGAGAAAATGGCCTCAAGCTGCACTAGAGGAAGTTTAGGTTGGATATGAAGCAGAATGTCTTTACTGAAAGAGTGGTCAGACATTGAGACAAGCTGCCCAGGAATGTGGTGGAGTCATCATCCTTGGAAGTATTAAAAAAGCAAGTCGATGTGGCACTTTGGGACATGGTCTAGTGGTCATGGAGGTGTTGGGTAGAAGGTTGGTCTTGATGATCATAGAGGTCTTTTCCAAATTTAGTGATTTTGAGAGGTGCAATCCAAATCAATTTTTTACATTATCTGTTAGGAGAAGAAAAAGTTCATTCCTGTGGGTTTCTAGGTTGTTGAGTTGGCCTCCTTAGGCTGCGTGGGAGCGGGAAAGACACCAGCTTATACCAATATGGTACATAGGAGGTCAGTCTGTTTATTGAAGCTAAGCCTCGTGGAGTTTGGTAGAGGGGTGTGTACTTTGATAGGCTTACACAGGCAGAAATGGGCTGTCCACATGCACAGAGGCAGACCTGACCAACTGCCCCCCTTAATCCCTCTTTGCAGCCGCTTAGCCACAGCATTGCTAGTTCCCAGGGCTGAGCAGCCTGCCCTCCTCGCACAGCTCAGCTACAGAGAGCAGCTCCTCTGCCAGTCTCCCAAGGCCACTTTTCTGCAGCTGTGCCTCCTTATCAGAATTGCCTAAGTCAGTTCAGTTAGCCCTGCTCAAACCCTCGGCATGAGGTTAAAAATACATGTAATCCAGCGTGGTGGTACAGTTCTGTCCCACCTACCAGGTGGTGAATGGTGCCACATCCAGCTGGCAGCTGGCACTAGTGGTGTTCCCCAAGGATCAGTGCTGGACCCAGTCCTGTTCAATATCTTTATTGATGATCTGAATGAGGGGATTGAGTCCAGCATCAGTAAGTTTGCAGATGACACCAAGCTAGGAGCAGGTGTGGAGCTATTGGAAGGTAGGAGAACCCTGCAGAGGGACCTGGCCAGGCTGGATGGGTGGGCAGAGGCCAAGGGAATGAGATTGAACAAGGCCAAGGGCAGGGTTCTGCACTTTGGCCACAACAACCCCAAGCAGCACTACAGGCTGGGGACAGAGTGGCTGAAAAGCAGTCAAGACGAGAGGGACCTGGGGGTGCTGGTAGAGAGTAGCTGAAGATGAGGCAGCAGTGTGCCCAGGTGGCCAAGAGAGCCAATGGCATCCTGGCCTGCATCAGGAACAGTGTGGCCAGTAGGACAAGGGAGGTTATACTGCCCCTGTACTCAGCACTGCTCAGGCCACACCTTGAGTGCTGTGTCCAGTTCTGGGCTCCTCAATTCAAGAGAGATGTTGAGGTGCTGGAAGGTGTCCAGAGAAGGGCAACAAAGCTGGTGAGGGGCTGGAGCACAGCCCTGTGAGGAGAGGCTGAGGGAGCTGGGGGTGTGCAGCCTGCAGAAGAGGAGGCTCAGGGCAGACCTCATTGCTGTCTACAACAGGAGGCTGTAGCCAGGTGGGGTTGGTCTCTTCTGCCAGGCAAGCAGCAACAGAACAAGGGGACACAGTCTCAAGTTGTGCAATCAGGGGAGGTCTAGGCTGGATGTTAGGAGGAAGTTGTTGTCAGAGAGAGTGATTGGCATTGGAATGGGCTGCCCAGGGAGGTGGTGGAGTCACCAACCCTGGAGGCGCTGAAGCAAAGCCTGGCTGAGGCACTTAGTGCCATGGTCTGGTTGACTGGCTAGGGCTGGGTGCTAGGTTGGCCTGGATGATCTTGGAGGTCTCTTCCAACCTGCTTGATTCTATGATTCTATGATTCTTAGTACAGAGTGTGACTTCCCTACCTGGGCCACACACAACCCAAGTTGGAAAGTGAAATATGGATTGTGAAAGACTGCGTATCAGAGCATTAAGGCACTCCTTTAACATGCCTGGCTCCTGCTCCTCCAATTCTGTGGAGACAATAACAGCAAATGCCTGCTGACAGACCACGTCAGACATATCCACAACACCCAGTCAGCAAGAAGCACATATATAGCATCTATCTTTCTCACAGTATCACAGAATCACCAAGGTTGGAAGAGACCTCATAGGTCATCAAGTCCAACCCTTTACCACAGAGCTCAAGGCCAGACCATGGCACCAAGTGCCACGTCCAATCCTGCCTTGAACAGCTCCAGGGACGGCGACTCCACCACCTCCCCGGGCAGCCCATTCCACTGTCCAATGACTCTCTCAGGGAAGAACTTTCTCCTCACCTCAAGCCTAAATCTCCCCTGGCGTAGCTTGAGGCTGTCCTCTTGTTCTGGTGCTGGCCGCCTGAGAGAAGAGAGCAACCTCCTCCTGGCCACAACCTCCCCTCAGGTAGTTGTAGACAGCAATAAGGTCTCCCCTGAGCCTCCTCTTTTCCAGGCTAACCAATCCCACCTCCCTCAGCCTCTCCTCGTAGGGCTGTGTTCAAAGCCTACGAGGCCTCAATTCATTAGCTGGCTGATACCAAAGAAAATTCATTACTGCAAGGTTATTGCAGATTCAAGGAGAAGAGGACTTGGTTTCTCTATAGAAAAACCAAATGCCTTCTACTGAGAAACAGATTTATGTGTGTGTGTGTGTGTGTGATCAGTACTTATGAGTCATAATAGTTTCTGTAAAGGCTGTTTTACTTTGTGCAGTTGACATGAGTCATTGTTCTCTTCCCAGGTAATAAGTAGTTAAGATCACATTTAGCACTTCCATTTCTCTAGCAATCTCTAGGACTTGTATTTTGTGGATCTCCAATGAAAAACTGCTTCAGAGTTCTGAGTGACAAGCAAAGGCTTTAAGAAAGTTTGCAGATGACACCAAGCTGGGGGCAGATGTGGCTGGGTTGGAGGGCAGAAGGGTTTTGCAGCGGGACCTTGACCGCCTGCACAGATGGGCAGAGTCCAAGGGGATGGGGTTCAATAGCTCCAAGTGCAGGGTGCTGCACTTTGGCCACAGCAACCCCATGCAGAGGTACAGGCTGGGGTGGGAGTGGCTGGAGAGCAGCCAGACAGAGAGGGATCTGAGGGTGCTGATTGATACCCACCTGAACATGAGCCAGCAGTGTGCCCAGGTGGCCAAGAGAGCCAGTGGCATCCTGGCCTGCATCAGGAATGGTGTGGCCAGCAGGAGCAGGGAGGTCATTCTGCCCCTGTACTCTGCACTGCTTAGACCACACCTTGAGTGCTGTGTTCAGTTCTGGGCCCCCCAGTTTAGGAGGGACATTGAGAAGCTTGAGCATGTCCAGAGAAGGGCAACGAGGCTGGGGAGAGGCCTTGAGCACAGCCCTACGAGGAGAGGCTGAGGGAGCTGGGATTGGTTAGCCTGGAGAAGAGGAGGCTCAGGGGAGGCCTTATTGCTGTCTACAACTACCTGAGGGGAGGTTGTGGCCAGGAGGAGGTTGCTGTCTTCTCTCAGGTGGCCAGCACCAGAACAAGAGGACACAGCCTCAGGCTGTGCCAGGGGAGATTTAGGCTGGAGGTGAGGAGAAAGTTCTTCCCTGAGAGAGTCATTGGACACTGGAATGGGCTGCCCGGGGAGGTGGTGGAGTCGCCGTCCCTGGAGCTGTTCAAGGCAGGACTGGATGTGGCACTTGGTGCCATGGTCTGGCCTTGAGCTCTGTGGTAAAGGGTTGGACTTGATGATCTGTGAGGTCTCTTCCAACCTTGGTGACACTGTGATACTGTGAAATAACACAAAATACTTCCCCTTGGAGAGCGTGGCTGACTGGAGCTGGCATCTGCTAATGCTCAGCCACTTTTGTGTCAGAAATAAAAGGGGCAGCTGGTTTAACAAGGCAAAGCATACCTTGTTCTTAGCGAGTGATGTAGCTATGAGACAAACAGGGCTGGGAAAAACACAGCACCCAATGATGTACATTTTGTTCTAACCTCCAAAAATAAGCCCAACGAGGGCAGAATGTTTACTTACTACATGAAAATCACTGTTTCTTCTAGCTATTCCTAGAGTTAATTGGAATGTTTCAGATGGCATTCTGAATGTTTATTAAAGATCCAAAACCAAATTTTCATTGTTTGACCTTTATGGTTTAAGTAAATTTATTTAGATAGAATCATAGAATCAGGCAGGGTTGGAAGGGACCACAAGGATCATCCAGTTCCAACCCCCCTGCCATGGGCAGGGACAACCTACCCTAGATCAGGCTGCCCACAGCCACATCCAGCCTCAAGCTGTGCCAGGGGAAATTTAGGCTGGAGGTGAGGAGAAAGTTCTTCCCTGAGAGAGTCACTGGACACTGGAATGGGCTGCCCGGGGAGGTGGTGGAGTCGCCGTCCCTGGAGCTGTTCAAGGCAGGATTGGACGTGGTCCTTGAGCTCTGTGGTAAAGGGTTGGACTTGATGATCTATGAGGTCTCTTCCCACCTTGATGATACTGTGATACTGTGATACCTCCAGGGACAGAGCCTCAACCACCTCCCTGGGCAACCCATTCCAGCCTCTCACCACACTCATTCTCAACAACTTCCTCCTCACCTCCAGCCTGAACCTACCCATCTCCAGCTTTGCTCCATTCCCCCCAGTCCTGTCACTGCCTGGTATCCTGAAAAGCCCTTCCCCAGCTCTTTTGTAGGTCCCCTTCAGATACTGAAAATGATGTTACAAGATAACAGAAAGAAAAAAGAGAGAACACAATAATCATTTATAGGATGTTAAAAATGAGGATGGCTAATGTGCTGGAGGTCTATATTTAGAATAAGAATGATCTTTCAGCACAGCGTTCTCATGAGACTTCTTGCTAAACATGTTCCTACTCCTCCATTGCCACCTCCAACCTTGTCTGCTGGTATTTTTCCAGTTTACAAAGTGAATTCTTCAGTTCTTGTTGTCGAATGCTGAAATGTTTTTTATAAAGTGACTAGAAGTACTAAGTGGTGCAGATATCATTGCTTTAACTCCCATGGCTGAAAAATACCCCAAGCTATGGCTTTTTTCATTTTCTTTCTTTCCTATTGGCAGAGGCCAGTGGGATGAGATTGAACAAGGCCAAGTGCAGGGTTCTACACTTTGGCCACAACAACCCCAATTAGGGCTACAAGCTGAGGACAGAGTGGCTGGAAAGCGGCCAGGAAGAAAGAGACCAGGGGGTGCTGGTAGAGAGTAGGCTGAAGCTGAGCCAGCAGTGTGCCCAGGTGGGCAAGAGAGCCAATGGCATCCTGGCCTGCATCAGGAACAGTGTGGCCAGCAGGACAAGGGAGGTTATTCTGCCCCTGTACTCAGCACTGCTCAGGCCACACCTTGAGTGCTGTGTCCAGTTCTGGGCTCCTCAATTCAAGAGAGATGTTGAGGTGCTGGAAGGTGTCCAGAGAAGGGCAACAAAGCTGGTGAGGGGCCTGGAACACTAACCCTGTGAGGAGAGGCTGAGGGAGCTGGGGGTGTGCAGCCTGCAGAAGAGGAGGCTCAGGGCAGACCTCATTGCTGTCTACAACTACCTGAAGGGAGGCTGTAGCCAGGTGGGTTTGGTCTCTTCTGCCAGGCAACCAGCAACAGAACAAGGGGACACAGTCTCAAGTTGTGCCATCAGGGGAGGTCTAGGCTGGATGTTAGGAGGAAGTTGGTGGCAGAGAGAGTGATTGGCATTGGAATGGGCTGCCCAGGGAGGTGGTGGAGTCTCCATCCCTGGAGGTGTTGAAGCAAAGCCTGGCTGAGGCACTTAGTGCCATGGTCTGGTTGATTGGCCAGGGCTGGGTGCTAGGTTGGACTGGATGATCTTGGAGGTCCTTTCCAAGCTGCTTGATCCTATGATTCTATTCTATGATTCAGTGATTCTGTGATTCTGGTATCAATTTGAGGACTGCTTCAAAGTTACACAAAGATGGTCTTTAATGAAATTCAGTGTTTGACAAAGAGTTTTGTTATCAACATGCTGATAATAACAACCTGTGTGGTTGGGGCAAGTGATAGTTTTTTAATTTCAAACAGAGGTCAATAATCCTGAGACTAATTTAGCAGAGGCAGAGGAGACAGGGTGATGGCAACCAGTCTGTGTACTGTCACTGCACCATGTGGTGCTGTACGTCTGCATAGCTTACCCTTCCTATCCCATCAGGGATGTGCATAAACTGTATCAAAAGTAAAAACATTTTTGGGTCCTAAATAAATACAGCCATAAGTTATGTTTATGTGTTCATTAGTCAACAATGGGGTTTATGCAGACCATTGTGATGGTTTGGGTGTTTCCCCACCCCCCCACCCACTTTGGAAATCACCCAGACTAGACTCAGGGGCTCTGGAAATTGAATGAAGCTTTGTATTTACAGCTTAGCACAATAGACAAGCAGAGAGTTACAGTATATACAGATACAGACAGAAATAGACAAGGTAAAAGGTAATACAGAAACACAGCAGCCCTCCCAGAAACCTGAGTCCCCAGGAGGGGCTCCCAACCACCCTTCCACCTTCCTCCCACTCCTCTACCTTACTGTAGATCTTGCCTTATGTTTAAGGTAGTTTGGAGAGTCAGCCAGGGGAGTTAGGATGCAGGTGGATTAGTCACACAGACGGCAGGTTAGGTTAGAGAGAGAGGTGCAGCCCACAAATCCCAGAGAGTGACTCTGTTATCTATATTTATGTTCTTGTTCTTATCCACCTCAGCAAGCCTATGAGTGCAGCAGACATCACCACTGTTTCCTTTCCACAGCCTGTAATCTAATTCTTCTCACCAAAACATTCTAGCTAGGCTCAAACCAGCACAATCATATTGCAACTACTCATTCAGGCATGCAAGTCAAAAATGACTAAGACTATTCAGTTAGAACACATGTGTCAGTTTGGTGAAGTACTGATTTCTTTCCCCCTAAACCACAGCAAAGGCACCAGGCCTTAGATTACTGTAGCAGATTGTTGTTTTCTGAACAGCAGGGATGAGCATTCAGTTAGCAGTCTCAGTATAAAGACATAAAGAGGAAGAGCATTTGGTTTAATATGAGAGAATTTAATCTTCCCCTGAGAAGCAGAATTGTTGAAGGGCATCACACATATGACTTTATTCTGGCTTCTCTGTTCAGAACTATGGAGCCATGAGATGTGATCCAATACAGCCTGCAACGGGAGAAAGTGACCAGCAGGGCTTGTAGATCATGGAATCAAGTAGCTTGGAAGTGACCTCTAAGATCATCCAGTCCAACCTAGCACCCAGCCCTAGCCAGTCAACCAGACCATGGCACTAAGTGCCTCAGCCAGGCTTTGCTTCAACACCTCCAGGGATGGTGACTCCACCACCTCCCTGGGCAACCCATTCCAATGCCAATCACTCTCTCTGCCAACAACTTCCTCCTAACATCCAGCCTAGACCTCTCCCAGGTACAACTTGAGACTGTGTCCCCTTGTTCTATTGCTGGCTGCCTGGGAGAAGAGACCAACCCCACCTGGCTACAGCCTCCCTTCAGGTAGTTGTAGACAGCAATGAGCTCTGCCCTGAGCCTCCTCTTCTGCAGGCTGCACACCCCCAGCTCCCTCAGCCTCTCCTCATAGGATTTGTGCTCCAGGCCCCTCACCATCTTCGTCACCCTTCTCTGGACACCTTCCATCATCCAGATTAGCTGAATATTCCAGCCTCTGGGGTGGGAAGAAATGAAGCACTGTTAAAATCAGAAGAATCTGGTCCAGAATGTTGATGTGATGTTTAGACAAGTGCACATCTTATGGGAATGGTCTCACTAGCACAGCCAGCTCTGCAGGACCTTCTGTGGCTGAGGAAGGGTTACTCATAGGTTAGGTATTTGGAAACTGGTAACTAGATTTTCATGCCTTTGATGGAATTCAGTTATTCAGAACTGGTAAAGTTGAAGGGCACTCTCTCCACAGCACACACCCAAATCAAATGCCTTCTTAGCAGGATTAAGCATTGTTAGGAAGAATTATTGGTGTAAAGTTTCCATGTATTAGTTTGAAGCAAAACAGGTTATGTCAAAGGCAAATATGACTGTTTCAGGTGTTCCACATTAAGATCTCACTTTCTATACCTCACATAGGTTCCCCTTTCTGTGTTGGGATTCCTCTCCAGGCTAAAAGTCTGGAACAGTTCAGAAAAAATGTAGATGTGTTGTTGTCCTGGTAGGGCATAAATCCTGCCAGGCAGGTTTAACCCTGGCTCTCCTCCTTCTGTCAAGCTGGGGTCCAGGAGTGAGTCAGCTGAGCCAAGCCTGGAGGGCTAGGGTGCTTAGCACCAAGTGTCAGGTGTCTTGTGCTGCCCTCACCCTGCCTGCCTGGTCAACGGAGGCATGAAGCTTTGAACTCCTTGGCCAGAAGAATGGTGCTAGTGCCTGTTGCCAGTTTGATTTTCAAATGAAGTGCTGGGGGCCAGTCCTGTTCAACATCTTCATCAGTGACACTGATGAGGGCACAGACAGACAGACAGACAGAGTCTGCTCAGCAAGTCTGCTGATGACACCAGGCTGGGAGGCTTGGCTGATACAGTTGCAGGCTGTGCTGAGAGGCCTGGGCAGACTGAGAGCTGGGCACAGAGGAACCCAATGAGGTTCAGCAAGGACAAGTGCAGAGTCCTGCAGCTGGGCAGGAATAACAAACTGCATCAGTACAGGCTGGGAGGTGATCTGCTGGAGAGCAGCCCTGTGGAGAGGGAGCTGGGGGTGCTGGTGGCTAACAAGTTCCCCATGGCACAGCAATGTGCCCTTGTGGCCAAGAAAGCCAATGGGATCCTGGGGTGTATTAGGAGGAGTGTGTCCAGCAGATCAAGGGAGGTTCTCCTTCCCCTCTGCTCTGCCCTGCTGAGACCTCAGCTTGAATACTGTGTTCAGTTTTGGACTCCCCAGTTGAACAGGGACAGGGATCTGCTGGAGAGGGTCCAGGGGAGGGCTACGAGGATGATGAGGGGACTGGAGGGCATGGCTGATGAGGAGAGGCTGAGGGACCTGGACAGGCTGCAAAGGTGGGCCCAGGCCAACCTGATGACATTCAACAAGGCCAAGTGTAAGGTCCTGCACCTGGGTGGGTACAATCCCAGGCACAGATACAGGCTGGGTGGGGAATGGCTGAGAGCAGCCCTGAGGAAAAGGACCTGGGGGTCTGGGGTGATGAAAGCTCAACAGGAGCCTGCAGTGTGAGTGCAGCCCAGACAGCAACTGTGTGCTGGGCTGCAGCAAGAGCAGTGTGGGCAGCAGGGCAAGGGAGGGGATTCTGCCCCTTGGCTCTGCTCTCCTCAGACCCCACCTGGAGTCCTGGGTGCAGTTCTGGAGCCCCCAGCACAAGAAGGACATGGAACTGCTAGAGCCACTCTGGAGGAGGGCCACAAAGATGCTCAGAGGGCTGCAGCAGCTCTGCTCTGAGGACAGGCTGAGAGAGTTGGGGCTCTGCAGCCTGGAGAAGAGGAGACCTTAGAGTGGCCTTCCAGTGTCTGAAGAGGGCCTACAGGAAGGCTGGGGAGGGACTATTGACAAGGGCTTGTAATGACAGGACGAGGGGGAATGGGTTTAAACTGACAGAGGGGAGATTTAGACTGGATGTTAGGAGGAAGTTCTTTGCAATGAGGGTGATGAGACACTGGCACAGGTTGCCCAGGGAGGCTGTGGCTGCTTCCTTCCTGGAGAAGTTCAAGGCCAGGTTGGATGAGGCCATGAGCAACCTGCTCTAGTGGGAGGTGTCCCTGCCTATGGCAGGGGGCTGGAGCTGGATGATCCTTGAGGTCCCTTCCAACCTCAACCATTCTATGATTCTAAGATCCTATGAAACATGACTGCTTCTGGTGCCATGGAATAGTTGTGGGCTTCAATTAATTCTCATCCTTCTGAAACTGTGACACAGTTATTAGAGATCTGTTGAAACCATGCAAAGATTTCCCCCATTCCACTTGGCTGGCTACAAAGCAATTAGTCTTTCCACTCGGTTTTGCTACTCCATCCTGGAATCAAGAGCAGAGATCCTGTCTCTCTGGAGTGCTCAGGATGCTGTCAGATAGCGTTATCCTGGGTGAGGAAACAGTCCTAATGAATTCCCAGGGAACAAAAGCTGAATCTGGAGGAGGTGAGGAAGTGGGAGGTAGTTGACAGACCAGGCTGAGATTGTGAACTAGCAAGAAGATAAGGAAAAGGCAGTTCAGTGGGGAAGAACTGTGGTAGAAAGGAGAGGCTGGAGAACACAGGGCAGGAAAACATATCTTAGGGTTGTAAGAAGTGCAGTGGGATATATGCTCACAAAATTGCTCCAATAACTCTGCAGATAGAAGTCTCAAAGTCTCTCTTGTCAAGCACTTCTATTGCCTAGCAAATTGTTAGTGACACGAGGAGTCAGAATGTGTATCATGCCTCTGTGGTGCTGGTTATGAAAGCATGGGACAGGACAGTTACTGAGATCTCTTAGATCAGGGGAGTGATCTGAGCTGCAAATCTGAAGCCCCAGTTTTGTCAGTGGCAATTACAGGCACGAGTGTAAAAGTGTAGAATTCATAGATTCACAGAATGGTTTGGGGCTGGAAGGGATCATAGAGTCATAGAATCAAGGAGGTTGGAAGAGAACTCCAAGATCATCCAGGCCAACCTAGCACCCAGCCCTAGCCAGTCAACCAGACCATGGCACTAAGTGCCTCAGCCAGGCTTTGCTTCAACACCTCCAGGGATGGTGACTCCAACGCCTCCAGGGATGGTGACTCCAACACCTCCTTGGGCAGCCCATTCCAATGCCAATCACTCTCTCTGCCAACAACTTCCTCCTAACATCCTTCCTAGACCTCTCCCAGGTACAACTTGAGACTGTGTCCCCTTGTTCTGTTGCTGGCTGCCTGGGAGAAGAGACCAACCCCACCTGGCTACAGCCTCCCTTCAGGTAGTTGTAGACAGCAATGAGGATCATAAAGATCATCTAGTTCCAATCCTCCCCCCATGGCCAGGGACACCTTCCACTACACCAGGTTGCTCAAGGCCCTGTCTAACCTGGCCTTGAACACTTCTGGGGAGGAGGCATCCACAACCTCTTGGCAACCTGTTCTGTTGCATACTTAGCTGCTTATATGCTTTGCTTGCTGTGGGAACCTTGGTCAAAGCCTGCAGATCAGTGTGATCAAGGCCTTGCCAGGTAGGACTCCTGACAATTCAACGTGGATTATGCCAGAGACAGATTTGTTGCATTACAGCCCAAACATATACACTCAGCCAGTAGAGCACATACCTACACATTAGCATAATTAGTCAAGGCCAAGCCACTCCATCACCATAAACCATGCCTTGTTTCCCTCATTAACGAGGTGTCTGTTATCTGTCCCTTCTGAGATAAGGTAGCCAGCAGCGGGTGGGAACCAAGGTCAGCATCCATCTGCTGTTATCCTTCTTCACTCTCTTCTCACATCCTTCACTTTGCATTCCCACACTGTTCCATTGTCTGACTACCCTCACTGTGAAGAATTTCACCCTCAATTCAAGAAGGATGTTGAGGTGCTGGAACATGTCCAGAGAAGGGCAACAAAGCTGGTGAGGGGCCTGGAGCACAAATCCTATGAGGAGAGGCTGAGGGAGCTGGGCCTGTTTAGCCTGGGGAAGAGGAGGCTCAGGGGTGATCTTATTACTGTCTACAACTACCTGAAGGGAGGCTGTAGCCAGGTGGGGGATGGCCTCTTCTCCCAGGCAACCAGCAATAGAACAAGGGGACACAGTCTCAAGTTGTGCAATCAGGGGAGGTCTAGGCTGGATGTTAGGAAGAAGTTCTTCACAGAGAGAGTGATTGGCATTGGATTGGGCTGCCTAGGGAGGTGGTGGAGGCACCGTCCCTGGGGGTCTTCAACTGGATAAGGCACTTAGTGCCATGGTCTGGTTGATTGGATAGGGCTGGGTGCTAGGTTGGCCTGGATGATCTTGGAGGTCTCTTCCAACCTGGTTGATTCTATGATTCTGTGATTCTATAGAAAATATCCAGTCTATATCTGCCCTCCTCAAGCTTCAGTCATATTCTATCACTACAAGCCCTTATAAAAAGTCCCTCCTTGCCTTTCAGGTCCCTTGCAGGGACTGCAATGCTGCTATAAAGTCTCCATGAAGCCTTCTCTTCTCCAGGCTGAACTGTCCCAACTCTCTCAGCCTGTCCCCACAGGGGAGATGCTCCAGCCTCATGATCATCTTCAAGGCCCTCCTCTGGATTTGCTCCAGCAGTTTGATGTCCCTCTTATGCTGGGGGCACCAGGACTGAGGGCAGTACTCCAGATGAGGTCCCACAGGAGCGGAGCAGAGGGGCAGAATCACCTCCTTCATGCTGCTGGTCACACTTCTTTTGATGCAGTCCAGGACACGTTGGTCTTCTGGGCTGCAAGGTCACATTGCCAGCTCATGTTGAGATTTTTGTCAGCTGACACCCCCAAGTCTTTCTCCTCAAGACTGCCATTGAGCCATTCCTGACCCAGCCTGTATTTGTGCTTGGGATTGCCCCAATTCAGATATTAGCTGCTAAGTGAGGAGTAGAAGCAAAACAATGTAGTGTCACTCTCTGAACAGTCTAATTTTGCTCTCTAGGAACATTTCTGTGTTGCACATCAGTCTGTGCTTTTTAAAGTGTACTTCAATAATGGAACACAGAGATCATAGCCTGACATGAACCTTATGAAATTCAATGAGGATGACAACGAAGTCATGTGTGGGAATGCAATGTGAGAAGAATGATAACAATCAAGTGCTGGCCTTGATTCCCACAGCTGCTGGCTACCTTATCTGAAGAAAGGATAGGTAAATGGACAGCTCATTAATGAGAAAAACAAGGCATGGTTTATGCAAAGGACTGGGTTTTTCTTGCCTAGTTGTGCTAATATGCAGGTGTGTGCTCCATGCTCAAGACTATATAATGAGAATCAGAGCAATCAATAAAGTGTCTCTGGTATAATTCACATTGAATGATCTGGAGTCCATGTGGCATTGCTTTTGATCACACTGATCTGTGTGAGCTTTCTGTCTACAACTACCTGAAGGGACATTGTAGCCAGGTGAGGGTTGGCCTCTTCTCCCAGGCAGCCAGCAATAGAACAAGGGGACACAGTCTCAAGTTGTGCAATCAGGGGAAGTATAGGCTGGATGTTAGGAAGAAGTTGTTGGCAGAGAGAGTGATTGGCACTGGAATGGGCTGCCCAGGGAGGTGGTGGAGTCTCCATTCCTGGAGGTGTTCAAGCAAAGCCTGGCTGAGGCACTTAGTGCCATGGTCTGGTTGACTGGCTAGGGCTGGGTGCTAGGTTGGGCTGGATGATCTTGGAGGTCTCTTCCAACCTGGTTGCTTCTATGATTCTATGTTCCCACTGCTGCAATCAGCATAGCTGCAACAGTCATGTGCTAGGGGAGGAATAAGTGCACAAGTCTATCAATGCTACAGGCTGAGAATTGACAAGTATGCTGAAGAAGACCCAAGAGAGACAGTGGAACAGGTTGTCCTGAGAGGCTTAGCCATCTCTGTCCTTGGTGGTCTTGAAGACCTGATCAGATGAAGCCCTTGAGCAACCAGTTCGACCTTGCGTTTGGCCTTGTGTACAGGGTTAACCCTCCAGGAGGAGTGACCTTGAATCTGACCCTAGGTGGTCTTGACCCCTCCCCAGAGGTGGGTTTGAACACCACCAGGTGATGGTTAGCTCTCTCCCCTTTCCTGTCTAAAGGTCTATAAAAGCAGGGGGACTTTCTGTTCACTCTCTCTCTGCGCCTCCCTGCTTATCACCATCACCATCCTCTTCCTTGTTCTCTTTGTTCTACCACATGGCCATCACCCACAAGGTGGACAAAGCCATCACCATCAAAATCTGGTTGTATTTACACATTTTGTACCTGTTTTCCCTTCCCTATACCTTTGTAACTTCCCTACCTCAGATACCTTCTCATTTTATTGTTAAACTTTTCTTCTTTTTAACTTCCAAATCAAAGTGAGATTATTTATTTGGGTGTGCTTAGCTTCTCCTCTCTCTACATCAAATTCCTTTCTCTTGGGAAAAAAGGGGGAAGAGGGAAGGCCACTCTAAAAATTATTGTTATTGGTTCCATCAAATATATTTGAGTCTCTGGGCACTTAAATTAGAACTGAGACACTCTGTGTTGTGCAGGAGTCTGGAGGTTGGATTAGAGACCTCCTGAGGTCCCTTCCAATATAAAGTTTCCCATGACCTTGTGATGATGTAGTCAACATTTACTCGTCTGGTTCCTGCAAAAGATAGTGGAAATTCTTGCTAACAGCTGGTGAAACAGCACATTTATTCACCTAGCAGTAAAAGCATTGTCAGTGGGTTCAGGAGCTATCCTATTAGTAGTGTTGGAGGATAACACCCATTAACAAAGTGTCACCTGCCTTTATTGCAAAGGTGACCTTTACAAAATGGACTGGCCCTGAAGTAATAGAGTTGTATCATCTGGAATCTGTAGGTGATTTGAAAGAATGATAATGCTTTAACAGTATGAAATGCTTCTTTTGATCTCTGGCAGGTCCTGTCTCACCAACCTGATCTCCTTTTATGATCAGGTTCCTGCCTGGTGAATGTGGGGCAGGCTGTGGATGTAGTCTACTTGGACTTCAGCAAAGCCTTTGACACTGTCTGCCACAAGAAGCTCCTAGCCAAGCTGGCAGCTCATAGCTTGGATAGATTCACTCTGTGCTGGGTCAAGAACTGGCTGGATGGCAGAGCCCAGAGAGGGGTGGTGAATGGTGCCACATCCAGTTGGCAGCTGTCACTGGTGGCGTTCCCCAAGGATCAGTGCTGGGCCCAGTCCTGTTCAATATCTTTATTGGTGATCTGGATGAGGGGATTGAGTCCAGCATCAGTAAGTTTGCAGATGACACCAAGCTAGGAGCAGGAGTTGATCTGTTGGCAGGTAGGAGAGCCCTGCAGAGGGACCTGGCCAGGCTGGATAGGTGGGCAGAGGCCAATGGGATGAGATTTAACAAGGCCAAGTGCAGGGTTCTGCACTTTGGCCACAACAACCCCAAGCAGCACTACAGGCTGGGGACAGAGTGGCTGAGAGCAGCCAGGAAGAAATAGACCTGGAGGTACTGGTAGAGAGTAGCTGAAGATGAGGCAGCAGTGTGCCCAGGTGGCCAAGAGAGCCAATGGCATCCTGGCCTGCATCAGGAGCAGTGTGGCCAGCAGGACAAGGGAGGTTCTTCTGCCCCTGTACTCAGCACTGCTCAGGCCACACCTTGAGTGCTGTGTCCAGTTCTGGGCCCCTCAATTCAAGAGAGATGTTGAGGTGCTGGAAGGTGTCCAGAGAAGAGCAACAAAGCTGGTGAGGGGCCTGGAGCACAAAGCCTATGAGGAGAGGCTGAGGGAGCTGGGGGTGTGCAGCCTGGAGAAGAGGAGGCTCAGGGCAGACCTCATTGCTGTCTACAACTCCCTGAAGGGAGGCTGTAGCCAGGTGGGGTTGGTCTTTTCTGCCAGGCAAGCAGCAACAGAACAAGGGGACACAGTCTCAAGCTGTGCCAGTGGAGGTCTAGGCTGGATGTTAGGAGGAAGTTGTTGTCAGAGAGAGTGATTGGCATTGGAATGGGCTGCCCAGGGAGGTGGTGGAGTCACCATCCCTGGAGGTGTTGAAGCAAAGCCTGGCTGAGGCACTTAGTGCCATGGTCTGGTTGACTGGCTAGGGCTGGGTGCTAGGCTGGACTGGATGATCTTGGAGGTCTCTTCCAACCTGCTTGATTCTACAGTTCTGTGGTTCTATGACTTTCTAATTCCTTCAGGAACCTGCAGTCCCATTTTCCAGTAAACATGCATGGTAAAGACAAACACTTTCTGTTTACAAGCACCAAACCCAAACAATAAAACATTCTTAAATGATAACTGCACCATTCCAAGATTGAATCTGGTCAAGTAAAGCCAGGACCCTTACAGTCCTCTGTGAAATCCCTTTCTCCAAAGGTTTTACAAACACACTGTCATGATCTGCTTCCTCCTGCTAAACCAGTTCACATAAAAACTTGTGACAGGAGGTGATGTGAAGCTTGAGGTACCTTGTGTGACATCAGCAAGCAGATCTAAAAAGAAAGAGCTTTTGGTTAAAGATGAGATAATACAATCTCCTTTTCTATCAACCTGAATATGAATTTACTTTCTGTTTCTTGCTGACTTTCTACTTGGTCTTAAATTCATCTTCATGCATCAGCTTTCTGAATACGTTGCTGCTGCTGTAAGCCTGGGTCACAGATGCTGCAGGGTGAGGACAGCAGTTGCTGCTGGGAGCAGCTTGGCAATACATAACCATGAGCATTTGTGGAAATAAGACAGGTAAATGAAAGATGAGGCACAAAATCTGAGCCTGGGGCTGCTAAACACAGCTGCTCAACTCCAAAGAGCAAAGATGAGTGCATTCCCTAAAGGACTGCTGCAGAGCTTCTGGACTTTTTATTTCTAGTAGCGGAGAAGAAAATTAGGTCTGTGTCAATCCATCTCTGGGCTCCTCAATTCAAGAGAGATGTTGAGGTGCTGGAAGGTGTCCAGAGAAGGGCAACAAAGCTGGGGAGGGGCCTGGAACACAAACCCTATGGGGAGAGGCTGAGGGAGCTGGGCCTGTTTAGCCTGGGGAAGAGGAGGCTCAGGGCAGAGCTCATTGCTGTCTACAACTACCTGAAGGGAGGCTGTAGCCAGGTGGGGTTGGTCTCTTCTCCCAGGCAACCAGCAACAGAACAAGGGGACACAGTCTCAAGTTGTGGCAGGGGAGATCTGGGCTGGATGTTAGGAGGAAGTTGTTGGCAGAGAGAGTGATTGGCATTGGAATGGGCTGCCCAGGGAGGTGGTGGAGTCTCCATCCCTGGAGGTGTTGAAGCAAAGCCTGGCTGAGTCACTCAGTGCCATGGTCTGGTTGACTGGCTAGGGCTGGGTGCTAGGTTGACCTGGATGATCTTGGAGGTCTCTTCCACCCTGGTTGATTCTATAATTCTATGATTCACTGTGTGAATGTAATTTTGTTTATGTGGGGAAAAGAAACATTAAAACAGCAGCTTTGGAAGTAAGAAGATTTTTTCTGAAGTTGGTTATACCTTGATTTGTCTGGGCTGTCTATTCCAGATCCCTCCCATTGATAAAGCTGCATCCTCAGCTCCCACACCCTGTGTTCTGGTCTCTCTGATTTGCATTCTTTCAAAGGAGCACAGCTGGGTGCTGGACTGTAACTTCCTGCAGCTAGGATCAGATCCATCAGTTTGTTTGAAGATTAGGACCAAGACCTTAGAAGTGCATGGGGCTCTAATAAACAGACTGAGGTTCCTGCAGTGCTCACAGAGGTTTAAACCAGTGAGGAAAGGGTCAGGCACATCCATGTGATTCTCACCTTTTGCCTTGAATTTTGCCATGGTTTGCAGTAGTCTCATGTAGAAGTTACAAAGGAACAGCTCTCTGCTGGGAGGACCTCATGCCACAGAAAGCTGTAATGAGCTCATAATGAGGTAGAGTAAGGAAGACTAAACTGCTTACTGAGTCAAATCTCAGAGAACTGCTGAGTGAAGGGTAAATGCTTCCACCACAGCCCAACATTTAAATATCTCAAGATAGTTAAACTATTCTCCTGGTATAATGTAAGAAGTCAGCAGGACAAAAAGGTCCCAAACCCATCTTGATAGATTTTTCTTTGCACTGTGTATCTGAAACTTCTGTAACAGGTCGGCCACTTGTGATGATTAATGACTAGAAATATAGCTAATGGGCAATATATGTTTCAGAGTCAATGCCAGGAAAGACTGCGTGGGCTTGGAAGTGTTGGGCTGTGGAACTGTCATCACAGATCATCAAGTCCAACCCTTTACCACAGAGCTCAAGGCCAGACCATGGCACCAAGTGCCACGTCCAGTCCTGCCTTGAACAGCTCCAGGGACGGCGACTCCACCACCTCCCCGGGCAGCCCATTCCAGTGTCCAATGACTCTCTCAGGGAAGAACTTTCTCCTCACCTCCAGCCTAAATTTCCCCTGGTGCAACCTGAGGCTGTGTCCTCTTGTTCTGGTGCTGGCCACCTGAGAGAAGAGAGCAACCTCCTCCTGGCCACAACCTCCCCTCAGGTAGTTGCAGACAGCAATAAGGTCTGCCCTGAGCCTCCTCTTCTCCAGGCTAACCAATCCCAGCTCCCTCAGCCTCTCCTCGTAGGGCTGTGCTCAAGGCCTCTCCCCAGCCTCGTTGCCCTTCTCTGGACACGCTCAAGCATCTCAATGTCCCTCCTAAACTGGGGGGCCCAGAACTGAACACAGCACTCAAGGTGTGGTCTAAGCAGTGCAGAGTACAGGGGCAGAATGACCTCCCTGCTCCTGCTGACCACACCATTCCTGATGCAGGCCAGGATGCCACTGGCTCTCTTGGCCACCTGGGCACACTGCTGGCTCATGTTCAGGTGGGTATCAATCAGCACCCCCAGATCCCTCTCTGTCTGGCTGCTCTCCAGCCACTCCGACCCCAGCCTGTATCTCTGCATGGGGTTGCTGTGGCCAAAGTGCAGCACCCTGCACTTGGAGCTATTGAATGCCATCCCCTTGGACTCTGCCCATCTGTGCAGGCGGTCAAGGTCCTGCTGCAGAGCCCTTCTGCCCTCCAACCCAGCCACATCTGCCCCCAGCTAGGTGTCATCTGCAAACTTGCTGATGACTGACTCCATGCCCTCATCCAGATCATCTATGAAGATGTTAAAGAGGATGGGGCCCAGCACTGATCCCTGAGGGACACCACTAGTGACAGCTGCCAGCTGGATGTGGCACCATTCACCACCACTCTCTGGGCTCAGCCCTCCAGCCAGTTCCTAACCCAGCACAGAGTGCTGCCATCCAAGCCATGGGCTGACAGCTTATGATACATAGAGTGTATATTTTTTAGACAGAAGCATATGTGTGTGTGTATGTGTACACATCAATGCTCCAGAAAGAAATGTTGCATTTTCTTGGAGCATCAGATTTTCTGTGTTGAGGTTTAACATAGGTAATATATATTCAGATGCTAAAGTAAAGCAGGTCAAGAGAGGTGATTCCTCCCCTTTATTCTGCTCTTGCGAGACCCAGCATTGAATACTGTGTCCATTTCTGGTGTCCTTAGCACAAAGATGACACAGAGCTGCTGGAACAAGTCCAGATGAGGGCTGCAAAGGTGATCCAAGGGCTGGAACACCTCTGGTGTGAGGACAGGTTAAGAAAGCTGGAATTGTTCGACCTAGAGAAGAGAAGATTCTAGGCAAACCTTATAGCTTCCTTACAATACCTGAAGGGATGCTACAGGAAGTCTGGAGAGGGACTTTTCATAAGGGTGTCTACAGAGAGGACAAGGGGGGATGGTTTTAAGCTCAGTGAGAGTATGTTTAGACTGAAAGAAGTTCTTCAGTATGAGGGTGGTGTGACTCTGGAATAGGCTGTTCAGGGAGGTTGTGCATACCTCTTCCCTGGGGGTGTTCAAGGCCACTTTGAATGAGGCCTTGAGCAACCAAGTCTAGTTGAGTGGTGTCCCTGCCCATGGTGGGGAGGTTTGAGTAGATGATCTCTAAAGTCCCTTCCAACCAAAGCCATTCTATGATTAATGTGGTCAAAAAAACCAACCAACCAAACAAACAAAAAAAAAAACCTCCCTGAAGATATTACCTAATTTACATCTCTTTTCAAACTGTGTGGTTATGAATAAACCAAATGGGTTTGGGTTTTTGGCTTTTGCAAGCATACACTCAGCAGGATTTCAGGTGCAAAATCATAGAATCATAGAATCAAGCAGGTTGGAAGAGACCTCCAAGATCATCCAGTCCAGCCTAGCACCCAGCCCTAGCCAGTCAACCAGACCATGGCACTAAGTGCCTCAGCCAGGCTTTGCTTCAACACCTCCAGGGATGGTGACTCCACCACCTCCCTGGGCAGCCCATTCCAATGCCAATCACTCTCTCTGGCAGGAACTTCCTCCTAACATCCAGCCTATACTTTCCCCAGCACAACTTGAGACTGTGTCCCCTTGTTCTGTTGCTGGTTGCCTGGGAGAAGAGACCAACCCCCACCTGGCTACAGCTTCCCTTCAGGTAGTTGTAGACAGCAATGAGCTCTGCCCTGAGCCTCCTCTTCTGCAGGCTTCACACCCCCAGCTCCCTCAGCCTCTCCTCATAGGGTTTGTGCTCCAGGCCCCTCCCCAGCTTTGTTGCCCTTCTCTGGACACCTTCCAGCACCTCCACATCTCTCTTGAATTGAGGGGCCCAGAACTGGACACAGTACTCAAGGTGTGGCCTGAGCAGTGCTGAGTACAGGAGCAGAATAACCTCCCTTGTCCTACTGGCCACACTGCTCCTGATGCAGGCCAGGATGCCATTGGCTCTCTTGGCCACCTGGGCACACTGCTGGCTCAATATATAACTTTCCACATGCACCACAGGTTGCATTGGGTTGGAAGGGACCCTTAAAGCTCATGTTGTCCAACCCTCCTGCAGTGAGCAGGGACACCTCCAATTAGTTTAGGCTGGCCAGGGCTGCACTGAAGCAGATCTTTCACCTGTTAGCAGTCCTGCATCAGCCAGGACAGCAGATTGAAGTTGGCTACAGGTGTATCCCAGACCACGAGCATCACAACCAGTGTAGAGGAGTTTGCTAGAGTCTCCTACTTGGGCTTCTCTTCTTGCTCTGGAGGCATGCCTTTTACATCAGTGTGAGTGCTACACCTTTGCTGGGCTGAGTACAACTTTATCTTACATGGACATTGGTATAAATTTGGCTGCTTCATTAAATCCATTTTCATTTCAGTCTGTGGAACCTCTTTTCCTGATTCGCCTTCTCCACTGCAGAGGGGTCATCATGTGACAGAGGAACTGCTATAGCTTAGCCCCAGATTTGGGCTAAATATAGACACCTGGTCTAGTTAATGATGTCTCTGCTCACTGCAGGCAGCAGGGTGGACTGGATGGCCCTTAAAGATCCATTCCAGTCCAAACCATTCGATGAGTCCAGGTTTAACACCTTTTTCATCTGATGGTAAATGGTGAGCTGATCCTACTTTGCTGAACTACTCCGTGGCAGCTCGTTACGTCCTACCTATCCCTGTCTCAATCAGAGGATGGCCACTCCAGCGCCGACCTCGCCTCTCCAGCTGACGCTCTGCCCTATCTCGGCTTGCCAGTTGCTCTTCCCTTCTCGGCGCAGCCGAGCGAGGCACCTGGTCCTGGGCATCGAGTCCTGCCTCGGCAGATGCCCTGGATCCTGAAGCACTTTGCTACACTTTGGCTACAACAACCCCATGCAGAGATACAGGCTGGGGTTGGAGTGGCTGGAGAGCAGCCAGACAGAGAGGGATCTGGGGGTGCTGATTGATACCTGCCTGAACATGAGCCAGCAGTGTGCCCAGGTGGCCAAGAGAGCCAGTGGCATCCTGGCCTGCATCAGGAATGGTGTGGCCAGCAGGAGCAGGGAGGTCATTCTGCCCCTGTACTCTGCACTGCTTAGACCACACCTTGAGTGCTGTGTTCAGTTCTGGGCCCCCCAGTTTAGGAGGGACATTGAGATGCTTGAGCGTGTCCAGAGAAGGGCAACGAGGCTGGGGAGAGGCCTTGAGCACAGCCCTACGAGGAGAGGCTGAGGGAGCTGGGATTGGTTAGCCTGGAGAAGAGGAGGCTCAGGGGAGACCTCATTGCTGTCTGCAACTACCTGAGGGGAGGTTGTGGCCAGGAGGAGGTTGCTCTCTTCTCTCAGGTGGCCAGCACCAGAACGAGAGGACACAGCCTCAGGCTGCGCCAGGGGAGATTTAGGCTGGAGGTGAGGAGAAAGTTCTTCCCTGAGAGAGTCATTGGACACTGGAATGGGCTGCCCGGAGAGGTAGTGGAGTCGCCGTCCCTGGAGCTGTTCAAGGCAGGACTGGACGTGGCACTTGGTGCCATGGTCTGGCCTTGAGCTCTGTGGTAAAGGGTTGGACTTGATGATCTGTGAGGTCTCTTCCAACCTTGGTGATACTGTGATACTGTGAAGAGGATGAGCTCGGCCAAGCGCAGGCTGCCGTGGCAGCAGGACCCTGCCGGTGCCGCCGCGCAGCCCCGCGCCGAGGGGACCCGCCCCTCGGGGGCCGCCCACGGCCGCGCCTCAGCGGGGAGGGGAGAACGGCGGCGGCGGAGCCGGGCGGGCAGTCTCTGACGCTTGGCGGCGGTTGTAGGAGTCGGTACCGGCTAGGTGGAACGGGGCGCGGCGGCCGTCCGGCCTCGCTGCCTGCCTGTCCGCCTACCTACCTACCTACCTACTTACCTACCTACCTGTCCCAGCTCGCTGCCTTCGCGTGTCAGGCTGCCCGGGCAGTTCGCCCCTCTGCCCGCTGTAATTTCGGGGGTCGCCGGTTGCCCGGCAGCCCGCCGGTACTGTCACCCCTCCCCACCCCTCCCCCGCCACTGGGCGGCGGCGGCGGGGGTCTCAGAGGGCACTCCCCACCATGGCCTTCACCTTCGCCGCTTTTTGCTACATGCTGTCGCTGGTCCTCTGCGCCGCCCTCATCTTCTTCGCCATCTGGCATGTGAGTACCCTGCCGCTCCGCCGTCCCTGGGGACCCTTAAAAACAGCTTCAGGGAGGGAGGGAGGGGGCAGCGAACGAGTGAGTTAGGTCGGTCGGTCGTGCCGTGGAGGGAGCGGACGGCTGAGGCTGAGCTGGGCAACCTCGCACCCGGCAAGCCGAGGCGAAGCCCCCACTGCCGGTGTCTGTCCTTGCCGTGGCAGCCTCGCACCAGCGGCCGCGCCAGGGCAGGCGGACCGCGGCGTGGAACCTCTGCGTGGAGTGTTGTGTTTATTAAGTGGTGTTTTTAGGAGTAAAGACCAATGGTGTAGCTAAAAATGTAGCTGCCCGTCCGTCCGCTCCTCTGGAAAGAGCTTTCAGCCCTAGTGCTGCCCTGTTCCTGTGGAGACCTCCCTGGGCTCACGGTTTTTGGCTGAGCTCAAAGGTGCTCAGTGGGCTCTGCCGCTGACCGTTCAGAAACCGGAGGTCTTCGCGGTAAGAGCAACTCTTTTTCTTGTCTGACAATGTAGCGTTGTCAGGGGGAAACCACCCCAGACTTGAAGAAGCAGTTAAGTTGGTTTTCCTTCATTAATTACTACGTTAATAATTTGATTAAGTCGGATTTTAAGGTGAAACTTTGTCCCTCTAATGCATTATGAACTGCGTATTGGAGTAGCAGCCTTATTCCACTCCAAAGTGGTGGTGCTCTCTCTTTACTGTTCACTGCATGACTGTGGCAGGTGTGAGCATATCACTAAGAAAGTGTTTTTCAGCATCAGTGAAATTATTCTCCTGGGTAACTTGCAATTCTTTTAAATGATTTCATACTTTGAAATCCCCTCTGCTGTGTGTTCCCCAAACACCTTCATGCCATAAGCATTCGGGATGGAACAGGATCAAGCTGAAAAACAGAGCAAGTCTCATGGTTTAGCATGAGACTTGATAGATGGAGTCTGATCTTTTCCAATCAAAGTGATGCTGAGGATACTTGATGGAGTAAGAGAAAATCTCCTTCCTTTGATTGACAAACTTGGTAGACAGAGTCTGATCTTTTCCAATCAAAGTGATGCTGTGGATACTTGATGGAGTAAGAGAAAATCTCCTTCCTTTGATTGACAAACTTGGTAGACAGAGTCTGATCTTTTCCAATCAAAGTGATGCTGTGGATACTTGATGGAGTAAGAGAAAATCTCCTTCTTTTGATTGACAAACTTGGTAGATGGAGTCTGATCTTTTCCAATCAAAATGATGCTGTGGATACTCAATGGAGTAAGAGAAAATCTCCTTCTTTTGATTGACAAAATTGATAGACGGAGTCTGATCTTTTCCAATCAAAATGATGCTGTGGATACTTGATGGAGTAAGATGAAATCTCCTTCCTTTGATTGACAAACTTGGTAGACAGAGTCTGATCTTTTCCAATCAAAATGATGCTGTGGATACTCAATGGAGTAAGATGAAATCTTCTTCCTTTGATTGACAAACTTGGTAGACAGAGTCTGATCTTTTCCAATCAAAATGATGCTGTGGATACTTGATGGAGTAAGATGAAATCTTCTTCCTTTGATTGACAAACTTGGTAGACAGAGTCTGATCTTTTCCAATCGAAATGATGCTGTGGATACTCAATGGAGTAAGAGAAAATCTCCTTCCTTTGATTGACAAACTTGATAAAGAGAGTCTGATCTTTTCCAATCAAAATGATGCTGTGGATACTCGATGGAGTAAGATAAAATCTCCTTCTTTTGATTGACAAACTTGGTAGATGGAGTCTGATCTTTTCCAATCAAAATGATGCTGTGGATACTTGATGGAGTAAGATGGAATCCCTTTCTTTTCATTGACAAGAAATGGAGATACAGAGTTTATTGAAACAAGAATAAAGCCACTAGCTTAGTTGTGAGTGTATTAGAAGTATGAAAGAGATCACACTGTGGTGAGAATTCTTTGAAATAGAATTAGTTTGAACAAGGCTTTAAAAAATGTTGTTTCTTACTAACAAAGCTACAAAAGTGTGATTGGTGATGTCAAGTTCTCTGGTCAGGTCAAGTATTGAAGGGCTGAGAAGGGCTCTGTGACCCTTACAGTAAAGCAGTTCCCCCTTGTGTTGAGGCAGAACCTCTTTTGCTGCAATTTACACCCATTGCTCCTTGTCCTGTCACAGGGGAGCAAGCAAGCAGAGCCTGTTTTTATTATCTTTTCTATAAGAAACTGGGTTATAACAGTTCTTATTTCTTCTGAAATGCAGTCTAACATGTAGCTTATATATTGAGTCATAGGAGTTTTTTACCTTAAACATCTTGTTGTGAAAACCTTCCCAAGAAACAAAACTCCTACTCCTTCCCTGTGACCTGATTTTTTCCCCCCACTATAATATACTTGTAAAAGAGAGGAGACAATTTTAAGTAGGTTCTCATCAAAGAAGTAGAGAATTTAAATAATTATCTTTTCCTGTTAAAATGTTTCTTTTTTAAGGTATTTTTCTGGTTTTTAAGCCCCACAATTGATAAGTTTCCTTTCATTTTGAAAGATTTATGAGTTTCTTTGACTGAATAAGAACTTAAATCATTTTGAAGGACAAAAAAGAGCTGTAGCTCTAGAAACTATATGCTAGAGGGATGGCATGTCATCCAGGAGGACCTGGACAAGCTGTAGAGGAGGGCCCAGGTGCACCTCATGAAGTTCAACAAGACCAAGTGCAGGGTCCTACACCTGGGTGAGAACGATCCTCATTATCAGTACAGGCTGGGGGATGGGATGATAGAAAGCAGCCCTGCAGAAGAGGACTTGGGAGTTTTGGTGGATGAGAAGCTGAGCCAGCCGTGTGCACTTGCAGCCCAGTAGTCAGTTGCATCATCCTGGGCTGCATCAACAGAAGTGTGGCCAGAGGGTTGAGAAGAGGCAGGTCTCCCACTTAGCTTCGATAAGACCTCACATGGAGTACTGCATTCAGCTCACTCAACACAGGAAGGACATGGACCTGATGGAGTGGGTCCAGAGGAGGGCCACGAACATGACTGGGGTGCTGAAACACCTCTTCTGTAAGGTCAGGCTGAGGGAGCTGGGATTGTTCAGCCTGGAGAAGAGAAGACTCTGGAGAAACCTAGTAGCAGCTGTCATGGTAAGCCTGAAGAAGCCAAAATAGGCTTGTCCGTGTCCTGGCTTGCCCAGACATGTTTTTCTGCTCTCCCTCCTTCTGCTATGGGGAGAATCATAGAATCAACCAGATTGGAAGAGACCTAGAAGGTCATCCAGTCCAACCTATCCCCCAGCCCTATCCAGTCAACTAGACCATAGAATCATAGAAACCACAGGAAAGAGGACAAAGAACCTTGTTCTTGTGCTGGTTGTCCAGGAGAAGAGACAAAACCCCCACCTGGCTACAGCCTCCCTTCAGGTAGTTGTAGACAGCAATGAGGTCAACCCCTCAGGTTAGATACCATCAGAAACATTTGTTGGAGCTATGCATGAGTTTTATCTTGATGCATTATCTGCTGACTACATAACTTTGCGTTCTCAACTAATCATGGAATGATTTAGGTTGGAAGTGACCTCAAAAATCATCTTGTTCCAACCCCCTGTCATAGGCTGGAATTTCACTCCTACATATTCAGTGAGGAAAAGGGCTGAAAAGTCACAATCTCCACATAGTACAGATACAAGTCTCTGTGTTGTGGGAATTCTAAGGCATTTAGGTTGTTCAGTGACCACATTACCTCTGTCTGCAATGACACATTATTAGGAACATCATGGAGAAATCATAGAATCAACCAGGTTGGAAGAGACTTGCAAGATCATCCAGGCCAACCTAGCACCCAGCCCTAGCCAGTCAACTAGACCATGGCACTAAGTGCCTCAGCCAGGCTTTGCTTCAACACCTCCAGGGACAGTGACTCCACCACCTCCCTGGGCAGCCCATTCCAATGCCAATCACTCTCTCTGACAACAACTTCCTCCTAACATCCAACATAGACCTCCCCTGGCACAACTTGAGACTGTGTCCCCTTGTTCTGTTGCTGCTTGCCTGGCAGAAGAGACCAACCCCACCTGGCTACAGCCTCCCTTCAGGTAGTTGCAGACAGCAATGAGGTCTGCCCTGAGCCTCCTCTTCTCCAGGCTAAACAACTCCATCTCCCTCAGCCTCTCCTCATAGGCTTTGTGCTCCAGGCCCCTCCCCAGCTTTGTTGCCCTTCTCTGGACACCTTCCAGCACCTCAACATCTCTCTTCAATTGAGGGGCCCAGAACTGGACACAGCACTCCAGGTGTGGCCTGATGGAGATTTTTTAAAGCATTTACATTGTTCAATGACCATGTTACCTCTGTCTGTTAGAACCATCTCATAGAAATGGATGTTCTCATGCCACTGTTGTGGAAAAGCACTGAACTTTCTGCTTGGTTCCTTCTAACCAGTCTCTGGAATTGAATAAACATTGCATTCCGAGATCTGTTACTTCTGGTGTTCAGACTAAACTTCCTATAGCACTGTGAATGAGTCCTTTCAAAAGTCAGGGAAACCTTTCCCTGAGTTCAGAATTCTCACAAGTAAACGGTTTGATAGAGTTGGTTGTCTTTGAAGCCATATTAGCCAAATCTTTATCAACAAAATGAGACTGCCTCCAAATCATAGAATAGCTTAGGTTGCAAGGGACCTTAGAGATCAGCTGCTCCAACCTCCCTGCCATGGGTAAGGATGCCTCTCAACTAGACTCGACTGCTTAAGGTCTCATCTAACCTGGCCTTAAGTGACCCCCAGGAGGAGGCGTCCATAACCACTCTTCATTCGCTCTCAGCCCCAAGGTTGGGTAGTGAGAAGTGTCTGGGTTCTAATTTAAATTCCCAGAGACTCTAATACATTTGATAGAACCAATAACAATTTGTAGAGTGCCTTCCCCTCTTCCCCCTCCTTTCCCAAAGAAAGGAATTAGAAGTAGAGAGAGAGGAAAGGTTAAGCAGACCCAAAGAAATGAATCTCACTCGATTTGGAAGTTAAAAGGAAAAGTTTAACAATAACTTAAAGTTACCTGAGGTAGGGAAGTTTGCAAAGGATAGGGAAGGGAAAATGGCAAAATACAAAAGGTATAAATACAACCTGAGGTTGTGATGGTGATGGCTTTGTCCCCCTCGTGGGTGATGGCCACGTGGTAGAGAAAACAGGAACAGATGGTACACAGGGAGCGGAGTGATGCAGAGAGAGATGCAGAGAGAGAGAGGAACAGGAAGTCCCCCTGCTTTTATGGGACAGGAAGGGAGGGAGAGGGCTAACCATCGCCTGGTGGTGTTTAGACCGACCCCTGGGGTCAGGTTCAGGGTTACTCTCCCTGGGGTGTTAACCCTATACAAGAAGCTGGAGCGTGGAGGCTGGGTGATGGATTTCGTCAGGCTGAAGGTATGTTGGACGTTGTCATGCATGTGGGGCCTGCAGGAGCAGTGGCTTTATGTACCTTGGTTTTGACTTGGGAGAGATACAAATGAGTATAAAGATGATCATAGCACGTTGAAGCCTCGCTTCCTTTGGGAATTTACAGTTCTGTTACAGAGCCATGGGAATGGGCTGCCCAGGGAGGTGGTGGAGTCACCGTCCCTGGAGGTGTTGAAGCAAAGCCTGGCTGAGGCACTTAGTGCCATGGTCTGGTTGACTGGCTAGGGCTGGGTGCTAGGTTGGCCTGGCTGATCTTGGAGGTCTCTTCCAACCTGCTTGATTCTGTGATTCACTTTGGGCAACCTATCCCACAGTCTCACCACCCTCATACTGAAGAGCTTCTTCCTAAGATCCAATTTAAAACTACTCTGTCTTAGCTTAAGACCATTCCCTCTTGTCCTGGGGCTTATGTAAAGTCCCTCTCCAGCCTCCCTGTAGGATCCCTTCAGGTACTGGAAAGCAGCTTCTATCATTCAAATGTTTCAGCCAAGGTGTCCTCTCATCTGAGCCAGTGCAGCTGAATGTGCTTTGTTGCAGTTGTGTGATGCAACTAACGGAAGAATTAGGTCTGCTGGCTACATGATTTTATGTTCTCAACTAATCGTCGAGTCATGGAATGATTTTAGGTTGGAAGGGACCTCAAAGATCATCTAGTTCCAACCTCATAGGCAGGGACAGCTCCCACTAGAACAGGTCACTCAAGGCCTCGTCTAGTCTAGCCATGAACACCTCCAGGCAGGGAGCATCCACAACCTCCCTGGACAATCTGTTTCAGTGTTTCACCACCCTTACTGTAAAGAACTTCTTCCCAACATCTGGTGTAAATCTCCCCTCTTCCATCTGAACCCCATTTCCCCTCACTGTGACCCCAAGAACAGAGTATATGGGCTTTTACTAATGAACACAGACACTTTGTTTTCCTGTCCTCAGCTCTTGTTCTTCCTTATAAACAGCTCTTCACTAACCACTCTTACTCCTTTCCTAAACTAAGATTTAGCTTCCAGCTAACATTTAACTGAGCTCTGTCAAGTCTGTCTGAACTTCTAACCAGATTATCATGTTAATTGCTACTGTAGCTCCACTGAGTTGTGTCTGAAGTGAAGTGATTGAAGCTGACCAAACTGTGGCTTATTTGTCATCACTTAAAATGTGACATGCTTATGTGGAGTCCTGCAGCACAATTTTTGGGTAATCCCTTTGTTTTATCTGCCTTTTTCTCCTTTGAGAAAAGAGCTTTTCCAAGTGTATTTTATAATACAGCAGTAACCCAATTTCTGAATACCTCTTCCACTCAAACCAGCATATCTTTAGATGTGTGCAGCTGCTTCTCACCGGTAGTCCTTAAGGCTTGGCAGAAAGTATTAGGAGTATCCTGCCACTGAAAAGCTTAATGATGCCTGCCTAAGAAATTACACCAATTTGAATGCATTTTGGAGTATTCTGATGTAATTATGAGCTCAAATGAATCTGAGAGCATCTCCGTGGCCTGATGAGAGTTGTGTGTGCTGAAATTAGTGACAGTTACTTGAACCAAGTATCACAGTATCAGCAAGGTTGGAAAAGACCTCATAGATCATCAAGTCCAACCCTTTACCACAGAGCTCAAGGCCAGACTTGATGTGCTCAGGAGCACATCAAGTTTGACCTTGAATGTCTTCAGCTACCTTCCTGGGCAACCTGTGCCAGTGTTCCATCACCCTCATGGTAAAGAACTTCCTCCTAACATCTGACCTAAATCTCCCCTGCTCTGCTTTCTAAACCATTACCCCTTGTCCTATCACCACAAGCCTTTCTAAACAGATCTTAGCCCTCCTGTAGGTCCCCTTCAGATATTGAAATGCAGCTATGAGGTCTCCCTGGAGCCTTCTCTTCTCCAGGCTGAACAGCCCTAATTCTTTCAGCCTGTCTTCACAGGAGATGTGCTCCATTCCTCACATCATCTTAGTGGCCATCCTGTGGAACTATTAAAGCAGGCTCATGTCCTTCTTGTGCTGGGGGGCCCCAGAGCTGGACACAGTACTCCAAGTAAGGTCCCACCAGAGCATAATAGAGTGGCAGAATCACTTCTCTTATCTGCTGGCCAAACTTCTTTTGATGCAGCCGTGGACACAAGTAGCCTTCTGCACTGCAAGTGTGCATTGTCTCATGTCCTGCTTCTCATCCACCTGTACCTTCAAGTCCTTTGCTGGAGGGTTGCTCTCAATCTCATAGTCCCCCAATCTGGATCTTAGGAGGAAGTTATTCACAGAGAGAGTGATTTCCCATTGGAATGGCCTGCCCAGGGAGGTGGTGGAGGCACTGTCCCTGGAGGTCTTCAAGAAGAGACTGGATGAGGCACTTGGTGCCATGGTCTGGTTGACTGGCTAGGGCTGGGTGCTATTTTGGCCTGGATGATCTTGGAGGTCTCTTCCAACCTGGTTGATTCTATGATTGCTCTAACCCAGCTGCAGGATCTTGCACTTGGCTTTATTGACCTTCATGAGATTCTTCTCAGCCCACCTCCTCTGTCCAGGTCTCTGGGTGACATCCTATCCTTCAGCCTTATCAACCACACCACTCAGCTTGGTATCAATCTGCAGTCTCACTGTCTATATAATCAATGAAGATAATAAACAGCACTTGTCCCAGTATGGACCCTTGAGAGACACCACTTGTCCCCTGTCACCATCTGGACATGGAGTCATTTGCCACTACCTTTTGTATGAGATCATCCAACCAAGTCTTTATCCACTGGACAGTTCACCCATCAAATCCATATCTCTCCAGAGTAATATAGGCTAAGACTGACTTTTGGTTATAAATTAAAGCATCTTTCTTGTGTGTGTGTAAACCCCAGGGAAATCTGTGTGCAGTGCTGTTGCTCCTTTTGGCTTTGTCTATTATGTTTTAACAGACAGCTTGAATTATCTGTGCCTTGTTTTGTCATTTACTGTGTGTAGGTAACAGACATAAACTCCAAGTACTGCATGTCATCTTGTTTAACATCTGCCCCTAAAATGGCTTTGCTTTCTGACAGAATGTCTATGTGCATAGAAGATGTTGCCACTTCAGTTCTTTGTCACTGTACTGGTCCTGGAGATGTGGGCTGTATTTTGTTAGTAAGTTGAAGTAGTGTAGGTAAAAGATTCAGAAGCTCTTTAAAAGAGTTCTGCCTGTGGAATTTGAGTATTTGGTGTCTGACTCAGGCTTCCTCATAATATTTGTAGCCTAATTTCTGATAAATTATACAACCTCAGTTTTAAAGGTACCACAGTATCACCAAAGTTGGAAGAGACCTCACAGATCATCAAGTCCAACCCTTTACCACAGAGCTCAAGGCCAGACCATGGCACCAAGTGCCACGTCCAGTCCTGCCTTGAACAGCTCCAGGGACGGCGACTCCACCACCTCCCCGGGCAGCCCATTCCAGTGTCCAATGACTCTCTCAGGGAAGAACTTTCTCCTCACCTCCAGCCTAAATCTCCCCTGGCACAGCCTGAGGCTGTGTCCTCTTGTTCTGGTGCTGGCCACCTGAGAGAAGAGAGCAACCTCCTCCTGGCCACAACCTCCCCTCAGGTAGTTGTAGACAACAATAAGGTCACCCCTGAGCCTCCTCTTCTCCAGGCTAACCAATCCCAGCTCCCTCAGCCTCTCCTCGTAGGGCTGTGCTCAAGGCCTCTCCCCAGCCTCGTTGCCCTTCTCTGGACACGCTCAAGCATCTCAATGTCCTTCTTAAATTGAGGGGCCCAGAACTGAACACAGGACTCAAGGTGTGGTCTAAGCAGTGCAGAGTACAGGGGCAGAATGACCTCCCTGCTCCTGCTGGCCACACCATTCCTGATGCAGGCCAGGATGCCACTGGCTCTCTTGGCCACCTGGGCACACTGCTGGCTCATGTTCAGGTGGGTATCGATCAGCACCCCCAGATCCCTCTCTGTTTGGTAAATGCAAAGTACCCCAGAGAACCATTTAAAATTTGGGTTCACAGCAAATTCCAATGAGCAAAACACTTCAACCACAAAGTAGATGCTAATCTATCAATGCTTTCTGTGTGTCAGTGTCTTTAGTAGTTTCTGTAATGTAGGTTTGGAAGATAGCTATCTGTCTCACCTGAAAACCAGCAAAGAGAGCCACAACCTCAGTTGAACCTGCACTTCTCTGTGGGAATGCAAAGTGAAGGATGTGAGAAGAGAGTGAAGAAGAATAACAGCAGATGGATGCTGACCTTGGTTCCCACCAGCTGCTGGCTGCCTTATCTCAGAAGGGACAGATAACAGACACCTCGTTAATGAGGGAAACAAGGCGTGGTTTATGCTGATGGAGTGGCTTGGCCTTGCCTAATTATGCTAATTGTGTAGGCATGTGCTCTACTGGCTGAGTCTAAATATATTCAGGCTGTAACACAACAAATCTGTCTCTGGCATAATCCACATTGAATCGTCTGGAGTCCTGCGTGGCCAGGCCTTGATCACACTGATCTGCAGGCTTTGACCACGGTTCCCTCAGCAAGCAATCAAACAAGCAGCAAATTCAGCAACACTTCTCTTTACTAAAGGCTGCCAATCATCTCAATTTAACCTCTTTGCAATGCTTTAGGGCATGTCTTGAAAGTAACTTTGCAGGCTTGTGGTCAGGCTTGAATGTTCTCTCAGACATTGACATTCAGTGTTGTCCTTTAATGAGTCATTAATTCATTTCTGAGGATATTGGATCATTGCATGATTAAAAATAAACCCAGATTAACATTTGAACAGGAGCACAAGCGCTGCTGATGTATGTTACACAGATTTCTCCAAGACATTTCTTTTTCCTTCTCTAAGCAGCTAAGCACATTGTCCCTGAAGGTTTCCTAGTCATGACAGTTAAAGGAATGAGTCTGATATTTCCACCCTCTGAAAGACAGAGCCCAGCTAGATTGGTCTGGCTATAACATTGCTTGACAGTTCCCTTACAACTTCTCTTTCAGAAGTTTGTCACATTCACGCTGGCAGGCAGATATTAGGGCCGGCAGCACAGGCTGTGGAGCAAGCTACATGTGTTGGAAAACAAATCTGTTTCAGTTTAGTTACCTTGGCATGCTTAAATAATACCTACAAAAAAATCTTTGGGGTCTAGCACAGATTTAAATGCTGTGGAAAGATTAATGTGCATCTCTGTCCATGCTTCAACTGTTGGCTTGGAAGGCAACACCCTGTGCTGGGTTAGGAACTGGCTGGAGGGCTGAGCCCAGAGAGTGGTGGTGAATGGTGCCACATCCAGCTGGCAGCTGTCACTAGTGGTGTCCCTCAGGGATCAGTGCTGGGCCCCATCCTCTTTAACATCTTCATAGATGATCTGGATGAGGGCATGGAGTCAGTCATCAGCAAGTTTGCAGATGACACCAAGCTGGGGGCAGATGTGACTGAGTTGGAGGGCAGAAGGGCTCTGCAGGAGGACCTTGACCACCTGGACAGATGGGCAGAGTCCAAGGGGATGGTGTTCAATAGCTCCAAGTGCAGGGTGCTGCACTTTGGCCACAGCAACCCCATGCAGAGATACAGGCTGGGGTCGGAGTGGCTGGAGAGCAGCCAGACAGAAAGGGATCTGGGGGTGCTGACTGATATCCACCTGAACATGAGCCAGCAGTGTGCCCAGGTGGCCAAGAGAGCCAGTGGCATCCTGGCCTGCATCAGGAATGGTGTGGTCAGCAGGAGCAGGGAGGTCATTCTGCCCCTGTACTCTGCACTGCTTAGACCACACCTTGAGTGCTGTGTTCAGTTCTGGGCCCCCCCAGTTTAGGAGGGACATTCAGATGCTTGAGTGTGTCCAGAGAAGGGCAACGAGGCTGGGGAGAGGCCTTGAGCACAGCCCTACGAGGAGAGGCTGAGGGAGCTGGGATTGGTTAGCCTGGAGAAGAGGAGGCTCAGGGGAGAACTTATTGCTGTCTACAACTACCTGAGGGGAGGTTGTAGCCAGGAGGAGGTTGCTCTCTTCTCTCAGGTGGCCAGCACCAGAACAAGAGGACACAGCCTCAGGCTGCGCCAGGGGAAATTTAGGCTGGAGGTGAGGAGAAAGTTCTTCCCTGAGAGAGTCATTGGACACTGGAATGGGCTGCCCGGGGAGGTGGTGGAGTCGCCGTCCCTGGAGCTGTTCAAGGCAGGACTGGACGTGGCACTTGGTGCCATGGTCTGGCCTTGAGCTCTGTGGTAAAGGGTTGGACTTGATGATCTGTGAGGTCTCTTCCAACTCTGATGATACTGTGATAGAAGGAGATTTATGTTGGAGAAAGGCTTTTAAACTGTGTGTGGTTATCACTGGCTGCAGCTCCAGATGCTTCACAAGTCACCATGGCTCCACTCTCTGTGCTCAGGAAATTGTTCTGGGGAGTCTTGTGCCTCCCACAGAAATGTTGGTTGGTTGTCACATCTCATATATTTATATAATTTGTTTTCCTCTCTTAAGATTAGCTGGATATTCTACTTACTAAAGGGATTTTTATATCCAAATTGGTCAATACTTATTTCTAGTGCCTTTTTTTTTTCACACTGCTGTGCTTGTTAATAACCAAGAAAATGTAGCTGTCATATTTTATTAGACCATGAGTACAACTCTTAGATGGAGTCTGGGGCATGAGATCTTAGCTCTTGTTACATCTGGGGTTTTTTTTCAGCCACCACATACTACATTAAACCACGCTTCAAACATGGAATTCAACCCCCAGAGCTCTGGCTTCATTGAAACTCCCAATGCAACATAAATATTCTTTATCCAAGATTTTCCAAAGAAAGGAGGAAGCTCAGCAGAGAATTACAGTCTCTTCCTTCCAGATGCTATACTTGTCTTTGACCCATTCCTTTCCCTTGGTGCCTTTGACATGCAGCTCGTTTATAACTAGTGCTGCTGCTGACAGCTGGAGGTGACTTTACCAGGCAGTGAAACCAGGTCTCTGTGCTAATTTGAGGCTAGACAGAATGTTTTGGTGAGAAGAATTAGATTACAGGCTGTGAAAAGGAAACAATGGTGATGTCTGCTGCACTCATAAGCTTGCTGAGCTGGATAGCAACAAGAACGTAAATATCACAGTATCACAGTATCACCAAGGTTGGAAGAGACCTCACAGATCATCAAGTCCAACCCTTTACCACAGTGCCCAAGGCTAGACCATGGCACCAAGTGCCACATCCAACCTTGCCTTGAACTGCCCCAGGGCCAACGACTCCACCACCTCCCCGGGCAGCCCATTCCAGTGTCCAATGACTCTCTCAGGGAAGAACTTTCTCCTCACCTCCAGCCTAAATTTCCCCTGGCGCAGCTTGAGGCTGTGTCCTCTTGTTCTGGTGCTGGCCACCTGAGAGAAGAGAGCAACCTCCTCCTGGCCACAACCACCCCTCAGGTAGTTGCAGACAGCAATGAGGTCTCCCCTGAGCCTCCTCTTCTCCAGGCTAACCAATCCCAGCTCCCTCAGCCTCTCCTCGTAGGGCTGTGCTCAAGGCCTCTCCCCAGCCTCGTTGCCCTTCTCTGGACATGCTCAAGCATCTCAATGTCCCTCCTAAACTGGAGGGCCCAGAACTGAACGCAGTACTCACCTCAGGAGAGTGAACATAGTGATTAGATCCCACCACAGCCAAAGCAACTTCTCTAAGTTTCCTTGTGTGCTACATGCTCCAAACTCCTGTTGCACAGCAGAACGACAAGGTCCTTTTCTGCTGCATTGGTTGCTCCCAGGTCGTAGTGTTGCATGTGCAACTTTGTCTTGGTTGACTGTGACTTGATGGCTGGATGGTCTAACCTGTCAAGGCTGCTCTTTGGAACAGCCATGCCTTCCTCTGTCAGCTGATCTCCCCAGTTTAGTGTCATCTGCAAAATTGCCACATCTGTCTCTTCTTCCAAGTTACTGATGAAAATGTCAACCTGCACCAGTATCGATACCTGAGCGACTCAACTCCTAACTGGACATGAGTCAGGCTTCAGTGACCACTACCTCTTCAATTTTGCACCTTGTAGCCTGCCTGTTTTGTCCTCCTAGTACAACACTTTTCTGTTGGGACACGTCATCTTAGTCTTTTTTCTGTGTGCCTAAGGAACTACAGAGGAACATCAATGCACTTTGTGAAGGCAGGACAAAAATCATGGAATCATAGAAGCAACCAGGTTGGAAGAGACCTCCAAAATCATCCAGGCCAACCTAGCACCCAGCCCTAGCCAGTCAACCAGACCATGGCACTAAGTGCCTCAGCCAGGCTTTGCTTCAACACCTCCAGGGATGGTGACTCCACCACCTCCCTGGGCAGCCCATTCCAATGCCAATCACTCTCTCTGCCAACAAATTCCTCCTAACATCCAGCCTAGACCTACCCTGGCACAACTTGAGGCTGTGTCCCCTTGTTCTGTTGCTGGTTGCCTGGCAGAAGAGACCAACTCCAACTGGCTACAGCCTCCCCTCAGGTAGTTGCAGACAGCAATGAGCTCTGCCCTGAGCCTCCTCTTCTCCAGGCTAAACACCCACAGCTCCCTCAGCCTCTTGCAGGCTTTATGTTCCAGGCCCCTCACCAGCTTAGTTGCCCTTCTCTGGACACCTTCCAGCACCTCAACATCTCTCTTGAATTGAGGAGCCCAGAACTGGACACAGTACTCAAGGTGTGGCCTGAGCAGTGCTGAGTACAGGGGCAGAGTAACCTCCCTTGTCCTGCTGGCCACACTGCTCTTGATGCAGGCCAGGATGCCATTGGCTCTCTTGGCTACCTGGGCACACTGCTGGATCATCTTCAGCCTACTCTCTACCAGTACCCCCAGGTCCTTTTCTTCCTGGCTGCTCTCCACCACTGAAAAAGTGCTACTATATAAAGCAAGGACTTATTTTAGGAATGACATTGTGAAAAGTTACAATAAAAGGCACTGAGAAATCACAAAGCATTTACAATGAAAGTAGGTTTTCTCAGCAAGATACTGCAGAGGTGCTGAACTTTCAGCTCCAGTTTTGACAGTGCGAGCACATGAAGAAGAAAGGAGGCAAAGAAATAGTGCTTTCATTGAGCTGTCCCATAGTACACTGCTTGCAACTCCTCACTGACCCAATAGGTCTTAAAAAAACTTTGAGTTGGTTTTGGATCCTTTTTTGTATTTCTGTGTTTTTGTGGGTCATGTCCTGTTCTGGCTACTTGAGATAGATTGCTTTAAAAATTATATATATATTGAAATCTAAGCATGCTGCTAGAGAAGCTGGACACATTTGTTCCAGCACCTCATCATCTCTCTTGAACTGAGTGGCCCAGAACTGGACACAGCACTCAAGGTGTGGCCTGACCAGTGCTGAGTACAGGGGCAGAATAACCTCCCTCGTCCTACTGGCCACACTGTTCCTGAGCCAGACCAGGATGCCACTGACTCTCTTGGCCACCTGAGCACACTGCTGGCTCATCTTCAGGGGAACCCCCAGGTCCCTTTCCTTCTGGCTGCTTTCCAGCCACTCAGTCCCCAGCCTGTAGTGCAGCTTGGGGTTGTTGTGGCCAAAGTGCAGAACCCTGCACTTGGCCTTGTTCAATCTCATCCCATTGGCCTCTGCCCACCCATCCAGACTGGCCAGGTCCCTCTGCAGGGCTCTCCTACCCTCTAACACATCTAACACCTGCTCCTAGCTTGGTGTCATCTGCAAACATATGAACTGAATGAGAAAAAAGTTAAGACAACCTCCTGCTAGCTGATGAGAGTTATGAAGTTGTAATCCTTGCAATTCTTTGACAGCAGCTACTTGTGCAAGTGCCAGGCACTGTTGATAGCTTTGCCTTTTTCTTTTCCTACTGGAATGATCTTTGATTTGTTTTTTTTTCCAATGCATTTAAATACCAACCAGTTTCATGCTGTGAGTCACTGTTTCAAGCATTTGATCGTGTAGTCAATCTTCTGTTGCATGATGACTTCACTGGGTTGTGAGTTCTGGCTGAATGGTTCTCATTGTGTCACACTGGCTAAGCAGCCACTGCCTTGTGCTTCCACAGAGTGGGGATTCATAAGCAAGCCTAATGAAGGCTTCACTGAGATCAGTTTGATTTCACAGTGTCACAGTATCACCAAGGTTGGAAGAGACCTCACAGATCATCAAGTCCAACCCTTTACCACAGAGCTCAAGGCCAGACCATGGCACCAAGTGCCACGTCCAATCCTGCCTTGAACAGCTCCAGGGACGGCGACTCCACCACCTCCCCGGGCAGCCCATTCCAGTGTCCAATGACTCTCTCAGGGAAGAACTTTCTCCTCACCTCCAGCCTAAATCTCCCCTGGCACAGCCTGAGGCTGTGTCCTCTTGTTCTGGTGCTGGCCACCTGAGAGAAGAGAGCAACCTCCTCCTGGCCACAACCACCCCTCAGGTAGGTGTAGACAGCAATAAGGTCTGCCCTGAGCCTCCTCTTCTCCAGGCTAACCAATCCCAGCTCCCTCAGCCTCTCCTCGTAGGGCTGTGCTCAAGGCCTCCCACCAGTGCATTTCATGTACTTCAGAGCTGTGTTTCCCTCAGCATTACATAAACATCCTTAGCAGATCCTTTGGAAAACTGATCTGCTGACCACCTAAGTGGCAGGCTTGTTTGGAGTTGCACTGCGCTGTATCTTAATCATGCTCCTGTAATTCATAAGAGCATAGAGGAATGCATGAGGATGGTTTTTGGGCTCCTGTTATTTTACTTTAAATGTTTGGTCATTGTTGTCAGCCTCTGTGTCCCTTCCACTTGCCCTGTTCCTGCAACCACAGCTGTATTGCTGCTGCATTGCTTCACTTTGCCTCTGCAAACACAGCTGCATGGCCACTTCGCGTGTGTGTGTGTGTGTTGGCTGTGGAGTTCTTCCCTTCAAGTTCTGCCTGGCTTCTTTGTGGGAAAGGAGGAAAAAAGGGAAGGGAGGGAGGAAGGAAGGGAAGGGAGGGAGGAAGGAAGGGAAGGGAGGGAGGAAGGAAGGGAAGGGAGGAAGGAAGGGAAGGGGAGGAAGGAAGGAAGGGGAGGAAGGAAGGAAAGAAAGGGAAGGAAGGAAGGAAGGGGAGGAAGGAAGGAAAGAAAGGGAGGAAGGAAGGAAAGAAAGGGAGGAAGGAAGGAAGGAAGGAAAGAAAGGGGGGAAGGAAGGAAGGGAAGGAAGGAAAGGGAGGAAGGAAGGAAAGAAGGAAAGGGAGGAAGGAAGGAAAGAAGGAAAGGGAGGAAGGAAGGAAGAAAGGGAGGAAGGAAGGAAGGAAAGAAAGAAAGGGAGGAAGGAAAAGAAGGAAGAAAAGAAGGAAGGAAAGGGAATGAGGTAGAAAAGAAGGAAAGAAGGAAGGAAGGAAGGAAGGAAAGCAAACCTGAGAAAATCTTCACAGGGCTGCAGCATGCCAGGTTGGGAGGGACCTCAAGGACCATCTGCTCCAACATTTCTAGGTAACAGTGTAGTTGAAGTGAGATGGCCTAGCACCCTGTCAAGCTGAGTCTAAAAACTGTCCCCTAAAGTAGAGGACTCTATGACTTCCCTTGGGAACTGATGCCAGTGTTTAACTGGACTTTCTTCTGGAGCCCAGTTGGAATCTCCCCAGGAATTACTTGCACCTATTGTCCCCTGTCTTTTCCATGTGATTCCTTGTAAAAAGGGAATGTAGAGGACTCTATGACTTCCCTTTGGAAGTGATGCCAGTGTTTAACTGGACTTTCTTCTGGATCCCAGTTGGAATCTCCCCAGGAATTACTTGTACCTGTTGTCCCCTGTCTTTTCCATGTCACTCCTTGTAAAAAGGGACTGTATCTCCAATGTGGTCATCTCTGCCTGAATCTGCCTGTGTTAGAAGAAACACTGCCTCTTGCCCAGCCTCTTACTGGCCCATCTGGGCTTGTGCTATGGTCCTGGGGAGGCAGGGCACACAAATTTTTGTCACCCAACAGCAGACTCCTCTCTTACACTGAATTGGTAGGGCCCCATGTATCTAATGGGGAATGAAGATGGTGTGGAAAGGGGGAGAAATGGGACTGTGGGAGGGAAGAGTTCAGGGGCAAAGAAATGAAGGAATTTTCCAAGACATATGAGTAAATGACTAACAAGGGAAGATTGAGAGCACAGAATTCTTGTTTGGGAGGACTGAGAAGAGAAGGCTGCCTGAATCCAGAAGCTATGGTTGAATTCAGGTGGTGAACATTTTTGGACTGCCTGTGTGATGAGTTCCCTGTGTGGGTATGGTGTAATATTGTGACAAGCTTGAACAGGTTTTTTTTAGTGACAGAGCCCAGATGCCATTATGGGTTTCCTGGATTTGGATGATTGTGCTCCAATCACTGCTGATAGGAATGGAGAAGAGAATGGAGGGGGGGAGAAGAAGTAGCAGCAGCAATGTGAAACCTGTGAGGAAATAGGAGTGTGTAGGGGAAAACAGTGTGCCCAGGTGGCCAAGAGAGCCAGTGGCATCCTGGCCTGCATCAGGAATGGTGTGGCCAGCAGGAGCAGGGAGGTCATTCTGCCCCTGGACTCTGCACTGCTTAGACCACACCTTGAGTGCTGTGTTCAGTTCTGGGCCCCCAGTTTAGGAGGGACATTGAGATGCTTGAGCGTGTCCAGAGAAGGGCAACGAGGCTGGGGAGAGGCCTTGAGCACAGCCCTACGAGGAGAGGCTGAGGGAGCTGGGATTGGTTAGCCTGGAGAAGAGGAGGCTCAGGGGAGACCTCATTGCTGTCTACAACTACCTGAGGGGTGGTTGTGGCGAGGAGGAGGTTGCTCTCTTCTCTCAGGTGGCCAGCACCAGAACAAGAGGACACAGCCTCAGGCTGTGCCAGGGGAAATTTAGGCTGGAGGTGAGGAGAAAGTTCTTCCCTGAGAGAGTCATTGGACACTGGAATGGGCTGCCCGGGGAGGTGGTGGAGTCGCCGTCCCTGGAGCTGTTCAAGGCAGGATTGGACGTGGCACTTGGTGCCATGGTCTGGCCTTGAGCTCTGTGGTAAAGGGTTGGACCTGATGATCTGTGAGGTCTCTTCCAGCCTTGGTGCTACTGTGCTACTGTGAAAAGAAAGGTGATGCCTCTCCCAAGCATGGATCAGTGTGACAGAAATGAAAAATGTCAACGTGACAACATGTAAGAATCTTTGAAAGCTCAAGAATAGAATGAATTGTGGTGGGGTGAGAAGATGGAAAACTTGCTTAGAGACAGCATGAGCTGGCTGGCCAACCTCATGCTTTTTGATGGCTCTTTTTCCACTGATACTTGACTTTTAGCTTCCTGATACTGAAAAAAAATATTTTGGTCTTGTTCTCTTACCTCCTTCTTTAGAGCAAATATTTTTACTGGTTGTATCTATTCTGGCTCACTTTCCCATCTGTTGACCACACTTTCCCTGCATTTGTTCTGCAGAAACACCCTGTTTATTCCTAGCTCCAGCATTAACTGCTTTGTGTTGTTAACTAGTGGAAAAAAAAAGGGCTTCAGTTCATTGTGAGCATAATTTATGAAGATGGAACTTTTGGTGGCTTAAAGGTGCCTGTATCTTTCTCCTAACATATCCCTCATACTGTAGGCTTGATGGGAAGGAGAAGACAAGTAGAAGTGTTGCATAAGAGCACATTGCATTTAAGGTGGGATGAATTAGAAGTGATTTGTGTTTTTGAGGAAGAGCAAGGACAGGAGAATGCACCTACTTAGATCTATATCACAGTATCATCAGGGTTGGAAGAGACCTCATAGATCATCAAGTCCAACCCTTTACCACATAGCTCAAGGCCAGACCATGGCACCAAGTGCCACGTCCAATCCTGCCTTGTTCTTGGTAGTTTCTCCTGCACCTCTTTACAGGCTTGGAAATCTGACTTGGTGTAGCTGAAGCAGTAATACTGATTTCATCCATCTATGTGTGCCCAGGAGGCCAAGAGAGACAGTGGCATCCTGGCCTGGATCAGGAGTAGTGTGGCCAGTAGGACATGGGAGGTTCTTCTGCCCCTGTACTCAGCACTGCTCAGGCCACACCTTGAGTGCTGTGTCCAGTTCTGGGCCCCTCAATTCAAGAGAGATGTTGAGGTGCTGGAAGATGTCCAGAGAAGGGTGACAAACCTGGTGAGGGGCCTGGAACATAAACCCTATGAGGAGAAGCTGAGGGAGCTGGGGGTGTGAGAAGAGGAGGCTCAGGGCAGAGCTCATTGCTGTCTACAACTCCCTGAAGGGAGGCTGTAGCCAGGTGGGGTTGGTCTCTTCTGCCAGGCAAGCAGCAACAGAACAAGGGGACACAGTCTCAAGTTGTACCTGGGGGAGGTCTAGGCTGGATGTTAGGAGGAAGTTGTTGGCAGAGAGAGTGATTGGCATTGGAATGGGCTGCCCAGGGAGGTGGTGGAGTCACCAACCCTGGAGGTGCTGAAGTAAAGCCTGGCTGAGGCACTTAGTGCCATGGTCTGGTTGACTGGCTAGGGCTGGGTGCTAGGTTGGCCTGGGTGATCTCAGAGGTCTCTTCCAACCTGTTTGATTCTATGAACCTTCTATATGCATGGAAGTTTTTGTTGTGTTTGCTTCTTGTTGGATTGGAGGGGGTGTTTTAGAGTGGAAGTTTGTTGTGGAGGCAGGGAATTAACATGGCCCAGTCAGGAATATATATATATACATCTCAGCAAGCCTATGAGTGAGGTAGACATCAGCCGTGTTTTCTTTCCACAGCCTATAATCTAGTTCTTCTCACCAAAACATTCTAGCTAGGCTCAAACTAGCACACATCCTTTTACAGACAGAAGAACTTCAACAAAACAGTGATGACCAGGTGCTCAAGTATTGTTGCAGACTGCACTGCCTGCTATCTCTGCTTGCTGTGGGGCTGCAGTAAACAAGCCCATAGACCAGTGTGGTTGTGGTCCAGCCGTGAGGGTCTCCAGTCTATTCCATGTGAATTATGCAGAAGCCAATTTTATTGATGTAACGGCACAAATCTATACACTCAGCCAGTAGAGCACACACCTACACATTAGCATACTTAGTCAGGGACACCCCACCACATCTGCATACATACACACCTTGTTATTCTCGTTAACGAAGGTCCATTCTGAGATAAGGTGGCCAGCTGCAGGTGAGAGCCAAGGTCTGTTATTACAAGGATCTGTCTGTTGTCACTTCTCTTCACTCCATTCACAGTATCACAGTATCACCAAGGCTGGAAGAGACCTCACAGATCATCAAATCCAACCCTTTACCACAGAGCTCAAGGCCAGACCATGGCACCAAGTGCCACGTCCAATCCTGCCTTGAACAGCTCCAGGGACGGCGACTCCACCACCTCCCCGGGCAGCCCATTCCAGTGTCCAATGACTCTCTCAGGGAAGAACTTTCTCCTCACCTCCAGCCTAAACTTCCCCTGGCGCAGCTTGAGGCTGTGTCCTCTTGTTCTGGTGCTGGCCACCTGAGGGAAGAGAGCAACCTTCTCCTGGCCACAACCTCCCCTCAGGTAGTTGTAGACAGCAATAAGGTCTCCCCTGATACTCACACAGCTGTCCTGCACCTGCACCCCACAACTCTTCTGCATTCCCACAAAGTATCTCTCTGCAGCCCTGGATTGGAGCTGCAAGAATTTTGTTAGCGCTACCAATGTGCTTTCAGCATGGGAAGTTGTTTAGTAGTGGTAGCATATGGAGTTCAAGTCGAGAAGAGCAAGGAAATACCATACAATTGCCAGTGTAAAATCTGACAAATAGAACAGTTTTCTACTCCTGAGCAGTTTAAAACCATTTGCAGTTTTAAACCAGAAAAGCACATCTTAAAGCAGTGCTCTGCAGCAATCTGGTGGCTTTGGTTCTTCTGGCACTGATTCTGCAAATCATTTCATTTCTCTGAGCTTCCTTTTCCCCCTTGTGTAAAAATATTGGTAGTGATACTTTCTGTGCCTTTGTTGCCCTGAGAGAGTTGTAACTGTAGGGTATTGTTAATTGGTATTCATAGAATCAAGCAGGTTGGAAGAGACCTCCAAGATCATCCAGGCCAACCTAGCACCCAGCCCTAGCCAATCAACCAGACCATGGCACTAAGTGCCTCAGCCAGGCTTTGCTTCAACACCTCCAGGGATGGTGACTCCACCACCTCCCTGGGCAGCCCATTCCAATGCCAATCACTCTCTCTGCCAACAACTTCCTCCTAACATCCAGCCTAGATCTCCCCTGATTGCACAACTTGAGACTGTGTCCCCTTGTTCTGTTGCTGGTTGCCTGGGAGAAGAGACCAACCCCCACCTGGCTACAGCCTCCCTTCAGGTAGTTGTAGATAGCAATGAGGTCTGCCCTGAGCCTCCTCTTCTGCAGGCTGCACACCCCCAGCTCCCTCAGCCTCTCCTCACAGGGCTCTGCTCCAGGCCTCTCATCATCTTCGTTGCCCTCCTCTGGACACCTTCCACCACCTCAACATCTCTCTTGAATTGAGGGGCCCAGAACTGGACACAGCACTCAAGGTGTGGCCTGAGCAGTGCTGAGTACAGGGGCAGAATAACCTCCCTTGTCCTGCTGGCCACACTGCTCCCGATGCAGTCCAGGATGCCATTGGCTCTCTTGGCCACCTGGGCACACTTCTGGCTCAGTTTCAGCTACCAGTACCCCCAGGTCCCTTTCTGCCTGGCTGCTCTTAGCCACTCTGTCTTGAGCATTTTTTGTTTTGTTACAAGATGCTCCCCAAAAGGGTATAGACAAGGAGTAGAATATGACAAAAAGGGTTAAATACTCTGGCTTTTGAGGGAGGTTGCCCATCCATTAATCCAATGTTGAATAATCTTTCTCAGCACTGTCATGCTCTCTAATAGAGGTAAGGAGAGCTCTTCACACTAATAGGAAGTCAGGAGGAGTGATTTCCACCAGAATTACACTTGACAGTGCAAAGACCACTTGAAATTTAGTTTGCTTTATGCCTTGTCATTGCTTCATTGGTTATTTGACTGCATCTTCTAGAGGGATTTAAGCCTCGGTCTAAATATAACTAGGATGCAATTGTGCCCCAATATGGCAACTTAAATTACCAGGCAGGTTTGTAGCTGAGATGGAGAGAACTAAGTTATATGGGATTACACTGGGACATTGACTGACACACCCATGTGCTGAATTTGGATGGGATAGAGTTGATTTGATTCACAGCAGGGGCTGTGTTATGGATTTGTGCTGATAACACAGAGACGTTGCAGTGCTTGCACAGAGTCAAAGACTTCTCTGCTTCTCACACCACCCCACCAGTGAGCAGGCTGTGGGCTCATATGTTGTTGTGAGGGGACACAGCTGGGGCATCTGGTCCCAGGTGACCAAAGGGATATTTCTTTGCTATATGACATCATACTCAGCATATAAAGCTGGGGAAGAGAGAAGTGGGGGATGGCTTTTGTATTCCCAGGTTATGCATGATAAAGCCCTGCTTTCCTGGAGATGACTGAACATCTGCCTGCTGGTGGGAAGTGTGAATGAGTTCCTTGTTTTGTTTTGCTTGCATGCACAGCTTTTGCTTTACCTATTAAACTGTCTTTATCTCAACCCATGAGTTCTTCTCACTTCTCTGATTCCCTCCCCCATCCCACTAGGGGGGAGTGAGCGAGTGGCAGTGTGGTACTTAGCTGCCAGCTGGGGTTAAACCACAACAACCCATCTGGCTCATGTGGAAGTGGTGTTACAAATATCAGAGCACTTGCTGGGTTTCAGAGATAAGCAGTTATAAACAGTCAAATAAAGGGGCTGGGGAAGGAACTATCATCAGCTATAGACTTAGGGGTTTATTCTTATACATGAAATGTGGAGTTGCATAATTCACCTACTGGGGTAATGTGTCCTTGTGAAATTACAACCTTAGTAACGTTTAAGGAGAGTGATGACTTCACAGTGTCACAGTATCACCAAGGTTGGAAGAGACCTCATAGATCATCAAGTCCAACCCTTTACCACAGAGCTCAAGGCCAGACCATGGCACCAAGTGCCACGTCCAATCCTGCCTTGAACAGCTCCAGGGACGGCGACTCCACCACCTCCCCGGGCAGCCCATTCCAGTGTCCAATGACTCTCTCAGGGAAGAACTTTCTCCTCACCTCCAGCCTAAATTTCCCCTGGCATAGCTTGAGGCTGTGTCCTCTTGTTCTGGTGCTGGCCACCTGAGAGAAGAGAGCAACCTCCTCCTGGCCACAACCACCCCTCAGGTAGTTGTAGACAGCAATGAGGTCTCCCCTGAGCCTCCTCTTCTCCAGGCTAACCAATCCCAGCTCCCTCAGCCTCTCCTCGTAGGGCTGTGCTCAAGGCCTCTCCCCAGCCTCGTTGCCCTTCTCTGGACACGCTCAAGCATCTCAATGTCCCTCCTAAACTGGGGGGCCCAGAACTGGACACAGCACTCAAGGGGTGGTCTAAGCAGTGCAGAGTACAGGGGCAGAATGACCTCCCTGCTCCTGCTGACCACACCATTCCTGATGCAGGCCAGGATGCCACTGGCTCTCTTGGCCACCTGGGCACACTGCTGGCTCATGTTCAGGCAGGTATCAATCAGCACCCCCAGATCCCTCTCTGTCTGGCTGCTCTGCAGCCACTCCGACCCCAGCCTGTATCTCTGCATGGGGTTGCTGTGGCCAAAGTGCAGCACCCTGCACTTGGAGCTATTGAACACCATCCCCTTGGACTCTGCCCATCTGTCCAGGCAGTCAAGGTCCTGCTGCAGAGCCCTTCTGTCTTTCTGGCTTTAATGTTTTTTTGGAGTCATGTCTGTTTAAACTTGCACGTATTTTGCAGTGTTCTACTTGCTACAAGGAGACAAAGGTCATCGTTTGTGCATGCCACTGGGAGCTTCTGAAAGCTCAGAATGTGTCCTAGGCAGGCAGTATTTATTATAAACTCTGTTGGTAGGTTCCTTATCTTAACTACAAACCCACACAAATATTCTCAGAATCACAGAATTAACCAGGTTGGAAAAGACCTTCAAGATCATAGAGTCAGACGTATCACCAAGACCTTCTAATTAACTAAACCATGGCACCAAGTGCTTCATCCAGTCTCCTTTTAAACACCTTCAGGGATGGTGACTCCACCACCTCCCTGGGCAGCCCATTCCAATGCCAATCACTCTCTCTGCCAACAACTTCCTCCTAACATCCAGCCTATACTTTCCCCAGCACAACTTGAGACTGTGTCCCCTTGTTCTGCTGCTGGTTGCCTGGCAGAAGAGCCCAACCCCACCTGGCTACAGCCTCCCTTCAGGTAGCTGCAGACAGCAATGAGGTCAGCCCTGAGCCTCCTCTTCTCCAGGCTAAACACCCCCAGCTCCCTCAGCCTCTCCTCATAGGCTTTGTGTTCCAGGCCCCTCACCAGCTTTGTTGCCCTTCTCTGGACACCTTCCAGCACCTCAACATCTCTCTTGAACTGAGGAGCCCAGAACTGGACACAGTACTCAAGGTGTGGCCTGAGCAGTGCTGAGTACAGGGGCAGAATAACCTCCCTTGTCCTACTGGCCACACTGCTCCTGATCCAGACCAGGATGCCATTGGCTCTGCTGCCCACCTGGGCACACTGCTGCTTCATCTTCAGCCTACTATCTATCAGTACCCCCAGGTCTCTTTCCTCCTGGCTGCTTTCCAGCATACCAATTTTGTTGCAAGTTGCCACAAAATAGAACTTCTTCTCATTTTGCTAAGCAGCTCTACTAATGAAACAACCTTGGCAGTGCTGTACATGATTTGTGTTACCTCTGAACAAATTCAGAAGTTAGGAGAAGACTCCCAAACTTCCACAGCAGGTTTTGTGCTGTGTTCCAAATGGAGCAGTGAGAAATCATATGCCTCCTCTCTGCTTTAAAAATAAGCTTGCTGTCTTTACCACTTGGATCTTCTGATGTGGTGTCTGCAGAAAGTGAGGGCTGAAGCTGACAGCCCAGGAAGTCCCCTTCAGCTCTATTTCCTGGATTCTGTTCTGACAGTTAAGAGACAATAAATTAGAACATTTATTGGCTTTACTGTTTCATTATAAGGGTAACAAGAGATCTACAAAGCCAGGGGGGGAAAAATGCTTCAGTCTCTACTAAGCACTGTGGTTTCTTTGCAGTACTGTGTCCAGTTCTGGGCTCCTCAATTCAAGAGAGATGTTGAGGTGCTGGAACATGTCCAGAGAAGGGCAACAAAGCTGGTGAGGGGCCTGGAGCACAAACCCTATGAGGAGAGGCTGAGGGAGCTGGGGGTGTGCAGCCTGCAGAAGAGGAGGCTCAGGGCAGAGCTCATTGCTGTCTACAACTACCTGAAGGGAGGCTGTAGCCAGGTGGGGTTGGGCTCTTCTGCCAGGCAAGCAGCAACAGAACAAGGGGACACAGTCTCAAGTTGTGCAATCAGGGAAGGTCTAGGCTGGATGTTAGGAGGAAGTTGTTGGCAGAGAGAGTGATTGGCATTGGAATGGGCTGCCCAGGGAGGTGGTGGAGGCACTGTCCCTGGGGGTCTTCAAGAAAAGCCTGGCTGAGGCACTTAGTGCCATGGTCTAGTTGATTGGACAGGGCTGGGTGCTAGGTTGGCCTGGGTGATCTTGGAGGTCTCTTCCAACCTGGTTGATTCTATGATTCTATGAAATAAATAAATCACAAATAAATAAATATTGGGGTATGTCATATAATCAGATTGTCCTAAAAGCAAAATTAATTCTAAAGCAATAATGGAAGAAAATTTTGCTGTTGGTCTTAAAAAAAACCAAGAGGGAACATAGAGAGAATTCATAGAATGATGGAATGGTCTAGGTTGGAAGGGGCCTCAAGGATCCAACCCCCTGCTGTAGGCAGGGACACCTCCCATGTGATGGTTTGGGTGTTCCCTGCCCCCCCACACTTTGGAAATCACCCAGACTAGACTCAGCAGCTGTGGAAATGGAATGAAGCTTTGTGTTTAGCACAATAGATAAGCAGAGAGTTACAGGATATACAGTTATAGACAGAGATAGACAAACAGAGGGTAATACAGAAACACAGCAGCCCTCCCCGAAACCTGAGTCTCCAGGAAGGGCTCCCAACTGCTCTTTCACCTTCTCCCACTCCTCTCTACCTTACCCCAGATGTTGCCTTGTACCCAAGGAAGAATGGAGGTTCAGCCAGGGGGGTTAGGAAGCAGGTGGATTAATCAGGTCAGGTTAGAGAAAGAGAATGCAGCCCAAAGCTCAGGTAGTGACCAAATGTCTTATCTGTATTTATATTCTTGTTCTTATACCTCTCAGCAAGCCTATGAGTGAAGCAGACACCACCATTTTGTCTCTTTCATAGCCTGTAATCTAGTTCTTCTCACCAAAACATTCTAGCTAGGCTCAAACTAGCACATCCCACTAGGGCAGGTTGCTCATCCAACCTGGCCTTAAACACCTCCAGGGAGGAAGCAGCCACAACCTCCCTGGGCAACCTGTGCCAGTGTCTCACCACCCTCACTGCAAAGAACTTCCTCCTAACATCCAGTCTAAATCTCCCCTCTGCCAGTTCAAACCCATTCCCCCTCATCCTGTCATTACAAGACCTTGTCAATAGTCCCTCCCCAGCCTTCCTGTAGCCCACTTCAGATACTGGAAGGCCACTCTAAGGTCTCCTCAAATCCTTCTCTTCTCCAGGCTGCAGAGCCCCAACTCTCTCAGCCTGTCCTCATGGCAGAGCTGCTGCAGCCCTCTGAGCATCTTTGTGGCCCTCTTCCAGACTGGTTCCAACAGTTCCATGTCCCTCTTGCATTGGGGGCTCCAGAACTGCACCCAGGACTGCAGGTGGGGTGTGAGGAGAGCAGAGCCAAGGGGCAGAATCCCCTCCCTTGCCCTGCTGCCCACACTGCTCTTGCTGCAGCCCAGCACACAGTTGCTGTCTGGGCTGCACTCACACTGCAGGCTCCTGTTGAGCTTTTCCTCACCTCAGACCCCCAGGTCCTTTTCCTCAGGGCTGCTCTCAGCCATTCCTCACCTCTAATTCTTCTCTAAGACTTTCCAAATTCATTGGGAATGTCATAAATATTTGTTCTTCTGACTTAGAAAACATATTATGTGAAAAAGCTGATACCTGCACCCTTCTTACTGGAAATGAAGATCTGGCTGCTCATGCTGCTTGACACAATGCCACTGTGCAAGATCACTGGTAGCTGGTCTTTCTGGTTGAAACAGGAGGTTAAAATAAGCCTCAACAGTTTGTATGCCTTTTTAACTTCCACATCTTGGTCACACTGCAGCTTCAGTTTTCTTTCCTGCTGTCTTAAATCCTCCAGCACTGCAGTTTGAATGTTGTGGTGGTTTTAGAGTTAACTCTCTAGCTTTGTTCAAAATGATAAACGTTGAACCCAAAAAGAAGGTAGGAAGTAAATGAAATAGAAGATTGATTACAGAAGAAAAGTAATAGGTTACTCCATATCATTTGATTCATTTGCTGGGCTAGTATATAATTTCTTGCACAAACCATTCTTCTCTCTGCCACTTCTTGCCTCCCTCTCCTCTTCTTGTCCCCCATGCTGGCTGACCTTGCATGGCTATACTAACCTAGGCTGAGGAGAATCATCATAGAATCATCATCACAGAATCAACCAGGTTGGAAGAGACCTCTAAGATCATCCAGTCCAACCTAGCACCCAGCCCTAGCCAGTTGTGATGGTTTGGGTGTACCCTGCCCCCCCCCCCACACACACACACTTTTAGAAATACCCAACTAGACTCAGCTGGCTCTGGGAGTGTAAATGAAGCCTTTGATCTACTTTTTCTCACCAAAACGTTCTACCCTGCTTCAAACTAGCACACCAGTCAACCAGACCATGGCACTAAGTGCCCCAGCCAGGCTTGGCTTCAACACCTCCAGGGATGATAACTCCACCACCTCCCATTGGAATGGGCAGCCCATTCCAATGCCAATCACTCTCTCTGCCAACAACTTCCTCCTGACATTCAGCCTAGACCTCCCCTGATTGCACAACTTGAGGCTGTGTCCCCTTGTTCTGTTGCCTCAGAAAAGAGACCAACACTCACCTGGCTACAGCCTCCCTTCAGAGAGTTGTAGACAGCAATGAGCTCTGCCCTGAGCCTCCTCTTCTGCAGGCTGCACACCCCCAGCTCCCTCAGCCTCTCCTCACAGGGCTCTGCTCCAGGCTCCTCAGCAGCTTTGTTGCCCTTCTCTGGACACCTTCCAGCACCTCAACATCTCTCTTGAATTGAGGAGCCCAGAACTGGACACAGCACTCAAGGTGTGGCCTGACCAGTGCTGAGTACAGGGGCAGAAAAACCTCCCTTGTCCTGCTGGCCACACTGTTCCTGATGCAGGCCAGGATGCCATTGGCTCTCTTGGCCACCTGGGCACACTGCTGGCTCATTCTTAGCCTACTATCTACCAGCACCCCCAGGTCCCTTTCTTCCTGGCTGCTCTCCAGCCTGTAGTGCTGCTTGGGGTTATTGTGGCCAAAGTGTAGAACTCTGCACTTGGCCTTGTTCAATCTCATCCCCTTGGCCTCTGCCCACCCATCCAGCCTGGCCAGGTCCGTCTGCAGGGCTCTCCTACCCTCCAAGAGACCCACAGCTGCTCCTAGCTTGGTGTCATCTGCAAAGGTACTGATGCTGGACTCAGTCCCTTCATCCAGATCATCAATAATGATGTTGAACAGTCCTGGGCCCAGCACATGGTGGTATGGGTGCTGTGGAAGCTGTATATAAGAATTGTGGGGTAAAAAAAGTGTTTAAATGAGCTATTGAAGATGGTTTCCTCAAGATGGGATTGTGGTGCATTGACAGGATGGTAGCAAGGAAACATATGTTAAGTGTTACTGTTCATTGCTGTGGTTAGTGTGGTTGTCAGCAAGTTCTGTTTTATCCTGTCTGAGGTGCCAATAAGCAATAATATCCAACTTCTGTTCTGTCACTGATTTCACACTCACACCAACTCCTCTGCCACCCTAAAACATCACATTCTTAATTAAAATACATCTCTGTAAGAGCTCAATTATTTAAAAAGGGAGCAAACTTATCATAGAATCAAGCAGGTTGGAAGAGACCTCCAAGCTCATCCAATCCAACCTATCCCCCAGCCCTAGCCAGTCAACCAGACCATGGCACTAAGTGCCTCAGCCAGGCTTTGCTTCAACACCTCCAGGGATGGTGACTCCACCACCTCCCTGGGCAGCCCATTCCAATGCCAATCACTCTCTCTGCCAACAACTTCCTCCTAACATCCAGCCTAGACCTCCCCCAGGTACAACTTGAGACTGTGTCCCCTTGTTCTGTTGCTGGTTGCCTGGGAGAAGAGCCCAACCCCACCTGGCTACAGCCTCCCTTCAGGTAGTTGTAGACAGCAATGAGCTCTGCTCTGAGCCTCCTCTTCTGCAGGCTGCACACCCCCAGCTCCCTCAGCCTCTCCTCGTAGGGTTTCTGTTCCCTTAAAATGAGAGATATCCTAATTAATCTCTGCCATTAATTGGTGAAATTTCTATTTTGGGTCCATAAGCATAGGAAGAAAACAAAATTCAGGTCCGATCTTTTGTGCCTGCTTCGTTATTCAGAGGTGGTGCTGTCTGCAGAGATGAATGCAGAGTGCAGGTGAGGAGAACAGGCTTTATAAATATCATTGCAGTGGTATGTGCACTGAAACATCCTTTGTCATCCCAATCTCATCTGCTCAGTATCTGTTTAAACCGGGGCAAACTCCTTGCTGACTTAACACCTGGGAGTTTTGAGATGTGCAGATGGTGTGAATCACCAGAGAATGCAACCAGTATTCTTACAGACCTTCAGCTTTGATTTGCTGGTGTGATGGTTTGGATGTTCCCTGCCCCTCACACTTAAGAAAATCACCCAGACTAGACTCAGCCAGCTCTGGAAATGGAATGAAGCTTCTATTTACAGCTTAGCACAATAGACAAGCAGATAGTTACAGTCTATGCAGTTATAGACAGAAATAGACAAGGTAAAAGGTAATACAGAAACACAACAGCCCTCCCAGACACCTGAGTCCCCAGGAGGGGCTCCCAACTGCCCTTCCACCTTCTCCCATCCCTCTTTACCTTACCTTAGATGTTGCCTTGTGCCCAAGGAATATTGGAGGGTCAGTCAGAGGGATTAGGAAGGAGGGGGATTAGTCACACAGACTGCGTGTTAGGTTAGAGAGAGAGAGATGCAGCTCAAAGCCCAGACATCAACTCTGTTAGCTATATTTATGTTCTTGTTCTTATACATCTCAGCAAGCCTATGAGTGCAGTAGACATCACCATTGTTTCCCTTTCACAGCCTGTAATCTAGTTCTTCTCACCAAAACATTCTAGCTGGTTTCAAACTAGCCCATGTGGATAACACCCACAAGGACACTTCTGTCAGCAGGAGAGGAAAAAAACAGGCACGGCTAGGGCAGTGGCAGAACAAACTTCATGCTGTGTTTTGCAATGTGCAATCAGAGGCAACATTCCCCAGGTCAGAAAGTAGTTCAATATCTATTGACGATTCAATCCCTGGCTCCTTTCTGCTGTAATGATAAAAATGATTGCAGAACATAGAATCATAGAATCAAGCAGGTTGGAAGAGACCTCCAAGATCATCCAGGCCAACCTAGCACCCAGCCCTAGCCAGTCAACCAGACCATGGCACTAAGTGCCTCAGCCAGGCTTGGCTTCAACACCTCCAGGGACAGTGACTCCACCACCTCCCTGGGCAGCCCATTCCAATGCCAATCACTCTCTCTGACAACAACTTCCTCCTAACATCCAGGCTATGCTTTCCCCAGCACAACTTGAGACTGTGTCCCCTTGTTCTGTTGCTGGTTGCCTGGCAGAAGAGGCCAACCCCACCTGGCTACAGCCTCCACTTCAGGTAGTTGTAGACAGCAATGAGCTCTGCCCTGAGCCTCCTCTTCTGCAGGCTGCACACCCCCAGCTCCCTCAGCCTCTCCTCACAGGGTTTGTGTTCCAGGCCCCTCACCAGCTTTGTTGATCTTCTCTGGACACCTTCCAGCACCTCAACATCTCTCTTGAATTGAAGAGCCCAGAACTGGACACAGCGCTCAAGGTGTGGCCTGAGCAGTGCTGAGTACAGGGGCAGAATAACCTCCCTTGTCCTGCTGGCCACACTGCTCCTGATGCAGGCCAGGAAGCCATTGGCTCTCTTGGCCACCTGGGCACACTGCTGCCTCATCTTCAGCTACTATCTATCAGTACCCCCAGGTCCCTTTCCTCTTGACTGCTCACAGCCACTCAGTCCCCAGCCTATAGCGCTGCTTGTGTTTTGCAATGTGGAATCAGAGGCAACATTCCCCAGGTCAGAAAGTGGTTCAATATCTATTGACAATTCAATCCCTGGCTCCTTTCTGCTGTAATGATAAAAATGATTGCTGAACATGATACTCTTTTTTCTTTTTAATGTAGCTTTGGAAATAGATAAATTGATTGCATTTTGTTCATTGGATTCTTATTTAATGTAGCTTTGGAAGTAGATAACTTGAATGCATTTTGTTCATTGAGTTCTTATTTAGTGTAGCTTTGGAAGTAGATAACTTGAATGCATTTTGTTCATTGAGTTCTTATTTAGTGTAGCTTTGGAAGTAGATAACTTGATTGCAGTTTGTTCATTGAGTTCTTATTTAGTGCAGCTTTGGAAGTAGATAACTTGATTGCAGTTTGTTCATTGAGTTCTTATTTAGTGCAGCTTTGGAAGTAGATAACTTGAATGCATTTTGTTCATTGAGTTCTTATTTAGTGTAGCTTTGGAAGGAGATAACTTGAATGCATTTTGTTCATTGAGTTCTTATTTAGTGTAGCTTTGGAAGGAGATAACTTGAATGCATTTTGTTCATTGAGTTCTTATTTAGTGTAGCTTTGGAAGGAGATAACTTGAATGCATTTTGTTCATTGAGTTCTTATTTAGTGTAGCTTTGGAAGGAGATAACTTGATTGCATTTTGTTCATTGAGTTCTTATTTAGTGTAGCTTTGGAAGTAGATAACTTGAATGCATTTTGTTCATTGAGTTCTTATTTAGTGTAGCTTTGGAAGTAGATAACTTGATTGCATTTTGTTCATTGGGTTCTTATTTAGTGTAGCTTTGGAAGTAGATAACTTGATTGCAGTTTGTTCATTGAGTTCTTATTTAGTGCAGCTTTGGAAGTAGATAACTTGATTGCAGTTTGTTCATTGAGTTCTTATTTAGTGCAGCTTTGGAAGTAGATAACTTGAATGCATTTTGTTCATTGAGTTCTTATTTAGTGTAGCTTTGGAAGTAGATAACTTGAATGCATTTTGATCATTGAGTTCTTATTTAGTGTAGCTTTGGAAGTAGATAACGAATGCATTTTGTTCATTGAGTTCTTATTTAGTGTAGCTTTGGAAGTAGATAACTTGAATGCATTTTGTTCATTGAGTTCTTATTTAGTGTAGCTTTGGAAGTAGATAACTTGATTGCAGTTTGTTCATTGAGTTCTTATTTAGTGTAGCTTTGGAAGTAGATAGCTTGATTGCAGTTTGTTCATTGAGTTCTTACAGGAGCATCAAGAGATCCTTGCTCTCTTTCCATCAAGCTGTGTGCAACATGAGTTTTTTATGAATGGAAATAAAGTTCTCCTCTGTGCAAGATCAGTGTACAGGGTTAACTCTCCTGGGGGAGTGGTCTTGACCTTGGCCCCAGGCTGTCTTGACCCCTCCCCAGGGGTGGGTCTGAACACTACCAGGTGTGGTGGTGCCATGGACTACAATGCCATAGGCATCAGAAGAGACAGGGAGAAGCTTGACGCAAGCAAATTCCAATTCATTTATTGCATTCCAAACAATTAAATATTAGTAAATACCTTTCCTCAGAAGGCTACAAATTGCATTAGACTATAACTGGTTACATGTACTTGTGTTAGAAATTACATACTGGTTGGCACAGACATTCATCATATTCTCTCAACAACACCTACACTGTGTCTAAGCAATCTAAGTCAGCAGAGATAGGTGAGAACCACAGGCTCCAGCCTTACATTTGTTTCTATTTGATACACCATTCTCTAAGGTCATCCCAACCTTCTGTTGTATCTTAACTCAGTGCTTCTGAGCTCCTGAACTCTTGCCTGTCCATGCCTTTATTCCAGTGTATAATATTCAGGCAATTCTATAGAATCACTACATTGAATATTACTATTCCCAAGATCATAGAATCATAGAATCATAGAATCAACCAGGTTGGAAGAGACCTCCAAGATCATCCAGTCCAACCTAACACCCAGCCCTAACCAATCAACCCAGCCCTAACTTAGACCATGGCACTAAGTGCCTCAGCCAGGCTTTGCTTCAACACCTCCAGGCACGGTGCCTCCACCTCCTCCCTGGGCAGCCCATTCCAATGCCAATCACTCTCTCTGTGAAGAACTTCTTCCTAACATCCAGCCTATACCTACCCTGGCACAACTTGAGACTGTGTCCCCTTGTTCTATTGCTGGTTGCCTGGGAGAAGAGGCCACCCCCCACCCGGCTACAATGCCCCTTCAGGTAGTTGTAGACAGTAATAAGATCACCCCTGAGCCTCCTCTTCTCCAGGCTGCACACCCCCAGCTCCCTCAGCCTCTCCTCATAGGATTTGTGCTCCAGGCCCCTCACCAGCTTTGTTGCCCTTCTCTGGACATGTTCCAGCACCTCAACATCTCTCTTGAATTGAGGGGCCTGGCTCATCTTCAGCTTACTCTCTATCAGTACCCCCAGGTCCCTTTCCTCCTGGCTGCTCTCAGCCACTCTGTCCCCAGCCTGTAGTGCTGCTTGGGGTTGTTGTGGCCAGAGTGCAGAACCCTGCACTTGGCCTTGTTCAGTCTCATCCCATTGGCCTCTGCCCACCCATCCAGCCTGGCCAGGTCCCTCTGCAGGGCTCTCCTACCCTCCAACAGCTCCACACCTGCTATGGCATTGATCTGTTGGAAGGTAGGAGAGCCCTGCAGACACGGTGTTTTAGCCCACTCTCATTTCCTATCTAAGATCCATGAAAGCAGGAGGACTTCTGTTCTCTCTCCTGCCTCCTGCTTGCCAGCAATCATCCTCATCCTTTCCTGCTGCTCTTTGTTTCACCACATGGCCATCACCCACGAGGCAGACAAACCCACTGCCATCAAAATCTGGGTAGTATCTACACATTTTGTACCTTGTTTTCCCTTTCCCTTTGTAACTTCCCTACCTCATATACCTTTTATTTATTGTTAAACTTTTCTTCTTTTAACTTCCAAATCAAAGTGAGATTGTTTATTTGGGTGTACTTACCTTTTCTCTCTCTCCATCTAATTCCTTTTCTTTGAGAGAGGAGGAGGAGGAGGAGGAGGAGGAGGAGGAGGAGGAGGAGGAGGTAAAGGCATCCTATAAATTGTTATTGGTTCTATCAACTACATTTGAGTCTCTGGGAAATTTAAATCAGAACCCAGACAATCAGTCCCTGGCATATTTCTAAGCTGCTATCCACTTAACTATCTGTTTAACTTTGTGACTTGAGGATAGTAATTTTCCACTGGAGTGATCTCTTTATTGGGTGGCCTTTAGAGAGATGGGGTCACTGATGTCCATGTGTATGTATGTTTTGTAGTCTTGATTGGGATTGGTTAGCCTGGAGAAGAGGAGGCTCAGGGGAGATCTTATTGCTGTCTGCAACTACCTGAGGGGTGGTTGTAGACAGGAGGAGGTTGCTCTCTTCTCTCAGGTGGCCAGCACCAGAACAAGAGGACACAGCCTCATGCTGTGCCAGGGGGAAATTAGGCTGGAGGTGAGGAGAAAGTTCTTCCCTGAGAGAGTCATTGGACACTGGAATGGGCTGCCCGGGGAGGTGGTGGAGTCGCCGTCCCTGGAGCTGTTCAAGGCAGGACTGGACGTGGCACTTGGTGCCATGGTCTGGCCTTGAGCTCTGTGGTAAAGGGTTGGACTTGATGATCTGTGATGATCTCTTCCTCGGTGATACTGTCATACTGTGATTGCCCCCCTGAATCAAATTAGGTTGGGCATTTATTAGATCCTGAGTGGTTTATAGAACACACTGATTTACAAAGTTAAAACGATGGCAGCTGAGATGGTGAAGTGCCCTGATGGGGATGGATTACATTGTTTGCCTCCAAGTGAATGACTCTGTCAAGGTGTGATAAGTATGGCAATTTCCGAGGTGAAGCAGACCTTGAGGATACCTGGATGCTGTCCCAGCAACTCTTACATGTTGATGTATGGGAAGCAGACAGCTGAAGTGTAAATGAGTAGAAAATGGTTACTTTAGAGTATGGCCAGAACATCCCATCCCCCATCCTGTGAAAGCACTGTGAAACATTTCATGGAGACAACAATTAGTTTGGGGTTTATTCTGTAGAGGAGAATGGCAGCTCTGGCCACGTAATGCCCTGGGGCGTTAAAGTGGCTGCCAAAGGTTGCTTATAATTGAATCACAGAGTCATGAAGATTGGAAAATACCTCTGTGATGGTTTGGGTGTTCCCCACTGCCCCCTCACTTTGGAAAATCACCCAGACTAGACTCAGTGGCTCTGGAAATTGAATGAAGCTTTGTATTTACAGCTTAGCACAATAGACAAGCAGAGAGTTACAGTAGTTACAGTTATAGACAGAGATAGACAAGGAAAAAGGTAAAAGAGAAGCTCAGCAGCCCTCCCAGAAACCTGAGTCCCCAGGACGAGCTCTCAACCATCCTTCCACATTCTTCCCACCCCTCTACCTTACCCCAGATCTTGCCTTATGTTTAAGGTAGTTTAAGGGTCGGCCAGGGGGGATACAGCCAAGCCAGCTGACTCAGACTGACCAGAGAGATATTTAGCTCAGCTATAAGAATGAAGAGAAAGAAGGAATGTCTTGGGTTCAAATGCAGGTTCTCAGAGACTCTAATAAATTTAGTAGACCCAATGACAATTTATAGAATTTATAGAGTGCCCTCCCCTCTTTCCCCCTCTCTTCCCAGAGATAGGGAATTAGATGTAGAGAGGGAGAGGTGAGCACACCCAAATAAATCAATCTCACTCAATTTGGAAGTTAAAAAGGAAAAGTTTAACAATAACTTAGAAAAGGGATTGGAGGTAGGGGAGTTTACAAAGGCTAAGGAAGGGAAAACAGCAAAATACAAAAAGGGATGGATACAACCTGAGTAAGGTGATGGTGTCTCTGCCTTGTGGCTGCCACGGGGTGTGCTGGTATGCAGTGTGAGTGTGTGTGCCAAGAGGGAGCGAAGGAAAAGAGAGCAAGAGACAGGCAGCTCCTGTCTCTTTTATACCACAGGAAGTGGGGGGAGTGGGCTAACCATCACCTGGAGTGTGGCCCACCCCTGGGGAGGGGCCAAGACCCCTAGGGTCAGGTTCAGGGTCACTCCCCCTGGAGTGTTAACCCTATACAAGGAAGTTAGGGGGATTCTTCCATTGCATCTGTCTTCCAGGGACACCATCAAGCATAGTGAGCTCTGCTTCCTGAGACCAAACATCATCCTGCTGAGCACAGGAGGTACTATCAGAGATTTCCAAAGCAGTAATGGATACAGTGTGATACATAAGATTTCATGTGAAGCCTCCTAAGCTCTGCAGCTGCAGACACATTTGCTTGCTCAGTTTAGGTAAATGGTGGACAGGAGTGGAAGAAGACAAGTTGCAGAAGTAGTACAGCTGGGTAGTGATGCTTGCTCAAAGTTTATAAGCATTTATGAGATCCCTCCTTTCAGTCTGCCCCAGACTATGGATGTGGGAATGCAAAGCAGAAGAGCTGTGGGAACGGAGTGAAGAAGGATAACAACAGATGGATGCTGACCTTGGTTCCCACCAGCTGCTGTCTGCCTTATCTTAGAAGGGACAGATAACAGACACCTCGTTAATGAGGGGAACAAGGCATGGTTTATGCTGATGGAGTGGCTTGGCCTTGCCTAATTATGCTAATGTGTAGGCATGTGCTCTACTGGCTGAGTGTATATATTTGGGCTGTAACACAACAAATCTGTCTCTGGCACAATTCACACTGAATTGTCAGGAGTCCTGCCTGGCCAGGCCTTGATCACACTGATCTGCAGGCTTTGACCATGGTTCCCACTGCAAGCAATCATAATAAGCAGCACAGTCTGCAACATATGGAGACCAAATTCCCTCAGTCTTCCCTCCCAAGAGAGATGTTTCAATCCCCTCAGCATCTTTGTAACCCTCTTCTCTCCTACACGACCCTGTACTTTTTGACCTGGGGAGCCCAGAACTGGATGCAGTATTCTGGTTGTGGCATCAGGCACCGTCCCTGGAGGTGTTGAAGCAAAGCCTGGATGAGGCACTTAGTGCCATGGTCTGGTTGACTGGATAGGGCTGGGTGCTAGTTTGGACTGGATGATCTTGGAGGTCTCTTCCAACCTGCTTGATTCTATGATTCTATGATTCTATGATCACCAGGGTAGCCCATAGGGGCAGGAGTACCTCCTGACTGCCACCCAGCTGGTTCTTTGAACAGCTCAGAAGCAGGCATGTGGTAACATGATGCAGAATGGTAGTTGTGCTCATATCTTTTACTTCCATCATTGCTTTATTGAGAACAAAGGCTTTCCTGGGTTGTAAATGGTGTAAAAAGGGATCACTGTTTTAACATCTATTTATGTGGTGTCTGTCACAGTGACCTTTCATTCTTTGGGTAAAACCAGCAGAAGAAAAAGTATGACTGGAATATAAATGTAAAATAAGCTAAAACCATGCTTTGAGATCTCTGAATGAAATATACTGAGGGTTATTACAGCTGTAATACAAACCACAAATGTTGTTGTCATTTTCTCCCAAGGGAAGCAGTGGATTCCCCTACACTGATCAGTTTTAAGACTCACCTTGACTGGGTACTGGGCCATCTCATTTCAACTCTACTATTACCTAGAAAGGTTGGACCAAATCATCCTTGGGATCTCCTCCAACCTGGCATTCTGTGCTTCCATGTGGTGATTAAATTCATGGGCAGTTTTATCTGCTATGCTCTAAAATCTGACAGTGATGACTAACGTGTCTCAATCCATCAGTTAGTGGAGGAAACTAAAGGACATGACCAAAAGACATCTCTCCATTAATGTGATCACAGATTGCATTGGGATGGAAAGGACTCTCAAAGGTCATCATGGCCAACATCTGCTTTGGATTCCTGGTGTGTGTAATTTAGGAGGGGCATGATTTGCTCTGGAGTGGTTTTCCTTTTCAGGGGTTTGCTTGGTAATGAATATTTGCTTAGTAATAACTTAACTGGTCCAAAATGAACATCTGAAGCAAGTTTAACAGCTAATATTTGTGTGAATTAAAGCTGGAATAGCATATCTGATGCATTCTGTGTGTTTAGGGAAGCTAACTACTTTTTCAATCAAGTCCAGAGATGTATTCTTCTGTGAAATAGAATCATAGGATGGTTTGGGTTGGAAGGGACCTCAAAGACCATCCAGTTCCAACCCCCCGCCTTAGGCAGGGACACCTCCTACTAGAACAGGTCACCAAAGGCCTCATCCAACCTGGCCTTAAACACCTCCAGGGAGGGAGCAGCCACAGCCTCCCTGGGCAACCTGTGCCAGTGTCTCACCACCCTCACTGCAAAGAACCCTTTCCTAACATCTGGGTTGAATCTCCCCTCTGCCAGTTCAAACCCATTCCCCCTCATCCTGTCATTACCAGACCTTGTCAGTAGTCCCTCCCCAGCCTTCCTGTAGCCTCCTTCAGACACTGGAAGGCCACTCTAAGTTCTCCTCCAATCCTTCTCTTCTCCAGGCTGCAGACCCCCAACTCTCTCAGCCTGTCCTCATGGCAGAGCTGCTGCAGCCCTCTGAGCATCTTTGTGGCCTCCTCTGGACTGGCTCCAAGAGTTCCATGTCCCTCTTGTGCTGGGGGCTCCAGAGCTGCACCCAGGGCTGCAGGTGGGGTCTGAGGAGAGCAGAGCCAAGGGGCAGAATCCCCTCCCTTGCCCTGCTGCCCACACTGCTCTTGCTGCAGCCCAGCACACAGTTGCTGTCTGGGCTGCACTCACACTGTCAGTTCATGTTGAGCTTTCATCACCCCAGACCCCCAGGTCCTGTTCCTCAGGGCTGCTCTCAGCCATTCCCCACCCAGCCTGTATCTGTGCCTGGGATTGCACTGACCCAGGTGCAGGACCTTACACTTGGCCTTGTTGAACTTCACAAGGTTAGCCTGGGCCCACCTGTCCAGCCTGTCCAGCTCCCTCTGGATGGCATCTCTGCCCTCTAGCAAGTTGACTTTGCCACACAGCTTGATGTCATCTGCAAATAATTTTATGTCATATGGAAGCTGAAGAAGAGAATTGTAGCTGATATGAGGGAAGAGATCTGGAAAGCAACAATGCTGAGAAGGCTACAGATCACTTCAGCTGCACTCTCTGAAACCTTGGGGAGAAGTGTTCCTAGGGGGAATGGGTTTAAACTGGAAGAGGAGAGATTCAAACTAGATGTTAGGAAAGGGTTCTTTACATTCAGGGTGGTGAGACACTGGCACAGGTTGCCCAGGAAGGTTGTGGATGCTCCCTCCCTGGATGTGCTCAAGGTCAGCTTGGATGAAGCCTTGAGTGGCATCAGGAATGGTGTGGCCAGCAGGAGCAGGGAGGTCATTCTGCCCCTGTACTCTGCACTGGTTAGACCACACCTTGAGTCCTGTGTTCAGTTCTGGCCCCCCAGTTTAGGAGGGACATTGAGATGCTTGAGCGTGTCCAGAGAAGGGCAATGAGGCTGGGGAGAGGCCTTGAGCACAGCCCTACGAGGAGAGGCTGAGGGAGCTGGGATTGGTTAGCCTGGAGAAGAGGAGGCTCAGGGGAGACCTTATTGCTGTCTGCAACTACCTGAGGGGAGGTTGTGGCCAGGAGGAGGTTGCTCTCTTCTCTCAGGTGGCCAGCACCAGAACAAGAGGACACAGCCTCAGGCTGTGCCAGGGGAGATTTAGGCTGGAGGTGAGGAGAAAGTTCTTCCCTGAGAGAGTCATTGGACACTGGAATGGGCTGCCCGGGGAGGTGGTGGAGTCGCCGTCCCTGGAGCTGTTCAAGGCAGGACTGGACGTGGCACTTGGTGCCATGGTCTGGCCTTGAGCTCTGTGGTAAAGGGTTGGACTTGATGATCTGTGAGGTCTCTTCCAACCTTGGTCATACTGTGATACTGTGTAATACCTGCTCTAGTGGGAGGTGTCCCTGCCTATGGTGAGGGGTTGGAGCTGGATGATATTCGAGGTCCCTTCCAGCCAGGGAGGTGGTGGAGGCACCGTCCCTGGGGGTCTTCAAGAAAAGACTGGATGAGGCACTTAGTGCCATGGTCTGGTTGATTGGATAGGGCAGGGTGATAGGTTGGCCTGGATGATCTTGGAGGTCTCTTCCAACCTGGTTGATTCTATGAATCTATGAATCCATGATTCTATACTCTAAAGATGAGGTTTGAGGGAGTAGCAGGACAATGGATTCTAGGTGCTACATGCAGGATGATCCCATCATTTATTTTACCTGGGAAGTTCTGACAGGAGGGTGTTGGGGAAGCTAGTTTCCTGTCTTTGCCATGGCCAGGAGGAAGGGAAGTGATGCATCTCACTGGTGCTGCTGAGCACTCATTGCAACTCTTGAAAACATTGTTTTTCAGATAATTGCCTTTGATGAACTCCGGACAGACTTCAAGAGCCCAATAGATCAGTGCAACCCAGTCCACGCAGTGAGTACCACCTCTGGCTGCCTAAGCCACAGCTGCTGGAGAATGAGAGATGCACTCACCTCCCAGTGAAAGTATGAGTGTGTAAAGTCTGCTGTGAAGACAACTGCAGCTTGGAATATTGCTTTGTTGGGCCAGTCTTAGGAAGCCAGATGGCAGCTCTTTGTGCTAATAGCTTTCCTTTTTGCTTAAGGAGGCAGGAAAGCAATTGGGAAGTTCAAAACCTGAAGGATTTATAGTGCTAATGCTTTCTTTTTATCTTTTTGTTCTGTGGCATGAGTTTTCTTCTTGACTGGATGATCTTGGAGGTCTCTTCCAACCTGGTTGATTCTATGAAATAGAATCGTAAAATGGTTGAGGTTGGAAGGGACCTGGAGAAGAGGAGGCTCAGGAGTGACCTCGTTGCTGTCTACAACTAAATGAAGGGAGGTTGTAACCAGATGGGGTTGGTCTCTTCTGCCAGGCAAACAGCAACAGAACAAGGGGACACAGCCTCAAGCTGTGCTGGGGAAAGTCTAGGCTCGATGTTAGGAGGAAGTTGTCAGAGTGATTGGCATTGGAATGGGCTGCCCAGGGAGGTGGTGGAGTCGCTGTGCCTGGAGGTGTTGAAGCAAAGCCTGGCTGAGGCACTTAGTGCCATGGTCTGGTTGAGTGGCTAGGGCTGGGTGCTAGGTTGGCCTGGATGATCTTGGAGGTCTCTTCCAACTTGATTCGGTGATTTTATGACCTCAAGGATCATGCAGTTCCAACCCCCTGCCATAGGCAGGAACACTCCCCACTAGAACAGGTCCTTTAAGGCCTCATCCAACCTGGCCTTGAACACCTCCAGGGAGGGAGCATCCACAACCTCCCTGGGCAACCTGTGCCAGTGTCTCACCACCCTCACTGGAAAGAACCCTTTCCTAACATCTAGGTTGAATCTCCCCTCTGCCAGTTCAAACCCATTCCCCCTCATCCTGTCATTACAAGACTTTGTCAGTACTCCCTCCTCATCCTTCCTGTAGGCCCCCTTCAGATACTGGAATGCCTCCCATACTGCCTGTGTCAACAAGTCAAAGTCTTGCAGGCACTTGATAAGAGATTCGTTCCAAGAGCTCTGTGTTTCGTGGCAGGGACTCTAAATTCTCCCATGCTGTAAGAACAAATAACAGATTCTGCTGCATCTGCTAGGGAAAAGGTTAAATATCACCATGGGAGTGCAAACTCACTTTTACCTAATGAACCAAAAATTCAGGTCTATGAAAATTCCTCTGTTAATTAAAACTGTAATCTAGAGTGATTTAGCTGACTACAGCTAAACGTGCATCAGATTTATGCTACCAGAACTTGGCTCCCTGCCATCTCCCTTGGAATTAACAATGGCTATGACAGGTCTTGAATCTGATCTCTGCTGGGTATCAAGTCATTTAATTGTCTGCAAATTCTAACCAAATTCAGCAGTTAGGACTTTGCCATTTCACCTTGTTTCATAGCTCAGCAGAGCGTTTGTGCTGCTGCTTAGAAGACTGATGGTTGTAAGAGTCTAGGCTCGTAACAGGGAGCCTTGATTACTGTTCACTAACACATAAGCACAGAATGAGAACAGAAGGAAGACATTATCTGAAGAATATCCTGCCACAGCTGGCAGCTCATGGCTTGGACAGATTCACTCTGATATGGGTGAAGAACTGGCTGGAGGGCCAGGCCCAGAGAGTGGTGGTGAATGGTGCCACATCCAGCTGGCAGCTGGCACTAGTGGTGTGCCCCAGGGATCAGTGCTGGGCACAGCCCTCTTCAATATCTTTATTGATGACCTGGAGCAGGGGATTGAGTCCAACATCAGTAAGTTTGCAGATGACACCAAGCTAGGAGCAGGTGTTAGATGGGTTGGAGGGTAGGAGAGCCATGCAGAGAGACCTGGCCAGACTGGATGGGTGGGCAGAGGCCAATGGGATGAGACTGAACAAGGCCAAGTGCAGGGTTCTGCACTCTGGCCACAACAACCCCAAGAAGCACTACAGGCTGGGGGCAGTATTCAAGATGAGGTCTCACCAGGGCAGAGTAGAGGGGGAGAAGAACCTCCCTTGATCTGCTGGACACACTCCTGCTAATACACCCCAGGATGCCATTGGCCACAAGGGCACATTGCTGTGCCATGGGGAACTTGTTAGCCACCAGGACCCCCAGGTCCCTCTCCACAGGACTGCTCTCCAGCAGTCACCTCCCAGCCTGTACTGGTTCAGTTTATTATTCCTTCCCAGGTGCAGGACTCTGCTCTTGTCCTTGTTGCACCTCATTTGGTGCCTCAGGCATCTGTCTTTAAATGGCATTGAGAGGATTATCCTGCCCTCCCCACATACCTCCTACTGCAGGCAGGGAACATTTCTACAGCTTCACAGGCACATCCACACGTGTTCAATCTCAAGTTTGCAACCATGAGTCTAAAACTGCTGAATCTCTTTTAGGTCACAGACATCAGAGAGAGGCACAGTGTTTGTCTGGCACCTATCAAGCTGCCACTGTCGCACTGATACCTTTTTAAACTTGGGGACAGAAAGGGAGAAGAGACAATTCTGTGGAAAATAGGAATGAAGCTCAAACTTGGAGCAAATGTAAAGGTTCTGAAAGGCAAAAAGTGTAGGTAGAGTTGCCTTTTCAAATTGGTATAATACATTACCTATTAAAAAAGGTAATTGTTCAGAATATTTTTTCCCCCATGTCTAAATGAAAATATTACCTGAGAGTCTTCTAGGACAGCAAAACCTCTCTGCAGTGTGAGCAACAGTAGCATCTTTCACAGTAACTCCAAGGAATCTGATTTTCATAGAATCACAGAATCATCCAGGTTGGAAGAGACCTCCAAGATCATCCAGGCCAACCTAGCACCCAGCCCTAGCCAAGCAACCAGACCATGGCACTAAGTGCCTCAGCCAGGCTTTGCTTCAACACCTTCATTGGACAGTGACTCCACCACCTCCCTGGGCAGCCCATTCCAATGCCAATCACTCTCTCTGTGAAGAACTTCCTCCTAACATCCAGCCTAGACCTCCTCTGATTGCACAACTTGAGACTGTGTCCCCTTGTTCTGTTGCTGGTTGCCTGGGAGAAGAGACCAACCCCACCTGGCTACAGCCTCCTGTTGTAGACAGCAATGAGGTCAGCCCTGAGCCTCCTCTTCTCCAGGCTGCACACCCCCAGCTCCCTCAGCCTCTTCTCACAGGGTTTGTGTTCCAGGCCCCTCACCAGCTTTGTTGCCCTTCTCTGGACACCTTCCAGCACCTCAACACCTCTCTTGAATTGAGGGGCCCAGAACTGGACACAGTACTCAAGGTGTGGCCTGACCAGTGCTGAGTACAGGGGCTGAATAACCTCCCTTGTCCTGCTGGCCACACTGCTCCTGATGCAGGCCAGGATGCCATTGGCTCTCTTGGCCACCTGGGCACACTGCTGGCTCATCTTCAGCTACTATCCACCAGTACCCCCAGGTCCCTTTCTTCCTGGCTGCTCTCAGCCACTCAGTCCCCAGCCTGTAGTGCTGCTTGGGGTTGTTGTGGCCAAAGTGCAGAACCCTGCCCTTGGCCTTGTTCAATCTCATCCCATTGGCCTCTGCCCACCCATCCAGCCTGGCCAGGTCCCTCTGCAGGGCTCTCCTACCTTCCAACAGCTCCACACCTGCTCCTAGCTTGGTGTCATCTTCAAACTTACTGATGCTGAACTCAATCGCCTCATCCAGATCATCAATAATCATTTGGCTTGAAAGCAGTAGGTAGGCAGAACATACTATCAAGTCAGATGAAGAGCAGATTTTGCTTCCCTGCAGCCATTCATTCTGATCTTGACCTGTTGTAATATACTGTCTTTACTTCCTAACACCCCCTAATCTCCTGCCTTCTCCCTGCTTTTCCTTGACAGAGAGAGCGGCTGCGAAATATTGAACGCATTTGTTTCCTCCTGCGAAAGGTGAGCATCATCCAGCCTGGGGCTTGGGAAGCTGTTTGTCAGAGTTAAAGCCACCCTGTGCCTGCATCTTCTCTTTGAATGACCTTAGTGCTCCACTGATGAAAAGCTGAGTTCTGCTGCCCAAGTGGATGCCCTGATGACCTTGTAAGGACAGAGTAAGACACATGGTAAAAGGTTAGATGGTAGAGGATTTCTGGCTGAGACCTGAAAGCTTCAGAAGATCAGCCCATACATTTTGGAGCATGCTCTTTGAAGGTGGTGAATCATTTTGCAACTGCAGCTTGAGCTGCTCTTTTAGCCCTGTCACCTGGTATTTTTGTAGTACAAGCTTCAGAAAGATGCTTTTTTTTTGCCCCTAGAATCAATGAATCAGGCAGGGTTGGAAGCGACCACAAGGATCAGCCAGTTCCAACCCCCCTGCCATGGGCAGGGACACCTTACCCTAGATTAGACTGGCCATAGCCCCATCCAGCCTGGCCTTAAATACCCCCAGGGACAGGGCTTCAACTGCCTCCCTGGGCAACCCATTCCAGGCTTTCACAACTCTCATGCTGAACAACTTCTTCCTCACCTCCAGCCTCAACCTACCCATCTCCAGCTTTGTTCCATTCCCCCCAGTCCTGTCACTCCCTGAGAGTCTGAAAAGTCCTTCCTAAGCTTTTTTGTAGGCCCCTTTCAGATACTGAAAGGCCACAATAAGATCACCTCAGAGCCTCCTCTTCTCCAGACTGAACAGCCTCAAATCCCTCAGTCTCTCCCTAACAATCCCCCCCCCCTTTTTTTTTTGAGCTGTGGCTTGCTGTTTGATAAACTAAACATTTTATTGACCACATATTTAAGTTTTCTATGTCTGAATATAGAATTTCTGTTAAGTTGACATGAGAGATGCTGAGTGCCTCGGTTCCTGAGAGGTTTGAAGGAGCTGATAAATAGTAGAATTGATACATTGATGGGCTACTCCTCTGTAGCTTAAATGATAGCCTTCATAAACACTCATTATTCTTCTGCCTCTGTCCCACTGAAGGAAAACTAATCAGAGTTCTAAACTGTATTTTTATATATGCTTCAGTTAGTATAAATTGCCTTCTGCAGAGTAGTAATGAGGCCATCTAAATTATTCTGCATTCTTGCTTAAAAAGGTGATCACTTGAAGTGCAGACTACTGACTGCATCCTAATCAAGCTGAGACCTAAATTCAGATGCAGTTGTAAGAAACTGATGGCCTCATCCTTAGAGGCTTTGGGAAAGTCAGGGCTAGAGATGATTGGTTTGAGGTGATCCCAAGGTGTAACTGTGATACTGTGAACAAGCTATGAGAGGCTGAGGGAGCTGGGATTGGTTAGCCTGGAAAAGAGGAGGCTCAGGGGAGACCTTATTGCTGTCTACAACTACCTGAGGGGAGGTTGTAGCCAGGGGGAGTTGGTCTCTTCTCTCAGGTGGCCAGCACCAGAACAAGAGGACACAGCCTCAAGCTGTGCCAGGGGAAATTTAGGCTTGAGGTGAGGAGAAAGTTCTTCCCTGAGAGAGTCATTGGACACTGGAATGGGCTGCCCGGGGAGGTGGTGGAGTCGCCGTCCCTGGAGCTATTCAAGGCAGGCTTGGACGTGGCACTTGGTGCCATGGTCTGGCCTTGAGCTCTGTGGTAAAGGGTTGGACTTGATGATCTGTGAGGTCTCTTCCAGCCTTGGTGATACTGTGACACTGTGAAGTGCTGTTCTCTGTTCAGTCAGACCTGGAGTTGTATCTGCTTGGCACCCTTGTGAGCATTGTGATTGTTAGGAGCCACATTTAAGTACTGAGCCTGTTTCTGTGACACTAGGGATATGAAAATGAGAGGAAGTACTTACCACCAATAGCTTCCCATTTTATCTAATAGGCAGCCAGCCAATTTCAAGCTGTGTCCCAGTTTCTTTGATGTAAAGCAACTAGTGAGTGGTACTACACTAAAGTATGTGAGCCCCATGGGAATGCCTTGCCTGCATCAGGGTTTAATTTTATTGAGCCTCAGCCTCACTCTGAACAGCAGAATGGCTAATTACAGGCTCTGTATCCATAAGGGATTGGCTTGCTTCTGGTTCACTTAAAGACCTTGTTCATTCAGCCCCTTCTTCAAAGTTCTTTGGGGACACATTTGCTTTAATTGTGAGACTACATGCAAGTGGAGAGAGGTGCAGTAACTGCAGAGATTTGTAGTCTTGAAATCTGACAATCAATCACTAAAAATAACTTGATGTAGTTGTGATGGTTTGGGTGTTGTTCCCCCCCTCCCCCTAAGTAAAATACCCAGACTAGACTCAGTGGCTCTGGAAATTGAGCAAAGCTTTATACTTAGAGCTTAGCACAAGTGTACAAGCAGAGATTTGCTATGTGTACAGCTATATACTGAAAGATACAAGGTAAAAGGTAATGCAGAAACACAACAGCCCTCCCAGAAACCTGAGTCCCCAGGAGGGGCCTGGAACACAAAGCCTATGAGGAGAGGCTGAGGGAGCTGGGGGTGTGCAGCCTGGAGAAGAGGAGGCTCAGGGCTGACCTCATTGCTGTCTACAACTACCTGAAGGGAGGCTGTAGCCAGGTGGGGTTGGGCTCTTCTGCCAGGCAACCAGCAACAGAACAAGGGGACACAGTCTCAAGTTGTACAATCAGGGGAGGTCTAGGCTGGATGTTAGGAGGAAGTAGTTGGCAGAGAGAGTGATTGGCATTGGAATGGGCTGCCCAGGGAGGTGGTGGAGTCACCATCCCTGGAGGTGCTGAAGCCAAGCCTGGCTGAGGCACTTAGTGCCATGGTCTGGTTGACTGGCTAGGGCTGGGTGCTAGGTTGGCCTGGATGATCTTGGAGGTCTCTTCCAACCCGGTTGATTCTATGATTCTATGCAGCAGTACAGGCTCCTTGAGCAATTTAGTCCTCCTGAGGAATGGATGGCTGAAGTGTTCCATATAAGTCAACTGTTATTTTTGTGAGTAGGTATTTTGGTGGGGTTACTGAAATAGATTCAGTTCATGATGGCAACAATGTTATATAATGGTAATTGCAGTGGAACTTCAAGACATCTATTTACTTTTATTGATTCCTGTTGGATATTTGTGTTTTAGCACTAAGGACAATTAGGGATTTCGTGGGATTAAAGCACTCCATCTTAGTAATCAACCACTGTAATAATATTACCTTACCTTTGAGGGCAGTTAAATGAAGTTGTGATTAGTTTATGCACTGTAATTTTTAATTAATTTTGATAAATCCTTACTGAGGAGGAGTATTCATAGAATCATAGAATCAGTCAGGGTTGAAAGGGACCACAAGGATCAGCCAGTTCCAAGCCCCCTGCCATGGGCAGGGACACCCTACCCTAGAGCAGGCAGGCCACAGCCCCATCCAGCCTGGCCTGAAACACCTCCAGAGACAGAGCCTCAATCACCTCCCTGGGCAACCCATTCCAGCCTCTCACCACTCTCATGCTCAACAACTTCCTCCTCACCTCCAGCCTCAACCTACCCATCCTCAGCTTTGCTCTCTTCCTCCTAGTCCTGTCACTCCCTGGTAACCTAAAAAGTCCATCCCCAGCTTTTTTGTAGCCCCCTTCAGATCCTGGAAGGCCACAAGAAGGTCACCTGGGAGCCTCCTCTTCTCCAGACTGCACAGCCCCAACTCTTCAGTCTGTGCTCACAGCAGAGCTGCTGCAGCCCTCTGAGCATCCCAGGGGCCCTTCTCTGGACACACTCCAGCATCTCCACATCCCTCTTGTAATGGGGGCTCCAGAACTGGATGCAGTACTCCAGGTGGGGTCTCAGCAGAGCAGAGCAGAGGAGGAGAATCACCTCCCTGGCCCTGCTTGCTACACTTCTCCTGCTGCAGCCCAGGCTCTGGCTGTCCCTCCAGGCTGCAAGTGCACACTGCTGGCTCCTGTTGAGCTTCTGGTCCAGCAGCACCCCTAAGTCCATCTCCTCAGGGCTGCTCTCCAGCCACTCACTGCCCAGCCTGGATTTGTGCTTCGCATTGCCCCGACCCAGATATCTTGTTGAACCTCCTGAGCTTGGCTTGTGTCCACCTCTGCAGCCTGTCCAGCTCCCTCTGGATGGATCCCTGCCCTCCAGCCTGGCTGCTGCACCACACAGCTTGGTGTGGTCAGCAAACTTGCTGAGGCTGCACTCAGTGCCTCTGCCCATGGCACCCACAAAGATGTTGAACTTGCTTCCTACTCAGCAAACATTTCATCATAGCATCATAGAATGGCCTAGGTTGGAAGTGACCTCAGAATTCATCTACTCCAACCTCCCTGCCATGGGCAGGGATGCCTCTCAACTGGACTATTTCAGACTTCATTTGGCTCCTGCTGAACAATAATTGACCTTCCTCAAATACCAGCAAATACTTGTGTTAAACCCTATGAAGCTAAAGTAAGAGTGACTGATGAACAACAGAACTGGAACTCACCAGGGAGGGAATTGAAGCAGATAAAAGACAGACTTTTATTTTCCTACTGTAGCAGAGCATTATAATTAGGTATAAAATTCCTTAGGCTGTGAGTGTAAGAAAATGTTGTACCAGAGCTCAACCCTTTTTCTTGGGTTTTTTTGTTTGTTTGTGGTTGGATTTTTGTGTTGGGTTGTTTTTTTTTTTGCAAGCCCTAAAGGGATGATTGGAAGAGAAAAAATTCAGCAGGAAATCTAACCTCAGGCAAGGTGACATTAATCTCAAAGATGTTCTGGATGAACTTGAACTGCCTTGAAAAATACAAACACAGAGACAAAAAAAAAAACCCTTCACAAACCCTGCAGGGACAACTTTTGAGTCACCAAACTTAGCCAGCACTCCAGTAGTAGCAACAGTGAACAGTGGAATGTAAATCAGGAGCTGGGGTGTTTGAAACAAAGCCACTGACCACCATGAAACTGCTTCACCTCATCTGGTTTGACTTTGAACACTGTAGGTAGGAGGTGGGGGATTGCCAATGCTGTCTCTCTTCTAGTGCTTATGACACTGATTTCCAGTGGAGCTGAACCTGTGGTGGTAGTGGTAGATATTTAGCCACAGAATATTAGGGGTTGGAAGAAGAGAAGCCTCAGGGGAGACCCTTATTGCTCTCTACAACTGCCTGAAAGGAGGTTGTAGCCAGGTGAGGTTGGTTTTGTCTCCCAGGCAGCCGGTGATAGAACAAGAGGACACAGCCTCAAACTGTGCCAGGGCAGCTTTAGGCTGGCTGTTAGGAAGAAGTTCTTCACAGAGAGAGTGATTGGCATCAGAATGGGCTGTCCATGGAGGTGGTGAAGTCACCGTCCCTGGAGATGTTTAAGAGGAAATTGGATGAGGCACTTGGTTAATTGGAAGGTGTTGGGTGGTAGGTTGGACTCAATGATCTCAAAGAGATCACTGAGATGTGATTCTGTGAGATCATCGAGTCCAACCCCTCTGCCAAAGAAGGATAACCTAGGGCTGTTCAATCTGGAGAAGAGGAGGCTCTGAGGTGACCTTCTTGTGGCCTTTCAGTATCTGAAAGGGACCTACAAAAGAGCTGGGGAGGGACTTTTTAGGGTCTCAGGGGGTGAGAGGACTAGGAGGAATGGAGTGAAGCTGGAGGTGGAGAGATTCAGACTGGATGTCAGGGGAAGTTGTTGAGCATGAGAGTGCTGAGAGCATGGAATGGGTTGCCCAGGGAGGTGGTTGAGGCTCTGTCCAAGCAGTTCAAGGCAGGACTGGACGTGGCACTTGGTGCCATGGTCTGGCCTTGAGCTCTGTGGTAAAGGGTTGGACTTGATGATCTGTGAGGTCTCTTCCAACCTTGGTGATACTGTGATACTGTGTATTTAAGGCCAGGCTGGATGGGGCTGTGGCCAGCCTGCTCTAGGGTAGGGTATCCCTGCCCATGGCAGGGGGGTTGGAACTGGCTGATCCTTGTGGTCCCTTCCAACCCTGCCTGATTCTGTGATTCTACGACATTCCTTTTAGTCAGTCTACAGGCCAATGTTCATTATCAGAGTACTTCTGTCAGTCTATAGCATGGTTTATTGACATGCTTAATGTAAGCTCATAGAAACAAATGTAGGAAATGTGATGTACAATGACAAGGAATTTTTGAAGTGATGAGTATCCATCCCTAGGTAAGAAAGAATCATTTCTTCCTGGGGTTGAAAAACCTCATAGGCAGAAACTACAGCAATAAGACAGTTTGTTGCTGACCTGGGAATAGCAGCAGTGGTTTTATATTTCATAGCACTATAAATTTTTTACAACCTACATAAAGATGTTTTAATTCCTCATTTAGTTATGCCTGACAGCCTTGCAGCATAGCCACACTATAGGAATAAGTCTGCAGGGTAAATACATAGCAGATTTGTGGTCCGTGTTATATTCGGCACCTCCTAAGTGCTAGTCTGGGCTTTCTCTTTGAAGTTTAGGATGTTTGTGTTATCTGAGAGGAAAACAGAATCTGTAGTCTAGTCACAAGGCATTTTTGGGGCTGTGGAAATAGCAGTGGTACTCTGCCTGACAGGACAAGGAGGTTGATGTTTCCAGGGTTCTGACAAACTGCTGCTGCTACGAAGGTCACAAAGGGAGCAAAAAAATGGCACCTTGTGGCATGTTTCCCATTTACAGTGGTTGTTAGAATGATGGAGCACATGAACTTAGTCCATCCTCATTAAAGACCAAAGAGTTCATCATTGTTACAGGTCTGTCAGTACACTCTGTGTTTCCTGAGGTATCTGATGCTCTCTTGTTTCATACCTCGTCAATAGGATGAAACGACAGAGTTTTGACTGATCATCTGGGTAGCAGCATAACTGCCAGGAGAATGTTACTACTGAGTGATTAGGAACATAAGCCCTCATTGAGGCAAGGTGGATAACTGCTGAAGAATCAATATAGAGTTCTGTGTATGCAAAACATCCTGCAGGTATCCAAGTAGCTACTCAGCATCTCCCTGTGACTCACTGTGACACAAAAGCTTGTACCCGAGCAGGCGTTGCTGTGTGTAAAAAGTATTTAGGTAGATACTGTGCACTTAAAAACATATTTCCAGAATCTCAAAGATATGGATTTGAAATTCTCATAGTCTGGAGAAAAGGAGGTCAAGGAGAGACCTTCTCAATCTTTACAACTCCCTGAAAGGTGGTTGGAGTGAGGTGCGTGTTGGTCTCTTCTCCCTGGTAACAAGCAACAGGACAAGAGGAGATACCATTATATTTTACCAGGGGAGGTTTAGCTTTGATGTTAGAGAGACTCCTTCACTGAAAGAGTTCTCAAACCCAGGGAGATGCTTGGATCACTGGAGGTGTCTAAAAGAGGCAGAGATGTGGTGGTAAGGGGCATAGTTTAGCACCAGACTTGGTTGGAGCCCACAACCTTACAGGTCTTTGCCAACCAAAACAATTCTGTGATTCTATGATGTTAGACACCTCGTAGATAAAAAGCATGTCATGGATTCTTGGTAGTTAGTGCCAAATCTCTACAACTGGGCAGAATTTCAGTGTTCAGTTCTGGGCCCCTCAGTTTAGGAGGGACATTGAGATGCTTGAAGGTGTCCAGAGAAGGGCAACGAGGCTGGGGAGAGGCCTTGAGCACAGCCCTACGAGGAGAGGCTGAGGGAGCTGGGATTGGTTAGCCTGGAGAAGAGGAGGCTCAGGGCAGACCTTATTGCTGTCTACAACTACCTGAGGGGAGGTTGTGGCCAGGAGGAGGTTGCTCTCTTCTCTCAGGTGGCCAGCACCAGAACGAGAGGACACAGCCTCAGGCTGCACCAGGGGAAATTTAGGCTGGAGGTGAGGAGAAAGTTCTTCCCTGAGAGAGTCATTGGACACTGGAATGGGCTGCCCGGGGAGGTGGTGGAGTCGCCGTCCCTGGAGCTGTTCAAGGCAGGACTGGACGTGGCACTTGGTGCCATGGTCTAGCCTTGAGCTCTGTGGTAAAGGGTTGGACTTGATGATCTGTGAGGTCTCTTCCAACCTTGGTGATACTGTGAAACCACAAGGGTCACGCTGAGTAGAACACAGAGAAGAGATGCAAGGTTTTGATCTGCTAATTCAATGCCTGCCTTTCGCAGCACTTCATTTGAGCTAATAATGCTTTAATTCTTAGAGAAATCATTTACTGCCTTCCCTTTGGGTTTGGAGAGGACTCTGTCATGAAGAAAGGTGGCTAGTACATGGTTCCAAGAAATCAGGATGCCTTTTGATCAAGTTGCAAGGCATAGCTTTAGCAAGATCATAGAATACAGTGGGTTAGAAGATCTGAACTCTCTCTTAACTGGCCTGATAAACAATATGAATATGAAACAGTTGTTCAGTAAACCTTTTCCAGAGGTTTAAAAATATCATCTGTTCTTGGGACTGCTGAGATACTCTGAATTAGCATTATAGTATTAAAACTCTTTGCATTTAAAAACTGTCTTCAGTACAGGCTCACAGGATGTTAGGGGTTGGAAAGGACCCAAGGAGATCATTGAGTCCAACCCCCTGTCAGAGCAGGACAATCCTATCTAACACAGATCACACAGGAACACATCCAGACAGGCCTGGAAAGGCTCCAGAGAAGGAGACTCCACAGCCTCTCTGGGCAGCCTGTGCCAGTGCTCTGTGACCCTCACAGTAAAGAAGTTCCCCCTTGTGTTGAGGCAGAACCTCCTGTGCTGCAACTTACACCCATTGCTCCTTGTCCTGTCCCAGGCAGCAGTGAGCAGAGCCTGTCCCCCCCCCTCCTGGCAGCTTTCAGATACTTAGAAACATTTATCAAATCCCCTCTCAGTCTTCTCTTCTCCAGACTAAGCAGCCCCAGGGCCCTCAGCCTCTCCTCATCAGCCATGCCCTCCAGTCCCCTCATCATCCTCCTAGCCTTCTGCTGGACCCTCTCCAGCAGATCCCTGTCCCTCTTCAACTGGGGAGCCCAAAACTGAACCAAGTATTCAAGCTGAGGTCTCACCAGGGCAGAGTAGAGGAGGAGGAGAACCTGCCTTCATCTGCTGGACACACTCCTGCTAATACACCCCAGGATGCCATTGGCCTTCTTGGCCACAAGGGCACATTGCTGTGCCATGGGGAACTTGCTAGCCACCAGCACCCCCAAGTCCTTCTCCACAGGGCTGCTTTCCAGTACCTTCAAAAGGATGGTTTCAGGCTATTCCATTGTCTTCTTTCCAGAAGAAAATGCTGCTGCTGTTGTCTTTAGGCAGATATTCTGTTGTCTTAATATTTACCAGTCTTTGAGTTTCACATTCTTTTTTAATGTCCTTAGCTGAATACTCTGATCTTTGTTGGGCTTTGGCAAGAGATTTCTTTTCAGCAAGGATTGTCTTTCATTTTCTATTGTGCTTTTGCTACTGATGCTGTTACAGCAATGCTTCCAGAGCCAGTTGAAGAATGCTGCCTTATTGTACCAGGTGCTGCAAAAGCCTCATGGTAATAAACATGAAGAGCATTCGTGTGGGTTCACAAGACCTGTAAATATCAGGAAAGAAAAGGTCATGCAGCTCATCTCATGATGGAAATCTTTTTTCTCAGGGTGCTGCTTAGTTTTCTTGTTAGTAGGCATAGTTAGAAGCTTGTCTTTTAAATTGAACCTAAAAATGTGTTTGCTGGTTTTGAGGCAGTGCTTTGAGTTATAATTGCAGGTAGTCTTTCATCTCTACAGTGGCTGTTTGAATCCAGCTCAGTCTGGAGTGGGAGTCAAACTGCTGTAGTTCAGTTGCTGACTGTTGGAAGTAGAGTTCTCAGGTGTTGTATGCCTAGGGAATCGTGATGCTTGCTCTGGAGAAACACTAATAAACACTATGAAGAGACAGATCTCTGTCAACATCGTCGTGAGAATGAGCTGCACCCCTCTGCTATATACATCTGCACACAATTAACTCCTAAGCTGCATCAAAAGTAACTCTGGAGTTTGCATGCAGGCACCCAAATGAAGGCTGTTGCTGTTTCTAAAGCATTCATTAGATGTGCAGAGCCTGGAGGATGGAAATGTGCCACGCTCTATGCTTTCTGTTGGGTAGGACTTGGACTGTAATTGCAACATCTCTCATTCTCATCTCTACATTCATTCGAGTTCTTTTGGATTTGAAATGACTTAGGACATTTTTAAGTCCTTTGGACTTTGAATGTGGGTGAGACACAAAACTGGTGAGGGGCAACGAACACAAACTAGAACGCAGGAGGTTTAACTTCTTCCCTTTGAGGGTGCTGGAGCACTGGAACAGATTGCCCAGAGAGATTGTGAAACCTTCTCTGGAGAATTTCAAAACCCACCTGGACATGCTGCTGTGCAGTCTGATCTGGGTGAATCTGCTGTAGCAGATTGGACTAGCTGACCTCTGGAGGTCCTTTCCAACCCCTGCCACTCATGACTGGCAAAGCCACACCTTGAATATTGTGTTCAGTTTTGGGCCCCTCACTGCAAGAAAAGCATTGAGGTGCTGGAGCCTGCAAGCAACATGGATCACAGTATTACAGTATCACAGTATCACCAAGGTTGGAAGAGACCTCACAGATCATCAAGTCCAACCCTTTACCACAGAGCTCAAGGCCAGACCATGGCACCAAGTGCCACGTCCAGTCCTGCCTTGAACAGCTCCAGGGACGGCGACTCCACCACCTCCCCGGGCAGCCCATTCCAGTGTCCAATGACTCTCTCAGGGAAGAACTTTCTCCTCACCTCCAGCCTAAATTTCCCCTGGCGCAGCCTGAGGCTGTGTCCTCTTGTTCTGGTGCTGGCCACCTGAGAGAAGAGAGCAACCTCCTCCTGGCCACAACCACCCCTCAGGTAGTTGTAGACAGCAATAAGGTCTCCCCTGAGCCTCCTCTTCTCCAGGCTAACCAATCCCAGCTCCCTCAGCCTCTCCTCGTAGGGCTGTGCTCAAGGCCTCTCCCCAGCCTCGTTGCCCTTCTCTGGACACGCTCAAGCATCTCAATGTCCCTCCTAAACTGGGGGGCGCAGAACTGAACACAGCACTCAAGGTGTGGTCTAAGCAGTGCAGAGTACAGGGGCAGAATGACCTCCCTGCTCCTGCTGACCACACCATTCCTGATGCAGGCCAGGATGCCACTGGCTCTCTTGGCCACCTGGGCACACTGCTGGCTCATGTTCAGGTGGGTATCAATCAGCACCCCCAGATCCCTTTCTGTCTGGCTGCTCTCCAGCCACTCCCACCCCAGCCTGTATCTCTGCATGGGGTTGTTGTGGCCAAAGTGCAGCACCCTGCACTTGGAGCTATTGAAGCCATCCCCTTGGACTCTGCCCATCTGTGCAGGCGGTCAAGGTCCTGCTGCAGAGCCCTTCTGCCCTCCAACCCAGCCACATCTGCCCCCAGCTTAGTGTCATCTGCAAACTTGCTGCAGAAACAACCCAGTTATTGTTGCTTGAATAGAGATAGTGCATCTCTTTGGTGAAATAAATACACCAGGTTTATATTTACTGAAAGATATTTCTACTGCAGGAAAAATACTGAATGTAATCCCTTGTGTTGTGTCCTTGTGCCTGGAAAGAAAGTCCTGTAGATCAGAACTTAGAGGAAGTGTGTTATTTCTGGCAGGCAATTAATTCACTACTGACACTCATTCGTTGTGTGCATTGTGCCAGCACTATTTTTAGTCAAATGGACAAGTTCCTGAATTCAGCACTTTTGAGAAGTTAGAACATAAAGGTTGTTACTTTTAGCAACTGCTACCTAAGGCTATCTCTGTGCTTACCTAGGGATAATGAAAAGATATATCCTGCTGTGCCTACACCAAGTGTTCAGAGCAGGGGCACAAAACTATTGCAAGAGAAAGAGTTCAAATTTGACTCAGTCACATGTTGGTGCTGTGGAGGCAGGGAATTAATGTGGCTGAGTCAGGAGTTATCAACATAGAATGATTTTATTTTCCTGGATCTATATAGAAAAATTAATTTATTGGCAGATTCAGTTTGGTCAGGAATTTCATCCAATTAAAAAAGGATATTATAGACAAATGTAGAGATTTAGGAAGTCAGGAAATGGAAAAGTGTTTAGGGTTCTTATTTAAATTTCCAGAGACTCAGATAAGTTTGATAGAACCAATAACAATTTTATAGAGTGCCCTTCCCTCTTCCCAAAAGAAAGGGATTAGATGGAGAGGGAGAGAGAAGTAAGCACATCCAAATAAATTGATCTCATTCGATTTGGAAGTTAAAATGAAAAGTTTAACAATAACTGAAAGGAGGTATCTGAGGTAGGGAGGTTACAAAGGTAGAGGGAAGGGAAAATGGCAAAATACAAAAGGTACGAATACAACCCGAGTTTGTGATGGTGATGGCTTTGTCTGCCTCATGGGTGATGGCCACATGGTATTCCTGATGGCATCCTGGCCTGCATCAGGAATGGTGTGGCCAGCAGGAGCAGGGAGGTCATTCTGCCCCTGTACTCTGCACTGCTTAGACCTCACCTTGAGTGCTGTGTTCAGTTCTGGGCCCCTCAGTTTAGGAGGGACCTTGAGATGCTTGAGCATGTCCAGAGAAGGGCAATGAGGCTGGGGAGAGGCCTTGAGCACAGCCCTACGAGGAGAGGCTGAGGGAGCTGGGATTGGTTAGCCTGGAGAAGAGGAGGCTCAGGGGAGACCTTATTGCTGTCTACAACTACCTGAGGGGAGGTTGTGGCCAGGAGGAGGTTGCTCTCTTCTCTCAGGTGGCCAGCACCAGAACAAGAGGACACAGCCTCAGGCTGTGCCAGGGGAAATTTAGGCTGGAGGTGAGGAGAAAGTTCTTCCCTGAGAGAGTCATTGGACACTGGAATGGGCTGCCCGGGGAGGTGGTGGAGTCACTGTCCCTGGGGCACTTCAAGGCAAGGTTGGTGCCATGGTCTGGCCTTGAGCTCTGTGGTAAAGGGTTGGACTTGATGATCTGTGAGGTCTCTTCCAACCCTGATTATACTGTGACCGCTGTGATACTGTGGAAACAGCTGGTAATGGTGGTGTGATTGAGGCAGGGAGATGCAGAGAGGTGCTGAGTTGGTGCAGCGAGAGGAACAGGAAGTCCCCCTGCTTTTATGGGACAGGGAGGGGGGAGTGGGCTAACCATCACTTGGTGGTGTTCAGACCCACTCCTGGGGAATGGTCTAGACCACTTAGGGTCAGGTTCAGGGTTTCTCCCCCTGGAGTGTTAACCCTATACAAAAAGGCTAAGCTATAAACATGGCTTCACCCCACTATCAGTCAGGCTGAGCAGAAGATGAAGGGAACAGCAGGTCTTACAGAGGTGAGATAAGCATTTGGCATTGACTGGGTTCCTCTGCAGAAGCAGCCTTCTGACACTGCAGGCAATACCCAATAGTGTATGTCCATGCAGCAGAAGCCTGAGGTGAGTGGCGGAGCCGCCAAACTCAGCAATGTCTCAAGCACTTCTTCCATGAATGGGATGGTTGTGGAACAATGCTGCTGTGGAACACAGCTTCAAAGCATCAGGGAAGAGCCAAAACTGCCAGCGTCCCCCAGTCCAGGAGGCAGCCAGGAAGCTGGCTGCTGATATGGTCCGGGAGAGTCCGTTTCAAATGTCATTGGTGCCTCTCTCAGAGGACCCCAGCCTACAAGTTTGCACAGAAGGGTGCAAAGTGGGGAGAACTATCCAAAAGCAGGGATGGGGTAAAACCAAGAGCCATGCAAAAAGGTAGGAGCCATCCAAAAATGGGGACAGGGTAAAACCAGGAGCCGTATAAAAAAGTAGGAGCCGCCCAAAAGCGGGGATGGTCCAGTCAGGGAAGGAACCTCTCCTGTCAGGCACTCTATCAGGAGCTCTCTCAAGTCAGGGAACTCTCAAGGTGGGAACTTTTTCCCATTCTCCCTTGCTCTATTTATGCTTTTCTAGACAAAGTGTCCATTTACCATTTATACTGGGTGCAAACACCCAGCCAACCACCAGCCTGATTCCAGCATGGGCTTCCATATGGGTTGGCCCATGTGTGGAAAGGCTCCTTTTGCTGTTCCCCCTTCAAGCCCACAGGGCAGGGAGGGGAAGGCAGTTTTTGTGCCTTCTTCTCCTGTTCAAACCTGGGGAGCAGGAAGGAGAAGAAAGGAATTTGGGGTACCCCAGGAGAGTTAGAATCATAGAATCATAGAATCAACCAGGTTGGAAGAGACCTCCAAGATCATCCAGTCCAACCTAGCACCCAGCCCTATCCAGTTGATCCTTACCTCCCCTTTTACTCCAGAGTGGAAGTAAGATTTGCTAGCATGGTGCCTGATGGACATTTAAATCTCTTTTGAAACTCATTAAATTATTACTCATGAAAATATTTATGCATAAAAGTACTTCAGGTTATCTCACTGTGTTTTGCTGTGAATCTTGTGTTTTAGATGTTTATTCAATAATCCAAGTGGCAAACAAGGTATCACCCTGTAATAGATGACCTCTTACTTTACAGCAGGTATCACCCTGTAATAGATGACCTCTTACTTTACAGCAGGTATCACCCTGTAATAGATGACCTCTTACTTTACAGCAAGGGTATGTAAATATATGCCCTTGCCATATCAAAACATCAGAGATAAGAGCAGAATAAGGGTTGAAAATGCAGGGGGAAATGTGCCTGAGTAACTTGTGCTCCTGAAAGCAGTGTGCTTCACAGCTGCTTGGGGTAGTGGAATTTATGCATCTTATTCCTCAAAGGCACGTTGAAGACACTGACAAAATTTGCCTTGCTAATGGACCTCTGATTTGCTATGCAGAAAAGTAAATATTTGCATTTTAATAGAACTAAAGGAACTGGAGTTGTATCGAATGTCACTGTTATGTTGAGCAGGATGCCCCTTGTGGATTGAAGTCAGGAGCAGACCCTATAAAAGCAATATAATGGCTAAAAATAGAGCACAATGATTTTTACACTGTACCTGTTACATAGATGCATACTGTTACTGCTGGGACCAAGATGTCCTATCTTGCATTAAGATGCTGATGTTTCCAATAAAGCTGTTAGAATAGCAGGGCAGGGACTGTCTCTACCATGTCTGCATTGTACCAAATCTGCTCCCTCAGACTGGCAGCTGTTACATGACAGATACAGAAACAGCCCTTTCGTGAACACTTAGTTTTCAGCATTTGTGAAGCTGTCAATCTCAGGCAGACCCCCAGGAGAAGGCCTGAGGGCCATTCCTGTGCTGTGCAGATGGCTGAACTTCGTTTTAATGATCACTGAGATTTCTGCAGTTGGAGAGCTGCCTGTAAAACGAGGGGCTGGTTTTCTAGAGCCTAGCTAACAGCTGTGGTACTAACTGTCATTCTTTTCAGTTTTGGGTGAGGAGCAGGCAAAGATGGTGCTAGCTCTTGAAATAACCCAACTGTGAGATGTCCTGGCTGGTTGTATCTGAAATGCCATAGCCAGGGAATGCCCAGATGTTGGATAGTCTGCTACATGTCATCTGTAGGAGTTGTTCTTAGAATCATAGACTCATAGAATCAACCAGGTTGGAAGAGACCTCCAAGATCATCCAGTCCAACCTATCACCCAGCCCTATCCAATCAACCAGACCATGGCACTAAGTGCCTCAGCCAGGCTTTGCTTGAAGACCCCCAGGGACAGTGCCTCCAGCACCTCCCTGGGCAGCCCATTCCAATGCCAATCACTCTCTCTGCTAACAACTTCCTCCTAACATCCAGCCTAGACCTCCCCTGACTGCACAACTTGAGACTGTGTCCACTGATGAAAAGCAAATCTGTATGTCAGCTTTAGCAAGAGATATTTTAGTTACAAGCAGCAAAGTGAGCACCATGGTGACAAATTGCAGCTCTCCTTTAGTAAAAGTAGGTCCTGTAGCATTAACCACTGGAATAAAGCAACATGCAGTTAGAGCAGCCTTAATCTGGGGCCTTGGAGTGATTCCATGCATGCAGTGTTCTCTGTTTCTTGTTGCTGTTAGATGGATGGAAAAGGGCTTGTCTGTTTGTAAGGTGGATCACCAGAGCTCTTATGTTACCTGAAAGAGATTCAACCTCCACTACTCTTCCAACCCTGATGATACTGTGATACTGTGATACTCTGCCTTGCCTTTGGTGGGAGGAGAAGTCAGGCATTAAAAAGGAAGTAATCTCAGCCTCTAACAGCATAATGAAGAGTCTCAGAATCCTTGGGAGGAACAGAGTGGCAGTTTCAGTGTCTAGTGTAAAATCTGTGCCTATAGCATGCAGGTTGGTGTGCAGAGATGGGAACTGACGTGGACTCAGAGTCATTTTGGTGCAGGAAAACCCAGCAAGTCTGTGAGTCTAGTGTAAAATCTGTGCTCATAGCATGCAGGTTGGTGTGCAGAGATGGGAACTGACATAGGCTCAGAGTCATTTTTGGAGGGGGGGGAACCCAGCAAGTCTGTGAGTCTAGTGTAAAATCTGTGCTTATAGCATGCAGGTTGGTGTGCAGAGATGGGAACTGACACAGACTCAGAGTAATTTTGGGGGGGGAGGGAACCCAGCAAGCCTGTGAGTCTAGTGTAAAATATGTGCTTTTAGCATGCAGGTTGGTGTGCAGAGATGGGAACTGACATGGACTCAGAGTCATTTTGTTGCTGGAAAACCCAGCAAGCCTGTGAGTCTAGTGTAAAATCTGTGCTTATAGCATGCAGATTCGTGTACAGAGATGGGAATTGACATGGACTCAGAGTCATTTTTGGAGGGGGGGGGGGGGAACCCAGCAAGTCTGTGAGTCTAGTGTAAAATCTATGCTTACAGCATGCAGGTTGGTGTGCAGAGATGGGAACTGACATAGGCTCAGAGTCATTTTGGTGCAGGAAAACCCAGCAAGTCTGTGAGTCTAGTGTAAAATCTGTGCTTATAGCATGCAGGTTGGTGTGCAGAGATGGGAACTGCCATAGACTCAGAGTCATTTTGGTGGGGGAAAACCCTGTGAGTCTAATGTAAAATCTGTGCTTATAGCATGCAGGTTGGTGTGCAGAGATGGGAACTGACACAGACTCAGAGTCATTTTGGTGCAGGAAAACCCAGCAAGTCTGTGAGTCTAATGTAAAATCTGTGCTTATAGCATGCAGGTTGGTGTGCAGAGATGGGAACTGACACGGACTCAGAGTCATTTTGGTGGGGGAAAACCCAGCAAGTCTGTGAGTCTAATGTAAAACCTGTGCTTATAGCATGCAGGTTGGTGTGCAGAGATGGGAACTGACATAGGCTCAGAGTCATTTTGGTGGGGGAAAACCCAGCAAGTCTATGAGTCTAATGTAAAACCTGTGCTTATAGCATGCAGGTTGGTGTGCAGAGATGGGAACTGACACAGACTCAGAGTCATTTTGGTGGGGGAAAACCCAGCAAGTCTGTGAGTCTAATGTAAAATCTGTGCTTATAGCATGCAGGTTGGTGTACAGAGATGGGAACTGACGTGGACTCAGAGTCATTTTGGGGGGGAAAAAACCACCAAGTCTGTGAGTCTAGTGTAAAATCTGTGCTTAAAGCATGCAGGTTGGTGTGCAGAGATGGGAACTGACACAGACTCAGAGTAATTTTTGGAGTGGGGGGGGAACCCAACAAGCCTGTGAGTCTAATGTAAAATCTGTGCTTATAGCATGCAGGTTGGTGTGCAGAGATGGGAACTGACATAGGCTCAGAGTCATTCTGGTGGGGGAAAACCCAGCAAGTCTGTGAGTCTAATGTAAAATCTGTGCTTATAGCATGCAGGTTGGTGTGCAGAGATGGGAACTGACATAGGCTCAGAGTCATTTTGAGGGGGGAAAACCCAGCAAGCCTGTGAGTCTAGTGTAAAATCTGTGCTTATAGCATGCAGGTTGGTGTGCAGAGATGGGAACTGACATAGACTCAGAGTCATTTTGGTGCAGGAAAACCCAGCAAGTCTGTGAGTCTAATGTAAAATCTGTGCTTATAGCATGCAGGTTGGTGTGCAGAGATGGGAACTGACATAGACTCAGAGTCATTTTGCGGGGGGAGGGAACCCAGCAAGTCTGTGAGAATTACTATTATCATGTAGCACTCAGGAGTGCTGGTCCTAAGAGAGGTGCTGAGAAGAAGCATGAGGTCTTGACATCTCAGGGGCTTAACAGTGACTGGGAAAATAGTTTGATTAGCTTCTTTGAGCTGATTTTTTAAGCATAAGAATTAATGGCAGGGGTGAAGGGAAATTGATACTCCTGCTATAGTATCTTTCCAATTTTGGTTTCTGTGAGGGGTTTATATGTTCCATTCACTGTTCAGACAAAAGCTGCTAAGACTCATTCTGCATAAAAACAATGGAATGTTCTGGGAAGCCTAAATTACTTTTTGTAGAGGAAATATCCGTAAATAGAGTAAGGAGGAAAAGCTCTGGCAGAAAAAGAGGGGTTTCTCTTTTGTATGAGAACAAAAAGGTGTATTCAGGAATTGGGAAACTGAATAAACTCCTGTAGAACTCAGCTTCCTCAGGTAGCTCTTCTGCAGTTGCAATCTGCAGAGCTCTTTGTATTCCTACAAACACAGCAGTCTGCAGAGCTCTTTGTATTCCTATAAACACAAAGAAGCTGCTGACAGCTTGTTGTAGGTTTTTTCCTAAGGAAAAAAGGCAGTAGAGTAATAATGCTCTGACTGAATTGGAGAAGAATACAGAAAGGTTGTATTTACAAATGTGCTGCATACATGAATCCTTAACACATAATACAGGTACAGGATACATAAGAATTGCCCCAAACCCTGCCCCCCAACCAAATCAAAACCACCAGAAGGTCAATGCTCATTGTCCACCCTAATACAGATACAGGATACATAAGAATTGCCCCAAGCCCTTCCCACAACCAAACCAAAATCACCAAAAGGCCAATGCTAATTTTCTCCCCTAATACAGATACAGGATGCATAAGAACTGCTCTAAAACTTTCCCTCCCAACCAAACCAAAATCACCAAAAGGCCAATGCTCATTTTCTCCTCTAATACAGATACAGGATGCATAAGAACTGCTCTAAAACTTTCCCTCCCAACCAAACCAAAATCACCAGAAGGCCAATGCTCATTTTCTCCTCTAATACAGATACAGGATGCATAAGAACTGCTCTAAAACTTTCCCTCCCAACCAAACCAAAATCACCAGAAGGCCAATGCTCATTTTCTCCTCTAATACAGATACAGGATGCATAAGAACTGCTCTAAAACTTTCCCTCCCAACCAAACCAAAATCACCAAAAGGCCAATGCTCATTTTCTCCTCTAATACAGATACAGGATGCATAAGAACTGCTCTAAAACTTTCCCTCCCAACCAAACCAAAATCACCAAAAGGCCAATGCTAATTTTCTCCCCTAATACAGATACAGGATACATAAGAACTGCCCTAAAACTTTCCCTCCCAACCAAACCAAAATCACCAAAAGGTCAATGCTCATTTTCTCCCCTAATACAGGCACAGGATGCATAAGAATTGCTCCAAACACTTCCCCCCAAACCAAAATCACCAAAAGGCCAATGCTAATTTTCTCCTCTAATACAGATACAGGATACATAAGAACTGCTCTAAAACTTTCCCTTCCAACCAAACCAAAATCACCAAAAGGCCAATGCTAATTTTCTCCCCTAATACAGATACAGGATGCATAAGAACTGCTCTAAAACTTTCCCTCCCAACCAAACCAAAATCACCAAAAGGTCAATGCTCATTTTCTCCCCTAATACAGGCACAGGATGCATAAGAATTGCTCCAAACACTTCCCCCCAAACCAAAATCACCAAAAGGCCAATGCTCATTTTCTCCTCTAATACAGATACAGGATGCATAAGAACTGCTCTAAAACTTTCCCTCCCAACCAAACCAAAATCACCAAAAGGTCAATGCTCATTTTCTCCTCTAATACAGATACAGGATACATAAGAACTGCCCTAAAACTTTCCCTCCCAACCAAACCAAAATCACCAAAAGGTCAGTGCTCATTTTCTCCCCTAATAGAGATACAGGATACATAAGAATTGCCCCAAGCCCTTCTCCCAACCAAACCAAAATCACCAGAAGGTCAATGATAATTTTTTCCCCTAATACAGGTTCAGGATATATAAGAATTGCCCCAAACCCTTCCCCCCAACCAAACCAAAATCTCCAAAACACCGTAGCATCAACCAGGTTGGAAGACAACTCCAAAATGATGCAGTCCAACCTAGCACCCAGCCCTATCCAGTCAACTAGACCATGGCACTAAGTGCCTCAGCCAGGCTTTGCTTGAACACCTCAATGCTCATTTTCTCCCCTAATACAGGTACAGGATACATAAGAATTGCCCAAAAACCTTCCCCCCAACCAAACCAAAATCTCAAAACACCATAGCATCAACCAGGTTGGAAGATAACTCCAAGATGATGCAGTCCAACCTAGCACCCAGCCCTATCCAGTCAACTAGACCATGGCACTAAGTGCCTCAGCCAGGCTGTTCTTGAACACCTCAATGCTCATTTTCTCCCCTAATACAGGTACAGGATACATAAGAATTGCCCCAAAACCTTCCCCCCAACCAAACCAAAATCACCAAAACATCAATGCTTATTTTCTCCCATCCTCCACTGTCTCCCAATCAGGCCACAAGCTGGATTCCCTGCAGCCCATGGCCTTGAATGCCCACAGGGTATGCCCACATAGTTACCCAGATAAGGATCCCTCCGGAGAGCTGAAAGGAGGAGGGAGAAAAGAGAAGAACTGACCTTGCTGCTGACTTTGGAAGTGCTTGCAGGATTATGGGATTTGAATAATAAAATCACAACATCCAGGGGTGACCAGTTTGTCCCCTGTGACAGATCCTGGTCTCTGTAGTTTTCTCAGGAAATCAGGGATAACCTGGAACCCCTAAACCACCACACAGGTGCTCAGCTTCAGTGCTTGTTTTCCCATGCTTTAGTTCAATCCATGCACAGCAAAGCATGCCTTGTTCTCCTTGGGATTAGAGGGGGAGAATCTGTGTGTCCTGTTAGGTACATGTGTATGAGGATGCATTGGATGCTTATGGTGAGGTAGTACTGAGTGTGGCCAGCAGGACAGGGGAGGTTATTCTGCCCCTGTACTCAGCACTGCTCAGGCCACACCATGAGTGCTCTGTCCAGTTCTGGGACCCTCAATTCAAGAGAGATGTTGAGGTGCTGGAAGGTGTCCAGAGAAGGGCAACAAAGCTGGTGAGGGGCTGGAGCAGAGCCCTGTGAGGAGAGGCTGAGGGAGCTGGGGGTGTGCAGCCTGCAGAAGAGGAGGCTCAGGGCAGAGCTCATTGCTGTCTGCAGCTGCCTGAAGGGAGGCTGTAGCCAGGTGGGGTTGGGCTCTTCTCCCAGGCAACCAGCAACAGAACAAGGGGACACAGTCTCAAGTTGTGCAATCAGGGGAGGTCTAGGCTGGATGTTAGGAGGAAGTTGTTGGCAGAGAGAGTGATTGGCATTGGAATGGGCTGCCCAGGGAGGTGGTGCAGGCACTGTCCCTAGAGATATTGAAGCAAAGCGTGGATGGGGCACTTGGTGCCATGGTCTGGCTGACTGGCTAGGGCTGGGTGCTAGGTTGGCCTGGATGATCTTGGAGGTCTCTTCCAACCTGCTTGATTCTATGGTTCTAGCTAAGATTTTACATTTCAGATGCAAATGATGGAATTGAGTAAAGCTGTTGACTATTTACTGATGTGGATATTTACTTACCTGTATCTATCAAAGCAAAACTTGTAAAAGTGTAGTAGTTTACTCCACATTGTAGCAAAATGTGCTTCTGATTAGCAGCATTTTGGTCTAGAAGCTGAATTCTTTTCTGGGCTTTCCAGTGATCTTCCACCTGCAAATGTCAGCCCACAGTATTTCTGGTGATAGATTCCTAATGCTGTTCATTAGCTTGCAACTCCAAGTGACCAAGCAGTAGCCCTTGAGAAATGTTCTGCTCTGCAATTTCTTCTTCAGCTGCATGTTCTGTAGCTGTATTAAGACTTCATCAGTGTCAGAAAGCAGAAGTCATCTGAATCAAGTTGTTCCTGGTTCAAAATAGCAATGTACTGTTTATATCCAAGCATGTTTACCATCTGACAGCTTCCTATGCTCTTCCAGGAATGAGTTAAACCCCTTAGTTAACTTCCTATGGCACAGATTCTTGTATCACAGACGTTAGTACTGCAGCTAACAGCAGGAACAAGGGTTGGCTGCTGCTTGTTTCTCAGCCAGCTTCTCTTCTCTCCGGGAGCAGAATCCTGTGCTGGGTAAAGTCGTTTGGAAGTTTCCATTGTTTTCAGGTGACCTTGTGTCAAGCTGCAGGGTGATTCTCCCAGCCAAGAGCTGAGGCAGTGTTCTTTTTTATTCCTTCAGTTTGCTTTTCCTCATAAGCCTTTGCCTTTGCACATTACACCTTATGCTTTCAGCTCTCTCACCTCCCTTTAGATTTGGTCTCTTAGGTAAATTGCCTGAATGTCAATGGCAATTGGCTTTGTTTGCTCCACAGGCTGGGCTTCCTTCTTATTCTTTGCACAAATTCCCTTCAGGACCTGTGATCAGCACCGATCCTTTCTTTATGTCCACAGACAAATGGCACTCCCAAGAAAAAAGGTGATGAGACATGGGGCCCAGTCACTAGTGGTGTTCCTCAAGGATCAGTGCTGGGCCCCATCCTCTTTAACATCTTCATAGATGATCTGGATGAGGGCATGGAGTCAGTCATCAGCAAGTTTGCAGATGACACCAAGCTGGGGGCAGATGTGGCTGGGTTGGAGGGCAGAAGGGCTCTGCAGTGGGACCTTGACCGCCTGGACAGATGGGCAGAGTCCAAGGGGATGGTGTTCAATAGCTCCAAGTGCAGGGTGCTGCACTTTGGCCACAGCAACCCCATGCAGAGATACAGGCTGGGGTCGGAGTGGCTGCAGAGCAGCCAGACAGAAAGGGATCTGGGGGTGCTGATTGATACCCACCTGAACATGAGCCAGCAGTGTGCCCAGGTGGCCAAGAGAGCCAGTGGCATCCTGGCCTGCATCAGGAATGGTGTGGCTAGCAGGAGCAGGGAGGGCATTCTGCCCCTGTACTCTGCACTGCTTAGACCACACCTTGAGTGCTGTGTTCAGTTCTGGGCCCCCCAGTTTAGGAGGGACATTGAGATGCTTGAGCGTGTCCAGAGAAGGGCGACGAGGCTGGGGAGAGGCCTTGAGCACAGCCCTACGAGGAGAGGCTGAGGGAGCTGGGATTGGTTAGCCTGGAGAAGAGGAGGCTCAGGGCAGACCTTATTGCTGTCTACAACTACCTGAGGGGAGGTTGTGGCCAGGAGGAGGTTGCTCTCTTCTCTCAGGTGGCCAGCACCAGAACAAGAGGACACAGCCTCAGGCTGCACCAGGGGAAATTTAGGCTGGAGGTGAGGAGAAAGTTCTTCCCTGAGAGAGTCATTGGACACTGGAATGGGCTGCCCGGGGAGGTGGTGGAGTCGCCGTCCCTGGAGCTGTTCAAGGCAGGATTGGACGTGGCACTTGGTGCCATGGTCTGGCCTTGAGCTCTGTGGTAAAGGGTTGGACTTGATGATCTGTGAGGTCTCTTCCAACCCTGATGATACTGTGATACTGTGATAAAAGAGACATTTGTTGTTCTATCAAAAGCATAGGTAGATTTAATTTACAGCATGAACTGTGACTGGAAAGTGAGTCCACTTCTAAGAGTCCACTGCTTCCTTTCTAGCTTTGCAGCAGATCTTTTGGGTTTTAAGCTCTGCATACATTTTCACCATGGATTTCATTCCTTGCTGTTACCAGCCAGCCCACTGATCAGGCACCAGGGTTGTGTTCTTGCTATGCTTGTGGATTGTGTTGAAATTGAGACTCAAATATGTGCTAGTGAATGTAATGTGGTTTCAAGCTTGGTGGTGGTTGGTGGGTAGACTTGCATCGTGAAGAGCTTTCTTGTCTGCACTTTGTGATGAGGATGAATCACTCTGTGGGGAAAGGTTATAGTAATGTTGTAGATGACATTTCTAAAACTGAAAGAATAAAATAATCCAGCAGTGATAAATAACTACCATCTGGATGGCAATGTATTGTAATTGCATTGGGGTTCGTCATCCACCTAAGATAAGCTTTTGAGAATAAGTTGAAGGTGCAGACACTGAAATATCCAAACTTGTTATCTCCTTCTGTGGAGACTTTCAAGGCCTGTCTGGATGTGTTCCTCTGTGATCTGTGTTAGTGTTGTCCTGCTCTGGCAGGGGGGTTGGACTGGATCTCTGTTGGGAATGGTGATATTCAATGTAGTGATTCTATAGAATAGTCTGAATATTATACATGGAACATAAGGCATGGGCAGGTGAGAGTGCAGGAGCTCAGAAGCACTGAGATAAGATGAAACAAAAGGTTGGGATGACCTTAGAGAATGGTGTAACAAATAGAAACAAATGCAAGGCTGGAGCCTGTGGTTCTCACCTATCTCTGCTGACTTAGATTCTTAGACACAGTGTAGGTGTTGTTGAGAGAATATGATGCATGTCTGTGCCAACCAGTATGTAATTTCTAATGCAAGTACATGTAACCAATTGCAGTTTAATACAGTTTGTAGCCTTCTGATGAAAGGTATAGAAACACAGGTTTGGAATGCAATAAACAGGTTGGATTGGCTTACATTAAGCATCACCCTGTCTCTTCTGATGCCTGTGGCATTCAGCCCATGGCAGTATCACAGTACCACAGTATCACCAAGGTTGGAAGAGACCTCATAGATCATCAAGTCCAACCCTTTACCACAGAGCTCAAGGCCAGACCATGGCACCAAGTGCCACGTCCAATCCTGCCTTGAACAGCTCCAGGGACGGCGACTCCACCACCTCCCCGGGCAGCCCATTCCAGTGTCCAATGACTCTCTCAGGGAAGAACTTTCTCCTCACCTCCAGCCTAAATCTCCCCTGGCGCAGCTTGAGGCTGTGTCCTCTTGTTCTGGTGCTGGCCACCTGGGAGAAGAGAGCAACCTCCTCCTGGCCACAACCTCCCCTCAGGTAGTTGTAGACAGCAATAAGGTCTCCCCTGAGCCTCCTCTTCTCCAGGCTAACCAATCCCAGCTCCCTCAGCCTCTCCTCCTAGGGCTGTGCTCAAGGCCTCTCCCCAGCCTCGTTGCCCTTCTCTGGACACGCTCAAGCATCTCAATGTCCCTCCTAAACTGGGGGGCCCAGAACTGAACACAGCACTCAAGGTGTGGTCTAAGCAGTGCAGAGTACAGGGGCAGAATGACCTCCCTGCTCCTGCTGGCCACACCATTCCTGATGCAGGCCAGGATGCCACTGGCTCTCTTGGCCACCTGGGCACACTGCTGGCTCATGTTCAGGTGGGTATCAATCAGCACCCCCAGATCCCTCTCTGTCTGGCTGCTCTCCAGCCACTCCGACCCCAGCCTGTATCTCTGCATGGGGTTGTTGTGGCTGATCTCTTTAGGTCCCTTCCAACCCCTAACCTCCTGTGATCCTGTGAACTACTTCAAGCAGTAAAGTTCAATGAAAGTGGAAAAATACATTCCATGTGAGGTGGAAAGACTCCTAGAAACAAGAAAGTGAAATTCATTGCAGCACAGCTGTATGGAAGTAGGCAGGCACTGGCAGTAGTTCTAAAGCAGGTTTCACATTGCTTTAAAAAACAGAGCTCACTTCAGTTATTTGCCAGGCAAAAATGAATTAACATTAAACCCCTCAAATGCTTTTTGTGACTTACATTTGGTTGGTGTAGCTCCAAGGTGCAGCGAGGGATGCAGATGAGTTCCGTATGGGATTGCCTCGCTTGCAGAGACAGGCACTGCTGGAAAATCATCTCTTCTATCATTTGAAGAAAATAAATAGGGATTTCTGAGGGGAAAATGCATTGTGAGGAAGTAAGAGCAGAATCACATAGAATGCCAGGGTCTGGAAGGGACCTTGAAAAATCATCTAGTCCAACCCCCCTGCCACAGCAGGATCACCTATGCCAGATCACATAGGAGTGCATCCAGGCAGGTTTTGAATGTCTCCAGAAAGGGAGACTCTGCAATCTCCCTGGATAGCCTGTTCCAGTGTTCTGTCACTGTCAGTGACAAAATTCCTCCTCATGTTTACATGAAACTTCCTATGCCTCAACTTCCACCCATTGCCCCTTATCCTGTCATCAGGCATCACCCAGCAGAGCCTGGCTCCAGCCTCCTGGCTTTCACCCTGCATATGTTTATGAACACAAATGAGGTCACCTCTCAGTCTCCTCTTCTCCAAGCAGCAGAGCCTCATCTCTCTCAGTCTCCCCTTCTAAGAAAGATGTTCCATACCCTTAATAATCTTTATGGCTCTGCACTGGACTCTCAAGCAGTTCCTTCACCCTCTTGAACTGGGGAGCCCAGAACTGGACATAGTACTCCAGATGCAGCCTCACCAGGGCAGAGTAGAGGGGGAGGAGAACCTCTCTCGACCTAGTAGCCACACCTCTGTTAATACACCCCTGAGTAGAAAGACAGCTAAGCAATGGGAAAGCAGTGAAAGAAGGCAAAATACCCTTAGAGATAACTACTGTGAATCAACATCACACACAGTCCTGTTTCTGCCAGCTGCCCACTCACTTTCTCTTTTAATAGAATGAATATCCTTGGGTCTGGAACAAGTAATGTAGGAACTCATGGACTTATTAAGGAAGTGAGTTTCCTGTCTTAGTGAGGTTTGGCTTGCAATGCTGACTTAGTAATGGATTTGTTCTCTTTAGGGTGTATTTCCCATTGGAATGGGCTGCCCAGGGAGGTGGTGGAGTCACTGTCCCTGGAGGTCTTCAAGAAAAGCCTGGCTGAGGCACTTAGTGCCATGGTCTGGTTGACTGGCTAGGGCTGGGTACTAGGTTGGACTGGATGAGCTTGGAGGTCTCTTCCAACCTGGTTGATTCTATGATTCTATGATTGTATATAACAGAGCAAGATGGTAGAAGCAGCCTTTTATTTTTCCAAGGACATTTCCTCCAATATAGAAGCAAAGCTTCAGCAATAGCTTTATTACTTCAGTTCTGGAATGCATGGGTAATGAAATCTAGTTCTCTAAGAACTCTTTTACAGGCATTGTTTCACAGTCCTTCTGTGAGGAAGGCAGAAATACAACCTACATTTTGTAGGCAGGAATCTGGAGCACCAGCTAAAGCAGTAAGGGATTTGTCCTGTGCCTCTCAACAAGCTCCTGGGATGCAGCTGTGGTTAGAACTTTGGTAAACATTTTGTAGGCAGGAGTCTGGAGCACCAGCTAAAACAGTAAGAGATTTGTCCCATGCCTCTCAACAAGCTCCTGGAATCCAGCTGTGGTTAGAACCTTGGTAAACCTGGCACTTCATCCTGTGCTTAGTACACAAGCTGTCAACTGGGACCTTGACTGCCTGGACAGATGGGCAGAGTCCAATGGGATGGGGTTCAATAGCTCCAAGTGCAGGGTGCTGCACTTTGGCCACAGCAACCCCATGCAGAGATACAGGCTGGGGTGGGAGTGGCTGGAGAGCAGCCAGACAGAGAGGGATCTGGGGGTGCTGATTGATACCCACCTGAACATGAGCCAGCAGTGTGCCCAGGTGGCCAAGAGAGCCAGTGGCATCCTGGCCTGCATCAGGAATGGTGTGGCCAGCAGGAGCAGGGAGGTCATTCTGCCCCTGTACTCTGCACTGCTTAGACCACACCTTGAGTCCTGTGTCCAGTTCTGGGCCCCCCCAGTTTAGGAGGGACATTGAGATGCTTGAGCATGTCCAGAGAAGGGCGACGAGGCTGGGGAGAGGCCTTGAGCACAGCCCTACGAGGAGAGGCTGAGGGAGCTGGGATTGGTTAGCCTGGAGAAGAGGAGGCTCAGGGGAGACCTCATTGCTGTCTGCAACTACCTGAGGGGAGGTTGTGGCCAGGAGGAGGTTGCTCTCTTCTCTCAGGTGGCCAGCACCAGAACAAGAGGACACAGCCTCAAGCTATGCCAGGGGAGAATTAGGCTGGAGGTGAGGAGAAAGTTCTTCCCTGAGAGAGTCATTGGACACTGGAATGGGCTGCCCGGGGAGGTGGTGGAGTCGCCGTCCCTGGAGCTGTTCAAGGCAGGACTGGACGTGGCACTTGGTGCCATGGTCTGGCCTTGAGCTCTGTGGTAAAGGGTTGGACTTGATGATCTGTGAGGTCTCTTCCAACCCTGATGATGATACTGTGATACTGTGATCTAGGGAGAGGAACACACAGGAGAACTGCACAGATCATTTGTTTTGTGGGAAAAAAGGAAAACCAAATAAACCCCAAACAAACTACTTAAGTGGCTAAAATCAGAGAGATGTTTTACTGACAGCTGTTATCTCTGCTCCTTTCTTTTCAGCTGGTGTTGCCAGAGTACTCTATCCATAGTCTTTTCTGCATAATGTTTTTGTGTGCACAAGAGTGGCTCACGCTGGGGTTAAATATTCCTTTGCTGTTCTATCACTTCTGGAGGTAAGCTCACCTTTTATATGCCAACCTCTTGTTAGCCTTGTTTACCCCTCAGCACACGTGCTGGCCAAGAGGTAGCAGCTTTTGTGGTTGTCAGCCTGAAGTCTTCAGCAGTTCTGCGTTTCCACAGTGTAAAAAAGCACAAGTGATGGTTTTGGTCTGTCAGGAGTCTCTTTGTGTTACAAGGATGCATATGGTAGCAGATACCTTCTGTTGTGAGGCAGCTTGAAGAGTAATTCTGTTAAGAAGGCAAGCTCATTATCTCAGTGAGGACCCCGAAAGAAGGAACTAGTACAGCTCTCAGAAAGCTAAAGGAAGTGAAGCTGTGAGTGCCTACCTAATAGTTGAGTGCAGTAAAACCAACACTGTTTTAGGGTGCTGGTTCATAGAATCATAGAATCAACCAGGTTGGAAGAGACCTCCAAGATCATCCAGGCCAACCTAGCACCCAGCCCTAGCCAGTCAACCAGACCATGGCACTAAGTGCCTCACCCAGGCTTTGCTTCAACACCTCTAGGGATGGTGCCTCCACCACCTCCCTGGGCAGCCCATTCCAATGCCAATCACTCTCTCTGACAACAACTTCCTCCTAACATCCAGCCTAGACCTCCCCTGATTGCACAACTTGAGACTGTGTCCCCTTGTTCTGTTGCTGCTTGCCTGGGAGAAGAGTCCAACCCCACCTGGCTACAGCCTCCCTTCAGGTAATTGTAGACAGCAATGAGCTCTGCCCTGAGCCTCCTCTTCTGCAGGCTGCACACCCCCAGCTCCCTCAGCCTCTCCTCATAGGCTTTGTGCTCCAGGCCCCTCACCAGCTTTGTTGCCCTTCTCTGGACACCTTCCAGCACCTCAACATCTCTCTTGAATTGAGAGGCCCAGAACTGGACACAGCACTCAAGGTGTGGCCTGACCAGTGCTGAGTACAGAGGCAGAATAACCTCCCTTGTCCCACTGGCCACACTGTTCCTGATGCAGGCCAGGATGCCATTGGCTCTCTTGGCCACCTGGGCACACTGCTGGCTCAGCTTCAGCCTAAGGCTTAACAACAATACTGTTTTTTTCAAGCATTTTATTAACAACTTGAAAAAAAAATCTTATGTCCAAGGTTAAAATGGCCAGAATGTACATAATGATATCAGCCTTTGGAGAGAACTTTTGATTATCATTGTTTCCTTGCTTCTCCATATGCTGTGCTGCAATGACTCCATAGCTCCTGCTGGTTTTATTGCAGACAGATTTGGATTCGTCGTGCAAAGTTCCACGCAAAACCACAGGAGGATACTGCCTAGTATCTTCATTGGGAGGAAGATAATGAAGCAAAGTTTCTCTTAAAAAAAAGATAAATTGTAGTATTTTAGAGTTTGTAAGTGGATGTGGCTGGTACTGGAAGGGAGAAAGACAAAGTTACAATGAGAAGATGAACTTTCAAAGTTTGCTACCGGTCACTTGTTTGGGACTTTATCTCCTTCTGTCTGTCTGTTTATAAGTCCATCTATAAGCAATCCTAGCCATGGACAGTGAATAGAGTCATAGAATAGAATCACAGAATCAACCAGGTTGGAAGAGACCTCCAAGGTCATCCAGGCCAACCTAGCACCCAGCCCTAGCCAGGCAACCAGACCATGGCACTAAGTGCCTCAGCCAGGCTTTGCTTCAACACCTCCAGGGACGGTGCCTCCACCACCTCCCTGGGCAGCCCATTCCAATGCCAATCACTCTCTCTGCCAATAACTTCCTCCTAACATCCAGCCTAGACCTGCCCTGATTGCACAACTTGAGACTGTGTCCCCTTGTTCTATTGCTGCTTGCCTGGCAGAAGAGACCAATCCCCACCTGGCTACAACTTCCCTTCAGGTAGCTGTAGACAGCAATCTGCTTCATGCTGACCTTAAAGCAGTTCATTAACTTTGGCTTACCCTTCCTCACACTGGAAAGCAACTGAGACAAAAAGCTCCTTTTCCAAAACAAAAGTTCTTTTGCTGGGATTTTCTCATTGCTGAGAACAATTTCTCTTTGAAGAGAAAAACATTTCCCAATCAAAATTATTTGTGTGATGAATTTTTGAGCACTGCTGCATCACAGAATTCTTAGGAGGCTCAGGGCAGAGCTCATTGCTGTCTACAACTACCTGAAGGGAGGCTGTAGCCAGGTGGGCTTGGTCTCTTCTCCCAGGCAACCAGCAACAGAACAAGGGGACACAGTCTCAAGTTGTGCTGAGGAAAGTCTAGGCTGGATGTTAGGAGGAAGTTGTTGGCAGAGAGAGTGATTGGCATTGGAATGGGCTGCCCAGGGAGGTGGTGGAGTCACCATCCCTGGAGGTGTTGAAGCAAAGCCTGGCTGAGGCACTTAGTGCCATGGCCTGGTTGACTGGCTAGGGCTGGGTGCTAGGTTGTACTGGATGATCTTGGAGGTCTCTTCCAACCTGGTTGATTCTATGATTCTCTTCCAACCCCCCCTGCCAGGGAGAGGGAGCAGGGACACCTACTAGATCAGCTTGTTGCTGTAGATCAGATAGAAAGCATTAGTCAATTAGCATTACTCCATATTGACTTTTTTTGCCTTTCAAAGTTGGAGGAGCTGAGCTCTTAGTTTGCTGAGACTGTCACCTTTCATCATGTCTGGAGTCAGTTGTGTAGGTGCAGTTGAAGCTCAGTACTCCTTCCTGCATGCTGTGATCACAAGCCAGTGTATATTGTCACTCTCAATCTGCAAGTTATTCCTGGTTAATGCAGAAATAACTGGGTAGGAAGGGAGGCTGTTTCAAGCTGAAGAAGCCATAGAACACAGGAAGTCCACATTCATTTGTGGCTTGGAACTGTCAGAATGGTCTGCTTTGGTTAGCATCGTAGACTTGAAAACATCCTGCCAGGGAGGCTGTGGAGTCTCCTTCTCTGGAGACATTCAAGGCCTGTCTGGATGTGTTCCTGTGTGATCTGTGTTAGATAGGATTGTCCTGCTCTGGCAGGGGGGTTGGACTGGATGATCTCTTTGGGTCCCTTCCAACCCCTGACATCCTGTGAGCCTATATTGTGGAAGAGGATTGCCTTCTGAGCTGGTGATCAGGAGGGTGTATGTCTGTAGATATTTAATACATGCTATTCCAGAATCATTCCAGATGTCTTCTCCTGCTCTTCCAGGTATTTTCGTTGCCCAGCAGATAGTTCAGAGCTAGCCTATGATCCACCTGCAGTCATGAATGCAGATACCTTGAGTTACTGTCAAAAAGAAGCCTGGTGTAAACTAGCTTTTTATCTCCTTTCCTTCTTCTACTACCTGTACTGGTAAGTCTGGTCATTTCACTAAGGAAACAGTAGCTGCTTTTCATTTGGCACCTGGAATTGTGTGTAGAAATAACTGCAACCACTTGGCCCATTTTCTTAAACAACTTGCTTCTGATCTTGATTCCCACTTAGAGCAGCATGTGCTTGTATCTACTGACACCTCAATATAGTGTATTAAGCCTTTATCCAAGGCCTCAGCCAGATCTCAGGGCCAACCCAAGAGAAAAGATTACTGCTCCTCTGCTCGGTCTCCTATGATGGGTGAAATAGAAAATGTTGTGATAATTACCTTACATCAAATAAAAATGATAATGTTCTTCTAATACAATAGAATCATACAAAAACCAAAGCATCTGCTGGTGCAGGGATGCTCAAAATAGTAAGTAGATGAGGCAGGCAGGAAGATGGGGTGCCCCATGCTTGTAGTCATTCCTACAGGCATGCTGTCCTGGCAGGGTAAGGCTGTGCATGGTCCAAACCTCTAATGTAAATACATCCTTGAAGAGATACACACTAGTTCTGTGCTGTCCCCTCTGCCTTTTCCACTGGCTGATGTCTTTAGAGCACAGCCACAGATCCCCAGTACAAGAATATGTGAGGAGCATATTTGTGGTAAGGCCTTGGCAGGAACCCTGTAAGCACCCCATAACACTGCTTGCCATCAAAGGTTAACATGCTTTGAATGGAGATGTTGTTTGGTGATGCCTTTCTCTTTCACCCATAATGTTTTTGCTTAGAGCACCTCTTCAGGCCAACCTTGCACTTAGCCCTCTCTAAGACAGGTCTGTATGCTGGTGGAAGAGGAGAATACTATTTCTTCTTTGATTACTGTTCCATGATCTGTTCTGGTTTTACCAGCATCTTGAGGGCTCATTACTGTGGGTTATTGTTTCTCAATAGTGCTTTTAAATACTATGAGGATAAAGTTTTCTGTCCACATAGAATCATAGAATCAACCAGGTTGGAAGAGACCTCCAAGATCATCCAGTCCAACCTAGCACCCAGCCCTATCCAATCAACCAGACCATGGCACTAAGTGCCTCAGCCAGGCTTTTCTTGAAGACCCCCAGGGACGGTGCCTCCACCACCTCACATGTGTGTGTGTGTCCCTGTGGCTACACACATGCGAGAGAAAAGGTCAGAGGGGCCAGACTCAGAGAAGCTGGCAGGTGCCTATCACACACTAAGCTGGATGGGGCATGAGAACCTGAACAAGAGCTTAGCATCCAGTAGCTTTGTGGGTTTAGGCTGAGAACCTTTGCCCTCCAGCCCTTTTCTCAGGAAAGACTGGCAGTTATGCTAGACAGGTTCTGGTGGTACTACGAGGAGTTGGATGCAGAGAGAAGCATGGCAAGGCACGGTTGGAGAGAGAAGCATTTTTAATCCCACCTTTTGGTTTTGACTAAGGCTCTGTCAGAGTCAGCTTTGTAGTGTGGTCTAGCATTTCAGCTGGGACTCTACTGCTGTGCAGCTACCTCTGAACCTTGCTTCTTTCATCCTAAACTGTGGCCAGAATCCGAAATCTGCTGCCTGATGCTAAACAAAACAGTATTAATTGCATTCAGTTTTGCTGTGCTCTCCTGGGTGTTGTCAGAATTAGAACTGCAGTAAAATGGAGCTGTGCTCATACACTCCAGTTTCTTCATTTTTCAGAGCTGTTTTTAATAGGTATGGGTTTACTCCATCTAGTATCTGCATTTTGTGTTTCTTCTACTGCATGGAATTATTCCCTACCCCCCCAAAGGAAACAAAATAATGCAGTTTTGCAGGAATCCTTGCCTGCCCTGCTGAGAATTGCTGCTTGGGGTTAGAAAGATCAAGCCCAACAAAGCAAAATGGTTTTGTTTCTTCACTGTTCAAAATCAGATATCAGACTGCACTTTGATAAGCTCAAACACAGCTTGTGGTGAAGTATGATGTCGATGATGAATTTGTTGTTTCTTAAGTGCTTTTTGGTGCCTGTCCTGAAGACACCACAATTAAGATGCTTTAGAGAGAATGAAAGAGGGCAAAGGGAAGGACAGGCCATTACAGTCAGACCTGGGGAACAGGCAATAAAGGGTTATAAAAATCAAAGTGCTCTGTGTGCTTCAAAAGGATACTTTCATAGTGTGTCTTTCTTTTACGTCCAGCATGATCTACACTTTGGTGAGCTCTTAACTGAAAGGTCATCGTTAAAGACTGCAAACAACAAAGGCTGGAAGCACAAAGAGGAGGGACCCAAGTGATGCATGATTAAACAAAAAAAAGAAAAAAGAGGGAAAGAAAAAGGCAAAGAAAGGACAATTTTGGACCCAAGAAGTAAATAGACTACGTGAAAGAGAGAACCAGCAAGAACCAGCAGAGTACTATGGCAGAATGTCTGCATTATCTGTGGTGTATCTCCTGTGTTGCCATCAATGACTTTCAAACCCCAAACTAAACAAGACAAAAATGCAACAAGCTGGGCCAAGCAACACAACTGTTCACCTCTCCAGGGATAATGCTGCTTGGTTTAGCAGATATATTGTAAACTACAGTCCCTGCTGTCTTCCAGGGAGCAAAGTTTCTTTTGTTAATGACCATTCTGGACTGATGAAGCAGAGGCCAAGATCATCTTACACAGAATGAACATCTATCCAACCTATTGTGACAATGAGCACCACCTGGAGTTCAGATAAGATGTGTGACTGGTCACAGAAACGTAGAATCAACCAACTTGGAAGAGACCTCCAAGATCATCCAGGCCAACCTAGCACCCAGCCCTATCCAGGCAACCAGACCATGGCACTAAGTGCCTCAGCCAGGCTTTGCCTCAACACCTCCAGGGACAGTGACTCCACCACCTCCCTGGGCAGCCCATTCCAATGCCAATCACTCTCTCTGCCAACAACTTCCTCCTAACATCCAGCCTAGACCTCCCCCAGGTACAACTTGAGACTGTGTCCCCTTGTTCTGTTGCTGGTTGCCTGGCAGAAGAGACCAACCCCACCTGGCTGCAGCCTCCCTTCAGGTAGTTGTAGACAGCAATGAGCTCTGTCCTGAGCCTCCTCTTCTGCAGGCTGCACACCCCCAGCTCCCTCAGCCTCTCCTCATAGGGTTTGTGTTCCAGGCCCCTCACCAGCTTTGTTGCCCTTCTCTGGACACCTTCCAGCACCTCAACATCTCTCTTGAATTGAGGAGCCCAGAACTGGACACAACACTCAAGGTGTGGCCTGAGCAGTGCTGAGTACAGGAGCAGAAGAACCTCCCTCATCCTACTGGCCACACTGTGCCTGATGCAGGCCAGGATGCCATTGGCTCTCTTGGCCACCTGGGCACACTGCTGCCTCATCTTCAGCCTACTCTCTACCAGTACCCCCAGGTCTATTTCTTCCTGGCTGCTCTCAGCCACTCTGTCCCCAGCCTGTAGTGCTGCTTGGGGTTGTTGTGGCCAAAGTGCAGAACCCTGCCCTTGGCCTTGTTCAATCTCATCCCATTGGCCTCTGCCCACCCATCCAGCCTGGCACTAACCAAACAGGGATATAAGATCCTGTGGAAGTTCTTTAGGTGTTGTCCCCTTGTTCTGTTGCTGGCTGTCTGGCAGAAGAGACCAACTCCACATGGCTACAGCCTCCCTTCAGGGAGCTGTAGACAGCAATGAGCTCTGCCCTGAGACTGTGCAGGCTGCACACCCCCAGCTCTCTCAGCCTCTTCTCATAGGGTTTGTGTTCCAGGCCCCTCACCAGCTTTGCTGCCCTTCTCTGGACACATTCAGGCAACAAAACAGACAAAAAGGAAACAATCAACCCAACCAAACACCAAACCTACAAAAGATAAAAGCCACATATATGAAAAGAGGATTGTAACATAAGTATTGCATTAATCCCCATGCAATTGCCCCATACTGGAGCAGCTAATTGTGATCTGTGATCCTGTTTTGCAGCTTTATTTCTGCTGTCAGTTTTAGGCTGAAACAAATGTCTAAAATGGTTTTGTCTTGTATGAGGTTTGTATTGAGAGGTGGTCAGGGTTTAGGGGGTTTAATAATTTAAAGTTTTTGTTGTTCTGTTTTTTTTTTCCCCCCATAGTATTGTCATATATATACATATGTGTGTGTGTGGGGGGGGGGCTGTATATCTTTACATATATATATGCAAATACACTTCTCCATAAATACTCAACAATCTCTGCCTATTTTAGATCACTCTGTTTGATTGACAGGTCAAAGGCATCAAGTGTCCTGAGCTGCAGCTGGATATGTATCTCAGGACTGAATCTCATGAGCCAGGGCTGGTTTGTTCAACATCACTAAGCTATTTCAACACGGCCACTGGTGCCCTGGGTGGTAGGCAAGCCTGTAAGATCAAGACTAACAACAGACCACTTGGGTTATGAATTAGCTCCTAAGGTATGTTGCTACCAGAGACCAGTGCAGAGAGGCCCATCTGTACACCAGCTTGGTTACAGCTGGTCTTGTTAGCACTAGCTCATTTTTGCCCCTGCCAGATTTGGTCTGGTTGTTGAGAGCCAATAAATTGTTCCCATACCAAACTCTGATGACTCAATATTGCCTCTGTGTTATCATACCCTGTTTGAGAGCACAGTGCAGAAGCAAGGGCTGAATGGAGTCATTTCATGTCTGGCAAGGTCCAAACTGAGCTGGAGCTAGCTCACTTGTACAGTGCCAGGGTTCTTTTTGATTTAAACTGACTGTGTTAACAAAAATCCTGTGAACTTGCAAAGCACACTTGCTGCATGCAAGCTGTCTGCTCCTGGAGTGTGCCAACTCCCCAGTCATGCCTGACCATTCCTTGGAAGAATGCTAACTGACCTGCACAAAAACTATACCATGGCTCCTTCTAACAATATTTAGATGATCAAATTGTCCCAAGTGCTGCCCTTCTTTAACCCACAAGTACAGATGTAGCCAGTAGGATGCAGTTTAACTTCTTACATACAACTCAGCATACCCAGTCCTGGGAGGAAACAGCAAGGCTGCCAAGTCAGGTTATTTGGGAAGCTTGTTTGGATTGCATACACTACAGCAGTGGCTAAATTGCTCTTGAAATCACACTGAGCCTGCAAGCAACATGGATCACAGTATCACAGCATCACAGTATCACCAAGGTTGGAAGAGACCTCACAGATCATCAAGTCCAACCCTTTACCACAGAGCTCAAGGCTAAACCATGGCACCAAGTGCCACGTCCAGTCCTGCCTTGAACAGCTCCAGGGACGGCGACTCCACCACCTCCCCTGGCAGCCCATTCCAGTGTCCAATGACTCTCTCAGGGAAGAACTTTCTCCTCACCTCCAGCCTAAATCTCCCCTGGTGCAGCCTGAGGCTGTGTCCTCTTGTTCTGGTGCTGGCCACCTGAGAGAAGAGAGCAACCTCCTCCTGGCTACAGCCTCCCCTCAGGTAGTTGTAGACAGCAATAAGGTCTCCCCTGAGCCTCCTCTTCTCCAGGCTAACCAATCCCAGCTCCCTCAGCCTCTCCTCGTAGGGCTGTGCTCAAGGCCTCTCCCCAGCCTCGTTGCCCTTCTCTGGACACGCTCAAGCATCTCAATGTCCCTCCTAAACTGGGGGGCCCAGAACTGAACACAGCACTCAAGGTGTGGTCTAAGCAGTGCAGAGTACAGGGGCAGAATGACCTCCCTGCTCCTGCTGGCCACACCATTCCTGATGCAGGCCAGGATGCCACTGGCTCTCTTGGCCACCTGGGCACACTGCTGGCTCATGTTCAGGTGGGTATCAATCAGCACCCCCAGATCCCTCTCTGTCTGGCTGCTCTCCAGCCACTCCGACCCCAGCCTGTATCTCTGCATGGGGTTGTTGTGGCCAAAGTGCAGCACCCTGCACTTGGAGCTATTGAACACCATCCCCTTGGACTCTGCCCATCTGTCCAGATGGTCAAGGTCCCACTGCAGAGCCCTTCTGCCCTCCAGCCCAGCCACATCTGCCCCCAGCTTGGTGTCATCTGCAAACTTGCTGATGACTGACTCATGATGTGTTCATCTGGAGTGTATTTGGCCTGAGGAACATGACTGGTCATCACAGAGCTAGCTGGTAAAGCTCTGCTGCTGTGGTATAATTAACACACAACCCATAAAAAGCTGATGATTGTCTGCAGCTGAATTGTGTCTTTACATCCTGCCTAAAGCATCTAGTTTTACAGGAGTGTGAGAACTGGGTTCACACAAGCAAATCACAGCAAGTAACTTCTAGATACTTTGCTCCCTCAAACTCTCAGTTCTGAGCACATGGCTGAGGTGGAACCTCCTGTGCTGCAGCTTACACCCATTGCTCCTTGTCCTATCCCAGGGAGCAGTGAGCAGAGCCTGTCCCCCACCTCTGGCAGCCTTCAGACACTTAGAAATATTTATCAAATCTCCTCTCAGTCTTCTCTTCTCCAGACTAAGCAGCCCCAGGGCCCTCAGCCTCTCCTCATATGCCATGCCCTCCTGTCCCCTCATCCTGGCCTGCATCAGGAGCAGTGTGGCCAGCAGGACAAGGGAGGTTATTCTGCCCCTGTACTCAGCACTGGTCAGGCCACACCTTGAGTGCTGTGTCCAGTTCTGGGCTCCTCAATTCAAGAGAGATGTTGAGGTGCTGGAAGGTCTCCAGAGAAGGGCAACAAAGCTGCTGAAAGGCCTGGAGCACAAAGCCTATGAGGAGAGGCTGAGGGAGCTGGGGGTGTGCAGCCTGGAGAAGAGGAGGCTCAGGGCAGAGCTCATTGCTGTCTACAACTACCTGAAGGGAGGCTGTAGCCAGGTGGGGTTGGGCTCTTCTCCCAGGCAAGCAGCAACAGAACAAGGGGACACAGTCTCAAGCTGTGCCAGGGAAAGTACAGGCTGGATGTTAGGAGGAAGTTGTTGGCAGAGAGAGTGATTGGCATTGGAATGGGCTGCCCAGGGAGGTGGTGGAGTCACCATCCCTGGAGGTGTTGAAGCAAAGCCTGTCTGAGGCACTTAGTGCCATGGTCTGGTTGACTGGCTAGGGCTGGGTGCTAGGTTGGCCTGGATGATCTTGGAGGTCTCTTCCAACCTGGTTGATTCTATGACTCTGTGAGGCTTTAGACTCTCACAAAGGGTGAATGTCATTACTTAGGAGCAGCAATTTTCATCTCTCACCTCCTCTGGTGATGCAGATAAATCTCAGAGGAGTCATAAAAACCCAAACCCATATCATCTCCCTCTGCTCCTTCAAACAGGTGTGCAGTTCAGCACATGCTTATTTAATGAGTATTTGCTTCCCTCATTTACACCATCTGGTGAGTGAAGGGAGAATGGTGATACTTGGGAAGTCTTTCCATGCATATAATTACAGGGATTTTTGGTTTGGTTTTCCCAAGAACTGTTGAATTTACTTCAAGAAAAAAAAAAAAAAAGGAGGAAATGAAAAGAATAAAAAGGAGGAAATGAAAAGAATAAAAAGGAGGAAATGAAAAGAATAAAAAGGAGGAAACTAAAAGAATAAAAAGGAGGAAATGAAAAGAATAAAAAGGAGGAAACTAAAAGAATAAAAAGGAGGAAATGAAAAGAATAAAAAGGAGGAAACTAAAAGAATAAAAAGGAGGAAATGAAAAGAATAAAAAGGAGGAAACTAAAAGAATAAAAAGGAGGAAATGAAAAGAATAAAAAGGAGGAAACTAAAAGAATAAAAAGGAGGAAATGAAAAGAATAAAAAGGAGGAAACTAAAAGAATACAAAGGAGGAAATGAAAAGAATAAAAAGGAGGAGATGAAAAGAAGGATATGAGCCTAATGAGCTGCTTACCAAAAGGGTAGCTAGCCAGTGTGCTGCTCTGTAGCTCTCTGCTTCTGGAAGTGATGAAAAGGCAGCCCAGTTGGCAAGGTTTAGCTCTGTGGTCCTGCCTGTCCTATTTATAATCAGGTAATTGCAGCAATGCTGAGCAGAACTGTTGCTGCTATGACTGCTTCAGCTTCAAATACAGCAAATCAAGGCAGATAGCAGAATGCTTCGCCTACAAATAATTAGCTGCACTTAAACTGTCAGAAATGTCTCTTTCCATCTGTTTCCTTGGGCCATGCTCTTCCTTTTGCACTAAGCCACTGTAAATGGCAGAAAAAGGTTCTTCAACCTACACCTTCTTAGAGGAACTGCACTGAGGTTGTTATGATCTGGCACTGCTGTTGGCATCATGATTACTCATACATTAGCATGGGCATTAGCAATCTATTGCTTTTGCTTTCTTCATTCCATCTCCACAAGAGATTTTGGGTTAAAATAAACACCTAAACCACACCAAAACTAAACATTTTTAACAGGGCAATTAAAAAACAATCCAAACCAACCAACCAAACAAAAAAACCAAACCAACAACAACAACTTTGAATTTACTGGAGAACTTCTGTTGTTTGCAATGGACTTTCAGCTAGTGCCCAGTTGGGATGGTTTTGTGTTACCCACCCCCACCACACACTTAAGAAAATCACCCAGACTAGACTCAGCCCCTCTAGAAATGGAAAGAATGAAGCTTTGTATTTACAACTTAGAATTATAGAATAGAATCATACAATCAACCAGATTGGAAGAGACCTCCAAGATTATCCAGGCCAACCTAGCACCCAGCCCTAGCCAGTCAGCCAGACCATGGCACTAAGTGCCTCAGCCAGGCTTTGCTTCAACACCTCCAGGGATGGTGACTCCACCACCTCCCTGGGCAGCCCATTCCAATGCCAATCACTCTCTCTGCCAACAACTTCCTCCTAACATCCAGCCTAGACCTCCCCTGACTGCACAACTTGAGACTGTGTCCCCTTGTACTATTGCTGGTTGCCTGGCAGAAGAGACCAACCCCACCTGGCTACAACCTCCCTTCAGGTAGTTGTAGACAGCAATGAGCTCTCCCATGAGCCTTCTCTTCTCTAGGCTAAACAACCCCAGCTCAATAGACAAGCAGATAGTTACAATATATACAGCTATATTTGCCATTGGAATGGGCTGCCCAGGGAGGTGGTGGAGGCACCATCCCTGGAGGTGTTGAAGCAAAGCCTGGCTGAGGCACTTAGTGCCATGGTCTGGTTGACTGGCTAGGGCTGGGTGCTAGGTTGGCCTGCATGATCTTTGAGGTCTCTTCCAACCTGGTTGATTCTATGATTCTATAGACAGAAATATACAAATTAAAAGGTAATTCAGAAGCACAACAGCCCTCCCAGAAGCCTGAGTCCCCAGGAAGGAAGAGACCTCATAGATCATCAAGTCCAACCATTTACCACAGAGCTCAAGGCCAGACCATGGCACCAAGTGCCACGTCCAGTCCTGCCTTGAACAGCTCCAGGGACGGTGACTCCACCACCTCCCCGGGCAGCCCATTCCAGTGTCCAATGACTCTCTCAGGGAAGAACTTTCTCCTCACCTCAAGCCTAAATTTCCCCTGGCACAGCCTGAGGCTGTGTCCTCTCGTTCTGGTGCTGGCCACCTGAGAGAAGAGAGCAACCTCCTCCTGGCCACAACCACCCCTCAGGTAGTTGTAGGCAGCAATAAGGTCTGCCCTGAGCCTCCTCTTCTCCAGGCTAACCAATCCCAGCTCCCTCAGCCTCTCCTCGTAGGGTTTCTGTTCCCTTAAAATGAGAGATATCATAATTAATTTCTACCTGGAGCTGCAATTCACTCTCCCACCCACTGAAACGTGCAGAAGGCAGCCCAGCAGAAAAGAGCAGAGCCCCAAACCTGGAAAAGCAGAAGCAGCAACCAGAGGAGGAAATCTCTCGAGTGGCAATCTGAGCTCCAAACCCCATAATACTTTGTTCCAGCCAGCACTTTCATTTTGAGCTTGGCACGATGACAGCATGGTGTTGAGTGCCATCAGCAGATCCCACTCCATCCATGGCAACCCCCTGGGCAGCTGGTATACTAAACAGTTCCAAACTCCTGCAGAGTGGGTGCATGTTTAACTGCTGTTTCTTCCAGCATAGTTCATATCAACCAAGAATTTGGCCACTTAAATGTTTTGCTTCCCAATCCTTGGGTGCAACATTCAGGTAGGTTTATTTATATATATATATATATTTATCTGTTTTATAAGAGGTTGCATGAGATGAACTGGAAGGGAACTGAGGACTTTTTTGTCTTTTTCCTTTTTATTATCCATTTGTCAGCCTTTAAATAGTTTGCTGTTTATCTGCTTATGCTTTGACATGCATGCACAGGCATAAGCTCTGTAAACTCTTTGCTGATAATATGATCACAGGCTCGCAGGATGTTAGGGATCGGAAGGGATCCAAAGAGATCATCGAGTCCAACCCCCTGCTAGAGCAGGGCCATACAATCTAGCTCAGGTCACAGAGGAATGCAGCCAGAATAATGAACAATGAACAGAATGAAAAATGAACACTGAAAAAAGAGCACTAAGAAGTGCTCTTCTGTTATCTCTGTCTATCTACTCCTTACAGCAGGTCCAAACTGTAATGCTACTTATGGACTTATAGTGAGCAGGAATAAGCAGCAGCCATATTCCTGGGCTGCAGTGGCTTTGCTAAGCAGCTAAGGGCAAATTCATTTTTAACCAGTGCCTGGAGCAGGTTCAGAGGAGGTGCTGGGCAGTCATTGTAACTCACAGCACTTCAGGTGAGAGCACTTTCTCAATGGGGTGTGGGAGAGACTCTCTTTCGTCTTAAAAGCATAAGTGCAGCTAGCAAGGTCTTGGGTGGGAGGGAGAGTAATCAGTGCTGATCTGTCCTGCCTGTCATCCAGAGCACTGTCACCCTTGCAGCAGCACACAGCCAGTCTGTTGGCTTGGAGTACCCCATTTTCAGAAAGGGTAGGCAGGAGGAGCCAGGGAACTAAGGTCATGGAGCAGATCCTCCTGGAGACACTACTAAGACAGAACAGTGAAGAGGTGATTGGCTGCAATCAGCATGGCTGCACCAAGGGCAGATCCTGCCTGATGAACCTGGTGACCTTCTATGAACAGGTCACAACATTCATAGCTGAAGGGTGAGGAACTGATGGCATTGACCTGGACCTGAGCAAGGCCTTTGGCACTGTCCCACACCACATCCTGGTCTCCAAGCTGGTGCCACGTGGGTGTGATGGATGCACCACTGGATGGATAAAGAACTGGCTTGATGGCCACACCCAAAGAGTGGCTGTCAAAGGGTCCATGTCCAAGTGGAGACCAGTGACAAGCAGAGTCCCTCAGGGATCAGTCCTGGCACCAGTCTTGTTCAACATCTTTGTGGGTGCCATGGACAGAGGCAGTGAGTGCAGCCTCAGCAAGTTTGCTGATCACACCAAGCTGTGTGGTGCAGCAGCCAGGCTGGAGGGCAGGGATCCATCCAGAGGGACCTGGACAGGCTGCAGAGGTGAGCACAAGCCAACCTCAGGAGGTTCAACAAGACCAAGTGCAAGGTCTTGCATCTGGGTCAAGGCAATGCCAAGCACAACTCCAGGCTGGACTTTTTAGGCTATCAGGGAGTGACAGGACTGGGGGGAATGGAGCAAAGCTGGAGATGGGTAGGTTCAGACTGGACATGAGGAGGAAGTTGTTGAGCATGAGAGTGGTGAGAGCCTGGAATGGGTTGCCGAGGGCAGTGGTTGAGGTCCCGTCCCTGGAGGTGTTTCAGGCCAGGCTGGATGAGGCTCTGGCCAGCCTGATCCCCTTCCAACCCTAACTGATTCTGTGTTGTCTTTTCTGTGCTGGGTTTGCCTTGTAAGAGCAGGCAAAGTCCCTCTACATTAACTATAAAATAAGGTTCTTAACTGGTATTGGAAAACGTGAATCACTCTTTCAAAGTCTGTTGCCTGTTGCAGTATTTATCCTTCAGAGGCTTCCTGAAGTGGTAGTGGCAGCAGCAGAATTTTAATGCACCTTCTCTCATTCATCATTTGAAGTCTACAGCAACAAGACATCAATCTTTGACGAACCATGTCAGACTTCCTTCACATTGAAACAGCAGCTTTATAAGCATCAAAGAAGTTCAGAAACACTTTTTTTTCAATAACTGTATCTACTTTCCCCCCCCCCCCCCCTCCCGTGAGCACTCAGCCCACTGATACATCACTGGATTAGAAAGCCTGGTCTCTGTAGAATCATAGAATCAACCAGGTTGGAAGAGACCTCCAAGATCATCCAGTCCAACCTAGCACCCAGCCCTAGCCAGTCAACCAGACCATGGCACTAAGTGCCTCAGCCAGGCTTTGCCTGAACACCTCCAGGGACGGTGACTCCACCACCTCCCTGGGCAGCCCATTCCAATGCCAATCACTCTCTCTGACAACAACTTCCTCCTAACATCCAGCCTATACTTCCCCTGCCACAACTTGAGACTGTGTCCCCTTGTTCTGTTGCTGCTTGCCTGGGAGAAGAGCCCAACCCCACCTGGCTACAGCCTCCCTTCAGGGAGTTGTAGACAGCAATGAGCTCTGCCCTGAGCCTCCTCTTCTCCAGGCTGCACACCCCCAGCTCCCTCAGCCTCTCCTCATAGGCTTTGTGTTCCAGGCCCCTCACCAGCTTTGTTGCCCTTCTCTGGACACCTTCCAGCACCTCAACATCTCTCTTGAACTCAGGAGCTCAGAACTGTACACAGCACTCAAGGTGTGGCCTGACCAGTGCTGAGTACAGGGGCAGAATAACCTCCCTTGTCCTGCTGGCCACACTGCTCCTGATCCAGGCCAGGATGCCATTGGCTCTCTTGGCCACCTGGGCACACTGCTGGCTCAGCTTCAGCCTACTATCCACCAGTACCCCCAGGTCCCTTTCTTCCTGGCTGCTCTCAGCCACTCTGTCCCCAGCCTGTAGCACTGCTTCTCTTCTTCCAAAGTGAGGAGGCTGGTTTGTTTTAATGTGGGTAAATGGTTCTCTGAACAGGCCCATCAGAACTGTTGAGGTAGGTTTGTTTGTGTCATTGCTGCAGACTCTGAGTAATGGATGAACTGTTGCACTGTGACACAGGTTCAGTATGTGACCATGGTCAAATAGCCTAGCTCTTCTACACTTCTCTTATCTCATCCTTGCAATGGAGATTAAGATCCTGTGACTCAACACTGCAAGGTAAGGTTTGTCTGTAGCCTGTAAAGAAACTTCAGTGTGACATGTTTCACTCACAAAAGAAATCCTTTTCTACCCGACAGAGGCAGCACATTTTGATAGCTTAAATATTTGACAGGGAAGTCTAGGTTGATTTCTGATCATCTTAATGAGTTATTGTCAACGAGACATTCATTTGTTTCAAGAACATTGATTTTCCTCTCTCTCCAAATTTGGGTGAATGTTGAAATTTTGTAATGAATAAGAAGACTTCGAGATGGAAAACATCATAGTATCAACTAGGTTGGAAGAGACCTCCAAGATCATCCAGGCCAACCTAGCACCCAGCCCTTGACAGTCAACCAGACCATGGCACTAAGTGCCTCAGCCAGGCTTTGCCTGAACACCTCCAGGCATGCTGACTCCATCATCTCCCTGGGCAGTCCATTCCAATGCCAATTACTCTCTCTGGCAACAACTTCCTCTTAACATCCAGCCTAGACCTGCCCTGGCACAACTTGAGGCTGTGTCCCCTTGATCTGTTGCTGGTTGTCTGGCAGAAGAGCCCAACCCCACCTGGCTACAACCTCCCTTCAGGTAGTTGTAGACAGCAATGAGGTCACCCCTGAGCCTCCTCTTCTCCAGGCTAAAGAAAGAAAGGACATTATTGATATCATAGCTCAGCAAGCCTATGTGTGAAGCAGACATCACCATTGTTTCTCTTTCACAGCCTGTGATCTAATCCTCCTCACCAGAACATTCTAGCTAGCTTCAAACTAGCACACTTAGCCCAGCAGCTGCATCACATCAATGCTTATCCCTGTTTCACAGCTGGAGATTCAAGAAGACAGAGAGGTGAAGGTCAAGCCATCTGAACTTCAAAATAGATCTCTCTACAAGCACTTTAAAAATCCCCTCTTACTGATTAGATATTTGCTCTCTGCTTGAGGACTGAGGGTACTTGTGATCCAGGTCATTCATCCCATCAAGCAAAGACATTTGACACTCTGATTACTAAACAGCAGGTAATAGAGAAACTGAACAAAGCCACCAGCCGTAACTGTCGCTGTCAGCTATCCACTAACCAGAGCAAACACTCTATGAGTGACTTAAAGAACAGAGATGTTATTTGTCTAATTACTTGCTGCAGAGTTGGCTGCTTGTTGTCACAGAAAAATGGTGTTTAACATAGATGTGTGGTCACATAAGGTGTGATACTTTCTCCCTCTTTTGTCTCCTCACTTATGATCCTGCCACATTTACATTCTGGGTTTCCATGGTGTTTAATCCTCAGGTCTCTAAAATATTAAAGCCACTTGAGTCACTAGGTCAATGTTGCCTTGCATGCATTGAATACTAATGCAGAAGCACTGCTTTGTATTGCAGGCTGAGTGATGAGACTTGCAAGAGGAGGGAGGATCGATCAGAAACCTTTTAGGTGCTGCAGGAACATTGACAGCATTATAGTGTAAATCAAAGCAAAGGAAACATGGCCAACAAAACTGAAAGAGTTTGTCAGGTCATTTTGGTTTGGTTTTGTTTGTGGTTTGGGCTCTTTTTGTTGTTGTCTGTTTGTTGGTTTTTAATATCTCTTAATTAGGAAATACATAGAGGAAATGCAACTTTTAGTTGCTGGTCTGTACTAGCTGTTTGTGCAGAATCATAGAATCAAGCAGGTTGGAAGAGACCTCCAAGATCACAGTATCACAGTATCACCAAGGTTGGAAGAGACCTCACAGATCATCAAGTCCAACCCTTTACCACAGTGCCCAAGGCTAAACCATGGCACCAAGTGCCACATCCAACCTTGCCTTGAACTGCCCCAGGGACGACGACTCCACCACCTCCCTGGGCAGCCCATTCCAATGCCAATCACTCTCTCTGCCAACAACTTCCTCCTCACATCCAGCCTAGACTTCCCCTGGCACAACTTGAGACTGTGTCCCCTTGTTCTGTTGCTGGGTGCCTGGCAGAAGAGCCCAACCCCACCTGGCTACAGCCTCCCTTCAGGTAGTTGTAGACAGCAATGAGCTCTGCCCTGAGCCTCCTCTTCTGCAGGCTGCACACCCCCAGCTCCCTCAGCCTCTCCTTATAGGCTTTGTGTTCCAGGCCCCTCCCCATCTTTGTTGCCCTTCTCTGGACACCTTCCAGCACCTCAACATCTCTCTTGAATTGTAAATGCAGCTGTATGGCTTTCTGTAGATGTGTTGTATCAGAGTGTGTGGCTTGAACAGCTGAATGGTAAAATCCACCCACGAGCTAACCTGTGCAACAGACAGTGGTTTAATTTTTTTGGCATGTAAAGTTGCATGAGTGGAGTTTAGAGCTGTTTGGCAAAGACCAGCAGCAGCTCCTGCTTCCAAGAGCTGCCCTCATGTTAGTGGAGTGCCACAATATCTGACCATAACCCATAAATATCTGGTGAGTCTTCATATTGATTTCCCATTGGAATGGGCTGCCCAGGGAGGTGGTGGAGTCACCGTGCCTGGAAGTGTTCAGGCAAAGCCTGGCTGAGGCACTTAGTGCCATGGTCTGGTTGACTGGCTAGGGCTGGGTGCTAGGTTGGCCTGGATGATCTTGGAGGTCTCTTCCAACGTGGTTGATTCTATGATTATATGATATTGTCTCACCAAACTTAGAAGGACCTGGTGATAAAAGTGTATATTCAGGGCCTGTGCTCTGCAATCAGGAGGAAAGCATAATGATGGCAAGAGAAGCAGGCAGGTAAGCAGGCTAAATGAATCGGTGGGTAGAGGCAGAAGTCCACTTAACAAGGGAGCAAAGCAGATAAGTAGGAAGGGTGCTGGAGCATGTCTAGAGAAGGGCAATGAGGCTGGCGAAGGGCCTGCAGTACGTGGCATGTAAGGAGTGTCTGAGGGATTTGGGGTTGTTGAATCTGGAGAAGAATAGACCAAGAGGAGACCTCATTGCTCTCTATGACTACCTGAAGGGAGGTTGGAGCAAGGAGGTGGCAGCCTCTTCTCCTTGGTGGTAAGTGGCAGAACTGAAGGAAATTATTTCAAGCTGCACCAAGGGAGGCTTAGACTGGATGTTAAGAAATATTCCTTCACTGGAAGTGTTCTTGAGCACTGGAATGGTCTGGCAGGGCAGTGACAGAGTCACTGTCCCTGGAGGTGTTCAAAGAAGTGTGTGGACCTGGCACTTGGGGACATGGGTTAGAGATGACTCCAATGCTGGGGTGGGTGTTGGACAGGGTGGTCTTTGAGGTCTCTTCCAACTGGATGTACTCTGTGGTTCTGTGAATTAAGAACTACAAACAAATGTATTCTGTCTTTCCATACGTGTCTCTCACTGGTCATCTGAGTTCCAGTGCCAGGTGTGAGACTGGGGCAGCTGCAATTACTCAGAGCACAGGGGTGAAATAATTGTGGTGATTATAATCCTGAACTCGTGCTTGCTGGTTTCAATTGCTAGTCAGACCTGTCTCATGGCAAAGCATAAATTACAAGCACAGCAGGAGCTTGTTGCTGTCATGACTGAGGTCTGATCATTCTGTATCTGTTGTTTAATTAAATTTGCTTACAGCTTCCACGTTACATTACACTAAAGATAAGATCTGAAGCTGTTCTTCCTTTGGTTTCTTTTCACCTTTTAATCCATCAGCACTGCTAAGATCAAACTGCTTCCCTGAAAGTAGTTAAATCTCTTTTCATTGTCACAGCCTGCTCCTTTCGAACTCATTCGATCATAGATGATCTGGATGAGGGCATGGAGTCAGTCATCAGCAAGTTTGCAGATGACACTAAACTGGGGGCAGATGTGACTGAGTTGGAAGGCAGAAGGGCTCTGCAGCAGGACCTTGACCGCCTGGACAGATGGGCAGAGGCCAATGGGATGGGGTTCAATAGCTCCAAGTGCAGGGTGCTGCACTTTGGCCACAACAACCCCATGCAGAGATACAGGCTGGGGTCAGAGTGGCTGGAGAGCAGCCAGACAGAGAGGGATCTGGGGGTGCTGATTGATACCCACCTGAACATGAGCCAGCAGTGTGCCCAGGTGGCCAAGAGAGCCAGTGGCATCCTGGCCTGCATCAGGAATGGTGTGGCCAGCAGGAGCAGGGAGGTCATTCTGCCCCTGTACTCTGCACTGGTTAGACCACACCTTGAGTGCTGTGTTCAGTTCTGGGCCCCCCAGTTTAGGAGGGACATTGAGATGCTTGAGCGTGTCCAGAGAAGGGCAACGAGGCTGGGGAGAGGCCTTGAGCACAGCCCTACGAGGAGAGGCTGAGAGAGCTGGGATTGGTTAGCCTGGAGAAGAGGAGGCTCAGGGGAGACCTCATTGCTGTCTACAACTACCTGAGGGGAGGTTGTGGCCAGGAGGAGGTTGCTCTCTTCTCTCAGGTGGCCAGCTCCAGAACAAGAGGACACAGCCTCAGGCTGTGCCAGGGGAAATTTCGTCTCGAGGTGAGGAGAAAGTTCTTCCCTGAGAGAGTCATTGGACACTGGAATGGGCTGCCCAGGGAGGTGGTGGAGTCGTCGTCCCTGGGGCAGTTCAAGGCAGGATTGGACGTGGCACTTGGTGCCATGGTCTGGCCTTGGGCACTGTGGTAAAGGGTTGGACTTGATGATCTGTGAGGTCTCTTCCAACCTTGGTGATACTGTGATACTGTGATACTGTGATTCATGCACTGAAGCAAAGGGCTGAGTATTCTACAGTGAGTTAAGCTTTGACTTGTCTTCAGTGAGCAGAACAGGTATGATTAGCTGCTTGTGGAGACAGTCCAATGGCCACTGCTGCACAGCATCTGAACACCTGCAGCACTACCAAAACTACCACATGGAATTTCCAGCCTTTGAGGGTTGCATTTGAGATTGAACAGCTCAGGAGCTATGCAGAAACATAGATACGTGTTCACATCATAGAGACAGTCCAAGCATCTCACAGTTTCTCTGCTGGGGGGAGTTCTGTAGGTGGAAACTTCAGGCAAAAAAAGCAGTTCAGAGAATCAAATGAGGCAGCTTTGATGTTATGGATTTTTTTTTTAGCTTTTTGAATAGAAGCCTTAAGATTCAGATTTCCCTTTTGTTAAAAATCAGCATCTTAGAGTTTTGATGTCTTCAGCCCTAATGTGAATTGCAAATTTATGGTGTTTATATTGCTTAATGCAGTTGATTTTGTTCTTTTATCAGAAAAAAAAAAAGGGCCTGGTGCATCAATGTTAAAATTAATTTCACACATCAGCTATCTACATAAACATTAAACTTTATTTCCTAGTACTGAGTCTATATCAGCACTTCCCTACTCTCCTTTTGGAGGTGCTTGCTGTCAAAGGCAGTAAATGTGAGCTGGTAAAAGCTGATGACCTCTGAGAAGAAGAGTGGCTTCACAGTGGTCTAGCATGTTTTATGGCTTTCATATAGTCCATTCTGCTCTCAAAACTGCAAAGCCTTCTTTAACAAAAAATTGCTTTTCATCCATTGATAGCTGACAGAGCAGTGAATCTGAAAAGCATGACACACTTCTGCCATTGCTCTGCATAGAAGCAGCCAGGCAGAAAGGGACCTGGGGGTACTGGTAGAGAGTAGCTGAACAGGAGCCAGCAGTGTGCCCAGGTGGCCAAGAGAGCCAATGGCATCCTGGCCTGCATCAGGAACAGTGTGGCCAGTAGGACAAGGGAGGTTATTCTGCCCCTGTACTCAGCACTACTCAGGCCACACCTTGAGTGCTGTGTCCAGTTCTGGGCCCCTCAATTCAAGAGAGATGTTGAGGTGCTGGAAGATGTCCAGAGAAGGGCAACAAAGCTGGTGAGGGACCTGGAGCACAAAGCCTATGAGGAGAGGCTGAGGGAGCTGGGGGTGTGCAGCCTGGAGAAGAGGAGGCTCAGGGCAGAGCTCATTGCTGTCTACAACTACCTGAAGGGAGGCTGTAGCCAGGTGGGGTTGGTCTCTTCTGCCAGGCAACCAGCAACAGAACAAGGGGACACAGTCTCAAGTCGTGCTGAAGGAGGTCTGGGCTGGGTGTGAGGAGGAAGTTGTTGGCAGAGAGAGTGATTGGCATTGGAATGGGCTGCCCAGGGAGGTGGTGGAGTCACTGCCCCTGGAGGTGTTGAAGCCAAGCCTGGCTGAGGCACTTAGTGCCATGGTCTGGTTGCCTGGCTAGGGCTAGGGCTAGGTTGGCCTGGATGACCTCGGAGGTCTCTTCCAACCTGCTTGATTCTATGATTCTATGCATCTCAATGTTCATATTTCAATTAACACTGACCTGCACTGAGAGATCAATTTCAGTTGCCTATGAGTTTATATAAGAAAGTTGGTACAGAAGCCTGCACTGTTTTAATGGATGTGCTGTTTTCATACCTGCTCTCACTAGATCAAATCCTTTGTTATAGGCTGTGTTTGGTTTTAAAGAAAAGCATGCTATTGCACCACTGTAGCCTTCTTTGATGAAGATCAGTTGCATGGCTGTAACAATACATTGTCCTCTTGATGAGCAGGAAGGCCATTCTTTTGAAAGGTGAGCAAGACAATAAAATGAGGGGGGAGGGGATTAATTAATTTGCTTTAAATTAAAGAACTCTATTCAAAAAACATAAGATGCCTGTAAGGCAGCCATCCTTTTCTGCTAAGGGCACAGATGTTTGTTTTTCTGACCAATTTTCACACACCCCCCCCACACACACACTGTTGTTTACCACCTCTCATGCACATTTTTCTCTTTCTGGTTTGTGTCCTTGGAAGCTGAAGTGATAGTCCTCAGCCACTGGAGAAATTGTTATTGCAGGGTACCTATAATGTAGCAAAAAAAACTCATCTATTCACATGATTGTAGGCAGATGAATGTTGTCACTCTGCTGAGCTGTCGTTTGTCAGTATATTACATTCAAGAGAGCAACAGTGGGAAAAAAACAACTCTACAGCAGTTATGCCTATCAGGTGCTCTTAATAAATCAAAATGAAAGGAATTTCACTCATCAGGCAAAATGAGGGCTAACTCTGTGTGGAACTCCCCTTCTTAATGCCTTTAGTGAACCAGAGCATTTCCTTTTTACTGCCCAGACACAGTGTGTGGGACCAGGCCATTGATGTGGCACTTCCATACAACCAACCCTGCATAGGAACAGGTAATTCTGTAGCACAGCAGCAATGGTTTCTCTGTGTTCTGAGACACAGCCAGAGAACATTGTGATTGGATTCCAAGGTGTGCTGGTTTGAGCCTAGATAGGTGAGAAGAATTAGATTACAGGCTGTGAGAAGGAAACAAAGGTGATGTCTACTTCACTCATAGGCTTGCTGAGATGGATAAGAACAAGAACATAAATATAGTTAACAGAGTTGCTGTCTGGGCTTTGTGGGCTGCACTTCTCTCTCTAACCTAACCTGCTGTCTGTGTGACCAATCCACCTGCTACCTAACCCCCCCAGCTGACCCTCCAATCTTCCTTGGGCACAAGGCAATGTCTAGGGGAAGGCAGAGGGGAGGGAGAAGGTGGAAGGGTGGTTGGGAGGCCCTCCTGGGGACTCAGGTTTCTGGGAGGGCTGCTGAGCTTCTCTATTACCTTTTTCCTTGTCTATTTCTGTCTATAACTGTAAATCTCTGCTTGTCTATTGCACTAAGCTGTAAATATAAAGCTTCATTCCATTTCCAGAGCTGTTGAGTTTAGTCTGGGTGATTTTCCTAAGTGTGGGGGGTGGGGAACATCCAAACCATCACAAAAAGTATGAGAATATCTTACAGTATGTCAGAGCAAGCTGCCTAAGAGGTCAAGGGCAGGTACAGCACTTCCTGCTGCGGTTGACATCGTATGTGTGTGAAGCCAGGCAGTGGTGACAGGCAGAGGGTGAGGAAGAAAGCAGTTCCAGGTAATGAAGCTGCTCCCTGCTGACTATTTGGAACATAATGCTGCAGAGGACTTGGATGTGTTTCTCTGTCTGGGTGAATTTGACAGCAAAGCAATGACTTGTGCACTTCTGAGCTAGTTTTCAGTGTTCCACGTTGCTCAAGAAGCACAAATACCAAGGGGGAAAAAAATTGCAGCTGTTTTGTTTTGAGCAAGCATATCCACACGTGCTGCTTGGCTATTGGGTGATTCACTAATGTTTTGTGAGTCTGGGATGCCTTCATTAGGCTAGCAGTTTGAAATTGCATTCAACCATGCAGGATGCAATTTAGATCAGAAGTGTCCATAGTAATTGTTAAAGGAGGTGACCTAGATGTGATTTAACTACAAATTATTCAGCAAAAGAAAATAAATAAATAGCTAATGTTCCTGTGAGGTAAGAAAAGTGAATCTCTGACCACCCCCTCACTGTGTGATTTTGTGCAAAACTGGCCTGCCACACTAATTCAAGGATTGGCTCCTGCTATTTAACTTCCCTTTCATTCTCCTCAATGTGGTTCCAAATGATGATGTCCTGTGATATATCTCTAATATTAGTGGGACAAGATTTTCACTGATCCACAAATTGCACTGGGTTGGAAAGGACCCTCAATGGTCACCTTGCTCAAGCTCCCTGCAATGGGCACGGACACCTCCAATAGATCACTGCACACCTGTTTGAAGGAGCAGAGGGAGATGATATGGGTTTGGATTTTTATTACTTCTCTGAGATTTATCTGTATCACCAGAGCAGGTGAGAGAATTGCTGCTCCTCAGTAATGACATTCACCCTTTGTGAGAGTCTAAAGCCTCATAGAATCATAGAATCAACCAGGTTGGAAGAGACCTCCAAGATCATCCAGTCCAATCTATCACCAAGCCCTATCCAAACAACCAGTGCCTCATCCAGTCTTTTCTTGAACACTTCAGGGATAGAGACTCCACCACCTCCCTGGGCAGCCCATTCCAATGGCAAATTACTCTCTCTGGGAAGAACTTCCTCCTATGTGAAGGTTTGGGTGTTCCCCACCCCACACACACTTTGGAAATTGCCCAGACCAGACTCAGCCAGCTCTGGAAATTGAATGAAGCTTTGTATTTACAGCTTAGCACAACAGACAAGCAGAGATTTGCAGTGCATACAGTTATAGACAGAAATAGACAAGGTAAAAAGTAATACAGAAGCAGAGCAGCCCTCCCAGAAACCTGAGTCCCCAGGAGGGGCTCTCAACCACCCTTCCACCTTCTCTCTCTCACCTCTCTCAACTTTACCTCAGTCCCAAGGAAGAATGGAGGTATGGCCAGGGGGTTAGGAAGCAAAGTGGATTAATCAGAGAGGCTAGAGAGAGAAATGCAGCTCAGGCAATGCCCCAAGCAGAAGTGCCTTGTCTATGTTTGGATTCTTGTTCTTATCCAACTCAGCAAGTCTATGAGTGCAGTAGACATCATCACTGTTGCCTTTTCAGAGCCTGTAATCTAGTTCTTCTCACCAAAACATTCTAGCTAGCTTCAAACTAGCACACCTAACATCCAGCAAGTCTAAGCCAGCTACTGTTGAGACCGTGGGTTCTAGGGCTGCATGCTTGTATCTCGGAGCAGAGCTGAGAAAATTCAAGGGCTGACTACTGGATCCATGATACATGTGCAGATTTTCCACTAACAGACCTTCATCCTCACCAACCAGAGGGAACAGGATGGGGCCACTGGTGCCATCTGTGTGCGCCTGAGTGCTTCTGTCTCTGTTATCATGTGTCTATCACCTGTCAGGAAGAGCAGTTTGTGGTATCCCCTGGTTACTATGAGGTAAGCTTTCCTATGCATCAGATACCTCGAGTACTGGGGCTGAGAGAGACCAGTGCTGAAGCGAATATATGGATAAATAAAAGCAGATAGCTTGTTTGTTCTGGGCCACAATGAGACTATCACAGGCTGCCTGTAAAAGTTACTTTACATCTGGCCTGTGGTCAGTGTAGCGAGAGGGAGTTCTTAGGCAGCACTCTGCATCTACCGTGAGCACAGCTTGTTGTGAAGGGGTTTTGTCTGGGTTTTGGGGGATGAAATCATAGAATCATGGAATCATAGAATCATAGAATCAGCCAGGTTGGAAGAGACCTCCAAGATCATCCAGCCCAACCTAGCACCCAGCCCTAGCCAGTCAGCTAGACCATGGCACTAAGAGCCTCATCCAGTCTTTTCTTGAAGACCCCCAGGGACGGTGCCTCCACCACCTCCCTGGGCAGCCCATTCCAATGCCAATCACTCTCTCTGGGAAGAACTTCTTCCTAACATCCAGCCTATACCTACCCTGGCACGACTTGAGACTGTGTCCCCTTGTTCTATTGCTGGTTGCCTGGGAGAAGAGGCCAACCCCCACCTGGCTACAATGCCCCTTCAGGTAGTTGTAGACAGTTATAAGATCACCCCTGAGCCTCCTCTTCTGCAGGCTAAACAGGCCCAGCTCCCTCAGCCTCTCCTCATAGGGTTTGTGTTCCAGGCCCCTCCCCAGCTTTGTTGCCCTTCTCTGGACATGTTCCAGCACCTCAACATCTTTCTTGAATTGAGGGGCCCAGAACTGGACACAGTACTCAAGGTGTGGCCTGACCAGTGCAGAGTACAGGGGCAGAATAACCTCCCTTGTGCTACTGGCCACACTGTTCCTGATGCAGGCCAGGATGCCATTGGCTCTCTTGGCCACCTGGGCACACTGCTGGCTCATCTTCAGCTTACTATCTATCAGTACCCCCAGGTCCCTTTCCTCCTGGCTGCTCTCCAGCCACTCAGTCCCCAGCCTATAGCGCTGCTTGGGGTTATTGTGGCCGAATATGAGGCTGAATTTAAAAGGGTTTAAATAATTTAATATTATATACACAAGGAATTCCCCCCCCCCCCCCCTTTCCCCCAAGCTTATATACAGCTGCCCCACACAAGTTCTTTGTATGCGGTTGGGAAATTATATTACAGGATGTCTATTTACAGCAAAAATCAGAAATTTAGTAGAGGTTTGGAAAGATATGGGTAGGGAGTCTCGTGGCATGGAAGTGCCACTGGCAAAATTACTGAGAGTCTATGCTGCCCGAATCGAGATCACTCAGTTGCTCACTGGCTGGAGTCAGTCTCGATGGTCCCTAATACGTGCGGCATAGCAAAGCTACGTTGTTGACCCTTGTTGAGTCCTCTGTTCAGTTCTGGGCCCCCCAGTTTAGGAGGGACATTGAGGTGCTTGAGCGTGTCCAGAGAAGGGCAACGAGGCTGGGGAGAGGCCTTGAGCACAGCCCTATGAGGAGAGGCTGAGGGAGCTGGGATTGGTCAGCCTGGAGAAGAGGAGGCTCAGGGCAGACCTTATTGCTGTCTACAACTACCTGAGGGGTGGTTGTGGCCAGGAGGAGGTTGCTCTCTTCTCTCAGGTGGCCAGCACCAGAACAAGAGGACACAGCCTCAAGCTACGCCAGGGGAAATTTAGGCTGGAGGTGAGGAGAAAGTTCTTCCCTGAGAGAGTCATTGGACACTGGAATGGGCTGCCCGGGGAGGTGGTGGAGTCGCCGTCCCTGGAGCTGTTCAAGGCAGGACTGGACGTGGCACTTGGTGCCATGGTCTGGCCTTGAGCTCTGTGCTAAAGGGTTGGACTTGATGATCTGTGAGGTCTCTTCCAACCCTGATGATACTGTGATACTGTGGTACTGTGAATAGTTCAGTGTTGTGGAGGCAGTAATTAATGTGTGGCCGAGTCAGGAATTTTTATACAAAAATAGAGTTGTTTTATTCTCCCAAAAACCCGCCCCCAAACCTATATATACAAAGATTAATTTAGTTTAATTAGCAGATTCAGTTGCTTGAGAATATCTACAGGGATGCCATCGATAATCTGACTATTTGGGAAGTCAGAAGTTGGAAAAGGCTTTAGCTATTAATTAATAGCATTTTTCTTACTAATAAAGTTGAGCCAAAATAACTCAGGATCAGGCTGACTTCCTCATGCGGTCTGCCTCTCTCGTTCCCTTTCAGCAGCTGCAGGTGGACCATTAAGGGTCGTTAGGCTTACAAAGGGTGTCAATAGGTGAAGTAGTCTTTGAAGATCTCTCTGCATCCAGGTCAGGTGAGAGTGGGGGGGGAAGAACTCTCAGGCAAGCACGAAGGTTCAGGCAGTAACGAACTCCAAGCGGGGATGAACTCCAAGGCGGGAACCCCCAAAGGTGGGAAGCCCCCAATATCTATATCCTCTCTAGACAAAGAGCAGAGTTACCACTTCCTTAGGCACGAAAGGCACAGCCAATCCCAGCCCGATTCCAGCGCGGGCACTGCACAGGGCACTCCTCGTGCGGGCAGGACCCCTTTGCTCACCCCCTTCATGCCTGCAGGGCAGGTGAGGGGGAGGGGAACCAGGTGGCTTTCCCCCTCCCATTCAAGCCACTGCAGGAGAGGAATTTAGGGGTATACAGGACTCCAGGACATTCAGTTCAGGGATTATTGGGGCGCGCTGTCTGAAGGCTCCATGGGCACAATTGAGCTGGGAAAGACGAGCTGGGAGCAGCAGCTGGCCGGGAGCGCCTTGGCCGACTTCCCCTGGGCTGGTGCGAGGCGCCGTGGGCTGGAATCACGCAGCGGCGGTGGTCCCAAAAAGCGGCAAAGCGGCTAGGAGCGGCGGGTGGAGGAGGGTGGCAGCAACACTGAATTGTCCTTTTTATGGGGTGTGTGCCCGAGATTGATGGCCCTTGGCCACAATTCTATCCAATAAGGGTCTGGCTGCAGGCCAAAACGTACCAAATAAGGTGAAATCCACGGGTCCGGTACCCCCAAATATGGAGAGGGCTCAGGTGGATTCCCCACCCTAGGCAGGTGAGCTTACACAAGGTGTTTACTTCAACCTTGCAAGCAGGCAGGCCAGACTCGAAGGCACCAGGCTTATTGTGCTCCTTTGTCCCCCTTAATTTGTTTTCCCCAGGTTTGGGCAGGGCAACACCTTTCGGGGGGACAACATGTCCGGGCATGAATAGATTTGTAAACACGGCCATTTGGGGCCTGCCTGCCCTCCACCACACAGCTGCAGCTTCAGGCACACAAAGGATGCAGCTCTTCAGTTCCAGCAGAAGGGTAGGCTGCATGCACATGGTGGTGGCTGTGCTGCTGCAATGCAGTCCTTGACACACCTCCGCTTTCCTCCTTCAGACGGAGTGGGAATTGTGCTTCAAAGAATGTGTCATCTAATGGTCTTCTGCTGGCAGAATACAGATGATGCCCTGATGAGATTATAGTTAATGAAAACACAAAGGGGAGCTTAAACTGTTTTTCTTCCCTTAAGAACAAGCTCCCTTGCTTACAAAGTGGGTTTATATAAGAGTCATTATGGAGTTTCATTTTCAGGAGTGCTGGATTAGTTTTGGTGACTGGCTTGTAGAAACCAATGTGACATTTTCAAAGGCAGGTGGAGGTCTCCTAAGTTTCCTTTGATACAGAGTTAAAATCACTTTACTGGAACTGTGTGTACAACTGTATTGGTTTTATTTTTACTTAATTCATAATCAGAGAATCAACCAGGTTGGAAGAGACCTCCAAGATCAGCCAGGCCAACCTAGCACCCAGTCCTATCCAGTCAACCAGACCATGGCACTAAGTGCCTCAGCCAGGCTTTGCTTCAACACCTCCAGGGACAGTGCCTCCACCACCTCCCTGGGCAGCCCATTCCAATGCCAATCACTCTCTCTGGCAACAGCTTCCTCCTAATATCCAGCCTATACTTCCCTTGGCACAACTTGAGACTGTGTATAACAGAAATACCTTCCTTTAAACAGTTCCTTACAGTTACCATAATCCTGCATTCTCATCACTGTTGTATTTAATACCAAATTCATGTTCCCATAGATCCTTCCCTTTTCCTATGGATGATCTATGCCAACAGCAGCTATGTTTTTATTGTATCATGTAGACACAGATTACTCTATGAATGTAAAATTTATTCATGATACTGTTTTCAGCTTGAATCTTCCAGGCCAGAGCAGTGAGAATATTGATGGGCATGAATAATTAGTCAGTGGTACATGTCTTTGTCAGCTCAGTACTTGTTCAGTATTCTTGCAATGGAAGCAAGAAAAAAAAGTCTAGGCACATGTTTGTCTTTATGCATTAATGGCTGACAGTGTTCATTATTAACTAATGTTTCTATTTCATAGAATCAGAATCAAGCAGTTTGGAAGAGACCTTCAAGCTCATCCAGTCCAACCTAGCGCCCAGCCCTGTCCGCCAACCAGACCATGGCACTAAGTGCCTGAGCCAGGCTTTGCTTCAACACCTCCAGGCATGGCAACTCCGCCACCTCCCTGGGCATTTTTAAACCCCCCAAGATCTGGACCAGACTCTTGTGTGCATATCTGTTGCTAGTATGTGTGTGATGGTTTGGGTGTTCCCTGCCCCCCCACTTTAGAAATCACCCAGACTAGGCTCAGCCAGCTCTGGGAATATAAATGAAGCTATTTATTTACAGCTAGCACAACATGCAAGCAGATATTTACAGTGTATACAGTTATAGACAGAAATATACAAGGTAAAAGGTAATACAGAAACACAACAGCCCTCCCAGAAACCTGAGTCCCCAGGAGGGGCTCTCAACCACCCCTGCACCTCCCCCCTACCCCTCTCAACCTTACCCCAGTCCTAAAGAAGAACAGAGGTTCAGCCAAGAGGTTAAGAAGCAAAGGTGAGTGGCAGGTGAGGTTAGGGAGATGCAGCTCAGTCAGAAGCCCAAAGCAGAGTGAAACAAAAATGGTGAGAGTGTTATCTAACATTTTTGTTTCTTCTTCAGCAAGACTCTGAGGGGAGCAGACATCACCATTGTTTTCCTTTCACAGCCTGTGATCTAGTTCTTCTCACCAAAACATTCTACCCTGCTTCAAACTAGCACAATGTGCTTCTCCCTTCTATCATTTTTGACAGTTAGAACATAAATATTTTAGTCCAGCATCAGAAAGTGGTAGGGTTTGGAAGGAACCTCTGGTGATCCCTTAGTCCAATCCCCCTTGATAGAGCAGGATCACCTATAGTAATTCATCCAGGAACATTAGTAGCCTGTCTAGCAGGTTACTGTAAAAAGCATGATTAGGCTCTCAGGGAGTGACAGGAAAAGAGGGAATGGAGCAAAGCTGGAGATGGGTAGGTTCAGGCTGGATATGAGGAGGAAGATCTTCAGCACCAGAGTGGTGAGAGTCTGGAATGGGTTGCCCAGGGGTTGAGGTCCTGAGGCCAGGCTGGATGGGACTCTGGGCAACCTGATCTAGGGTAGGGTGTCCCTGCCCATCACAGGGGGATTGGAACTAGATGATCCTTGTGGTCCCTTCCAACCCTGGCTGATTCTGTGATTTGTGCTTGTTCATGCAGATGCTTGTTCACAGCCCTGTGAAGAGCAGCTGAGGATGTTTAGCCTGGAGAAGAGGAGGCTCAGGGGAGACCTCATTGCTGTCTACAACTACCTGAGGGGTGGTTGTGGCCAGGAGGAGGCTGCTCTCTTCTCTCAGGTGGCCAGCACCAGAACAAGAGGACACAGCCTCAGGCTGTGCCAGGGGAGATTTAGGCTGGAGGTGAGGAGAAAGTTCTTCCCTGAGAGAGTCATTGGACACTGGAATGGGCTGCCCGGAGAGGTGGTGGAGTCGCCGTCCCTGGAGCTGTTCAAGGCAGGATTGGACGTGGCACTTGGTGCCATGGTCTGGCCTTGAGCTCTGTGGTAAAGGGTTGGACTTGATGATCTGTGAGGTCTCTTCCAACCTTGGTGATACTGTGATACTGTGACACTTGTGGTCCTTTCCAACCCTGACTGATTCTGTGATTTTGAGGATATTAACATCTCTCTTTCTTCTTTATGAACACTCTTTGAAGGGTCCTCTTTGGCTTCACTTACTAGGTTCTAGATAAGCCCTGCAGAATGCTAGAAACTCAGTCTCAGTTATGTCTGCAAAGCTGACACATATCAGCATTTATTTTTACATCTTAAATGAAACTCAGAAGACAAAATAAACCCCACAGAAGGCAAGGTCATGAACAGCCTTGTCAGATTACTTTAAAAGAATCAAGAGTTTCTGCCTTTTAGGGCAAAACCTCAACTCTCATAAGGTGGAAAGCTTTAACATATAACAGTAAGTGATGTTTATAGGAAAATCATAGGGGGGCAGTCCACACAGCTTTTTTTCCCCTGTTTTATGTTTTTAACAAGAGTTGCCATGTTAAATGATAATCATTGCTGACCTCTATATATTTAGACTGCCTTCCAGTTCCTAGTATGAAATGGTCAACTGACCACAAGACTTGACAAGAACATTTCTGAGAACATTTTCTGTGCTGTTGGCACCTGCAAAGAAAGAAACCAAAAATAATTTCACGTGGACAAAGAGAAATCTGATTAAAGTCTCCATAGAGGAAGAATCAAAGTATTTAGTTCATATGAAAAAGAGGGAAGAACAGTACTGGCAAAGTTTCATAAGGGCAATAATGAATTTATTCTTTAATCAGGGAACAGTCTGATTTGCAGTCTTGTCAGTTCCCATGCAACACATTTTCTTGTCAGTTCTCATGGAACACATTTAGGGGCTTGTTCACAATTTTCTCAATCTCTGCTACATAGCTTTTTTAGTTCTGGTTTATATCAAATCTCAACCTCACCCCAGAGGTTGCCTTGTGCCCCAAGAAGAATGGAGGCTTGGCCAGGGGAGTTAGGAAGCAAGTGGGTTAATCAGAGAGACAGAAGGTGGGGATAAAGTGGCTGTAAAGCAGTCAGGAAGAAAGGGACCTGGGGGTACTGGTGGATAGTAGGCTGAAGATGAGGCAGCAGTGTGCCCAGGTGGCCAAGAGAGCCAATGGCATCCTGGCCTGCATCAGGAGCAGTGTGGCCAGCAGGACAAGGGAGATTATTCTGTTCCTGGACTCAGCACTGCTCAGGCCACACCTTGAGTGCTGTGTCCAGTTCTGGGCTCCTCAATTCAAGAGAGATGTTGAGGTGCTGGAAGGTGTCCAGAGAAGGGCAACAAAGCTGGTGAGGGGCCTGGAACACAAAGCCTATGAGGAGAGGCTGAGGGAGCTGGGGGTGTGCAGCCTGCAGAAGAGGAGGCTCAGGGCAGAGCTCATTGCTGTCTACAACTACCTGAAGGGAGGCTGTAGCCAGGTGGGGTTGGTCTCTTCTCCCAGGCAACCACCAGTAGAACAAGGGAGGACAGACTCAAATTGTGCTGGGGTAACTATAAGCTGGATGTTAGGAGGAAGTTGTTGGCAGAGAGAGTGATTGGCATTGGAATGGGCTGCCCAAGGAGGTGGTGGAGTCACCATCCCTGGAGGTGTTGAAGCCAAGCCTGGCTGAGGCACTTGGTGCCATGGTCTGGTTGACTGGCTAGGGCTGGGTGCTAGGTTGGACTGGATAAGCTTGGAGATCTCTTCCAGCCTGGCTGATTCTATGATTCTAAGCCACCTCCTAATAATAGAGAGAAATGCAGCTCAAAGCCTATGCAGTGCCTGAATGCTTTATCTATGTTTACACTCTTGTTCTTATACCTCTCAGCAAGCCTATGAGTGCAGCAGACATCACCATTGTTTCTCTTTCACAGCCTGTAAGCTGGTTCTTCTCACCTACACATTCTAGCTAGCTACAAGCTAGCACAGTTGTTTACCTGCAGATATAAATGAAGCTGTATATTTTAATGACTGCAAAATACCACTTCCTCTTTTTTCAGTTTTATGCATTCCTATAACTTCTTCATATTAACTACAGGTAGCTTTAAGAATGGGTTTCAGTTTTTCACACTGGATTCCAACAAATCTTTTGCTTTGTTTATTTTTGTTGTCAAGTGAGGTGATCAGCCTTTCTCAGGATGAGTCAAAATCATGATTCTTCTACAGGTCTTCTTGATTTGTGCCTTGTCAGCCAACAGACTTATGCCTAAAATAAGACTAGTTTCTTGCCTACTCATATCCAAATCCTCCTTCATACTATGATGACCTGCCCTAGGTGATCCTGCTTTAGTTGGGAAGTTGGACTCAATGACCTCACAGTATCACAGTTTCACCCAGGTTGGAAGAGACCTCATAGATCATCAAGTCCAACCCTTTACCACAGAGCTCAAGGCCAGACCATGGCACCAAGTGCCACGTCCAATCCTAGAGGTCACTTCCAAATCCTATCATTCCATGATTCTCTTCTGCCACCTCCTTTGTGCATCAAGGCCTTGGAGCAACATGGACTGAGTGGGCATGGAGGCAGCCCTGGCAGTGTGAGGGGTCACAGAGGTGGCAGTGACTCATTGCCACCAGGGGAATTGGGTTTGATATTGGTTTTGTCTATTTTTCTCTGTATTTATTTTTATTAGTTTGAATATTAGTTAATATTAGCTTAATATTGGCTTTCATTTTCTTTTTCAATGCTTAATTCTCTCTCATTACTCCCTTTCTTTTCCTCTTTGGAAGGACAGAGAAGTTCTGTTAGTTTTTAGAGGCTGGCCCAGCACTAACCTCTGACATCCACTTTGGTGGATCTGATAATTGTTTGTTAATGTCTTCTTGAACTTCTTGGATAAGAAGTTCCCCATGGCACAGCAATGTGCCCTTGTGGCCAAGGCCAATGGCATCCTGTGGTGTATTAGCAGGAGTGTGTCCAGCAGATCAGGGGAGGTTCTTCTCCCCCTCTACTCTGCCCTGCTGAGACCTCATCTTAAATACTGTGTTCAGCTTTGGGCTCCCCAGTTGAAAAGGGACAGGGATCTGCTGGAGAGGGTCCAGCAGAGGGCTATGAGGATGATGAGGGGACAGGAGGTCATGGCTGATGAGGAGAGGCTGAGGGACCTGGGGCTGCTTAGTCTGCAGAAGAGAAGACTGAGAGGGGATTGGATAAATGTTTCTAAGTATCTGAAGGCTGCCAGGAGGGGGGGGACAGGCTCTGCTCACTGCTCCCTGGGACAGGACAAGCAGCAATGGGTGTAAGTTGCAGCACAGGAGGTTCTGCCTCAACACAAGGGGGAACTTCTGTACTGTAAGGGTCCCAGAGCACTGGCACAGGCTGTGAGGTGAGGCTGGTGTCACCTCAGCCTCTGTGAGAGGTTGGTGCCTGTGAAGTGAGGCTGGTGTCACCTCAGTCTCTGTGAGAGGTTGACCTTGACCACCTGGACAGATGGGCAGAGTCCAAGGGGATGGGGTTCAATAGCTCCAAGTGCAGGGTGCTGCACTTTGGCCACAGCAACCCCATGCAGAGATACAGGCTGGGGTCAGAGTGGCTGAGAGCAGCCAGACAGAGAGGGATCTGGGGGTGCTGATTGATACCCACCTGAACATGAGCCAGCAGTGTGCCCAGGTGGCCAAGAGAGCCAGTGGCATCCTGGCCTGCATCAGGAATGGTGTGGCCAGCAGGAGCAGGGAGGTCATTCTGCCCCTGTACTCTGCACTGGTTAGACCACACCTTGAGTGCTGTGTTCAGTTCTGGCCCCCCCAGTTTAGGAGGGACATTGAGATGCTTGAGCGTGTCCAGAGAAGGGCAAGGAGGCTGGGGAGAGGCCTTGAGCACAGCCCTACGAGGAGAGGCTGAGGGAGGTGGGATTGGTTAGCCTGGAGAAGAGGAGGCTCAGGGGTGACCTTATTGCTGTCTGCAACTACCTGAGGGGTGGTTGTGGCCAGGAGGAGGTTGCTCTCTTCTCTCAGGTGGCCAGCACCAGAACAAGAGGACACAGCCTCAAGCTGCACCAGGGGAGATTTAGGCTGGAGGTGAGGAGAAAGTTCTTCCCTGAGAGAGTCATTGGACACTGGAATGGGCTGCCCGGGGAGGTGGTGGAGTCGCCGTCCCTGGAGCTGTTCAAGGCAGGACTGGACGTGGCACTTGGTGCCATGGTCTGGCCTTGAGCTCTGTGGTAAAGGGTTGGACTTGATGATCTATGAGGTCTCTTCCGACCCTGATGATACTGTGACACTGTGGTGCCTGGTGAAGTGAGGCTGGTGTCACCTCAGCCTCTGTGAGAGGTTGGTGCCTGTGAAGTGAGGCTGGTGTCACACGGGCCAGGTAGCACAGGCTGGCTGGGGACAGCCGTTAGCCCCCAGTGCTCTACAACTGCCCCTGCAACAGCCCCCAGGGCTGCTGCTCAGGGCCGGGGCCCTGCCCTGCCCTGCCCTGCCCTGTCCTGCCCTGCCCTGCCCCATCCGCCGGCTCCTGGCGGGAGGTAGCAGCCGGGTCAGTGCATGCAGAGTGGACGCAGAGATGGTGAGTGAAGCTCGGTGGCTCTGGCTGCTTTGCAAGGCCACACGAAAGCTTGCCATGGTTGGTCTCTAGATGTAGGAGTAAAGCTGCCATTGGTAGTAGGCCTTCTCTTTGGTTGTGTCTGAACTTAGCTCAGTTTTCTGCTTTTCCTTTGCTCAGAGGGCTCCAATACTACCACAGAATCATTGAATGGTTGAGGTTGGAAGGGACCTCAAGGATCATCCAGCTCCAACCCCCTGCCATAGGCAGGGACACCTCCCACTAGAGCAGGTTGCTCATGGCCTCATCCAACCTGGCCGTGAACACCTCCAGGGAGGAAGCAGCCACAACCTCCCTGGGCAACCTGTGCCAGTGTCTCACCACCCTCACTGGAAAAGACCTTTCCTAACATCTAGGTTGAATCTCCTCTGCCAGTTCAAACCCATTCCACCTCATCCTGTCGTTTCAAGCCCTTGTCAGTAGTCCCTCCCCAGCCTTCCTGTAGCCCCCTTCAGATACTGGAAGGCCACTATAAGGTCTCTTCCAATCCTTCTCTTCTCCAGGCTGCAGAGTCCCAACTCTCTCAGCCTGTCCTCATGGCAGAGCTGCTGCAGCCCTCTGAGCATCTTTGTGGCCTCCTCTGGACTGGCTCCAACAGTTCCATGTCCCTCTTGTGCTGGGGGCTCCAGAATTTCACCCAGGACTGCAGGTGGGGTCTGAGGAGAGCAGAGCCAAGGGGCAGAATCCCCTCCCTTGCCCTGCTGCCCACACAGCTCTTGCTGCAGTCCAGCACACAGTTGCTGTCTGGGCTGCACTCACACTGTCAGTTCATGTTGAGCTTTCATCACCCCAGACTCCCAGGTGCTTTTCCTCAGGGCTGCTCTCAGTCATTCCCCACCCAGCCTGTATCTGTGCCTGGGATTGCGCCCACCCAGGTGCAGGACCTTACACTTGGCCTTGTTGAATGCCATGAGGCTGGCCTGGGCACAGCTCTGCAGCCTGTCCAGGTCCCTCTGGATGACATCTCAATGAAGGAGGTAAAAATGAGTTGACCACATCTGTTAGAGCCAGTGAGCTCTAACTCCAGGACAGTAAGAAAGCAAATCAGACCCTGAAGAATCTCAGGCTGACATGACAGACAGTAAAATAAACTACCAGTGGATGGTTAACCTGTATAACTTCTGGTTGGAGCAGTACCTAGGGACTGGCTGTTGGCAGCATTGCTGTATGAACACTCTAGCACTTCTGCATTGCCTTTGAGCTTATGCTGCTTAAGAAGACAAGCAGTTTAAAAGGTTTGTGGTTTTGTTTCATGGAAATACGTCATAGCTCAGCTATGAGAAGCCATTACATATATGAGGTTCAGCAAGACCAAGTGCAGAGTCCTGCATCTGGTTCAAGGCAATCCCAAACACAAATCCAGGCTGGGCAGTGAGTGGCTGAAGAGCAGCCCTGAGGGACTTGGGGGTGCTGGTGGATGAGAAGCTCAACAGGAGCCAGCAGTGTGCACTTGCAGCCCAGAAAGCCAAGCAGAGCCTGGGCTGCATCAGGAGAAGTGTGGCCAGCAGGGCCAAGAAGGTGATTCTCCCTCTCTATTCTGCTCTGCTGAGACCCCAGCTGGAGTACTGCATCCAGCTCTGGAGCCCCCATTACAAGAAGGATGTGGAGATGCTGGATTGTGTCCAGAGAAGGGCCACTGGGATGCTCAGAGGGCTGCAGCAGCTCTGCTGTGAGCACAGACTGAAAGAGTTGGGGCTGTGCAGGCTGCAGCAGAGGAGGCTCCCAGGTGACCTTCTTGTGGCTTTCCAGGATCTGAAGGGGGCTACAAAAATGCTGGGGAGGGACTTTTCAGGCTCTCATGGAGTGACAGGAGTAGGGGCAATGGAGCAAAGCTGGAGATGGGTAGGTTGAGGCTGGAGGTGAGGAGGAAGTTGTTGAGCATGAGAGTGGTGAGAGGCTGGAATGGGTTGCCCAGGGAGGTGGTTGAGGCCCCATGGCTGGAGGTGTTTAAGGCCAGGCTGGCTGAGGCTGTGTGCAGCCTGCTCTAGGGTAGGGTGTCCCTGGGCATGGCAGGAGGGTTGGAATTGGCTGCTCCTTGTGGTCCCTTCCAACCCTGACTGATTCTATGATTCTATTCGATGATTCTCTTGTGACTGGTGAGGGTGAGGATGTCACTGGTATATCTTGGCTATCCCACTTGATTACAGCACCAACCATGCTTGTTTTCATTCACACTTAGTCTTTTATTTCAGTGCACATATATTAAAGCATCTTCAGGACATGTAGAGACTCTCACAAGTCAGATGTTTCTTTCAAACAGAGAGGCTGTTTATTGCTGGCAGTTGAAAGGATCAAGTATTTTAATGGACTGTCAGCTGGATTTCCAGTCACAGTATCACAGTATCACAGTATCACAGTATCATCAGGGTTGGAAGAGACCTCACAGATCATCAAGTCCAACCCTTTAGCACAGAGCTCAAGGCCAGACCATGGCACCAAGTGCCACGTCCAATCCTGCCTTGAACAGCTCCAGGGACGGCGACTCCACCACCTCCCCGGGCAGCCCATTCCAGTGTCCAATGACTCTCTCAGGGAAGAACTTTCTCCTCACCTCCAGCCTAAATTTCCCCTGGCACAGCCTGAGGCTGTGTCCTCTTGTTCTGGTGCTGGCCACCTGAGAGAAGAGAGCAACCTCCTCCTGGCCACAACCACCCCTCAGGTAGTTGTAGACAGCAATAAGGTCTCCCCTGAGCCTCCTCTTCTCCAGGCTAACCAATCCCAGCTCCCTCAGCCTCTCCTCGTAGGGCTGTGCTCAAGGCTGTAATTACTACTTTTTAATAGTTTCACTAATAACTTTTGATCCTTGTGCCAAAACAGAAGGCATTTTGAAATTGTCCTTCTGCTGCAGGAAAATGAATGCTGTCTTTAGGCTTCTGTTTTCCTTCCTTTTTAGCTCTCCCCTCTGGCTGTGCTCTTAAAGTTAATCAAATGAGTATATTGTTGTTGCAGAGGGGGATCTCTATACCTAGGCCTATTTGGCAGAGGAGAGAAAATAATTTGAGGAGATACAAATCTTATATAAAAATACAATCTATTACGATTAATATTTATGAACTCTCACCACCCCCAACCACTGTGTATTAAAATTTAGTCCTGTGCAAAGTAATGAAAACAATTTAGGGTTGAATATATACAGGGATTTGGTTAATAACTAGCAAAACATTCAAACTATAAACAGAGAGAGGAATTTCCCTGTGGCTTAGTGCTGCTTGGGAGCTTATGCTATTAGCCCAGCAGAGGGGCTGAAACTCTTTCTGCTCTAAGGCAGAGATAACTTATATTACAGAAGTATTAAAGCTTTACTTATGTGTTGCTATTAATTATTAATCACCCTCCTGGGGCTGTGTCACAGCCTGTGCCCAATGTCTGGACTTCAGGGGCTCTGCCTGTGTACTTGGGCAGTGGAATCTTCCCAGCTTGAGGGGAAATGATAAATCTTCCCAGTCTCTGGGGTCTTAGGTTTTCTAACCTTTGTTCTCCTGGCGCGGGATGATCTCTGCCTTGACGCTGCTGTTGTCTTCTGGATACTGTGTCCAGGGATTATCAGCTGGCAGGATTCCAGGAACAGGAGAAGAATGTCCGTGCTGGCTCTGGCACGATTCCTTCATGGGTTCAGGACGTGTGTGTGTGGGTGCAGACAATCCAGAAGTCTGCTTCCTGGTTCTCTCCAGGCAATAAGCAGCGGGCATGCAAAGTGTGCTGGGCTGCTGGGAGTCTGAGCTCCATAGATAAAGCAAGACAGGTTGCAGATGTGCACAGCTGGTTTAGGAGGCTGTTGGCTCCTTATATGTATAAATGTGTGCAGGCTTGAATGAGCTCTGCATCTAAAGCACACAGACAGGTAAGCTGTGATTGAGATCAATGCATGAGGTCTGTGCCTCAGGGAGCATCAGAGCTATGCAATGGCTTCTGAGCGTGAGAGTATGAGCGGCTGAGTGCTTCAGGTGAAGCTCAGAACTGTGCCTGATCTTTGCAGGTGGGTCAGAGAGCTGAGCTGTGCTGTAGGCAGGGTCAGAGAGCTGAGCACGTGGTTCACCTGTGCATCCCTCTTTATGGACTGTGGGCCGAGATTAATGGGTCCTTTGGCCACCAGAGTGACCAATCAGGTTGGCAGTCAGCCAAACCTTACCATAATAGGCAGGAGGCTCTCACCTGGACTCTCCCAAATATGGGGGTCACATGGGTTCACCCCAGGGAGACACGGGCTGGGTGTGCATGGATTACACAACCTGTTTACTACCAGGGGTCCTGGCAGAAAAACATGTCCAGGCATGTAGAGGCATAAAGGAGCCTCTGTTTGGGCCTACAGGCTCTCCACCACAATTGTCATTACCTCTGTTTTCCCCATGATGCTACACCTCGAGCTTGTACTGGAGGTGAAGGTGCAGCTAGAAGGGTTTCTATCCTGAACTGCAACAGATTCTCATAAGAGACATGAGATATTGCTGTTAGAGGTGTTAGTTCTGCATGGCTATTGCTGGTATAGCTGCCTCTGTACCAGAACATGTTTTGCTTGTATAGCATTATTAGTATATATTACACCTCGAGGTATCATTGTAGTCCCTTTGAATCTAGCTGTTATGGATGAAGAGTTTATTACTACTCAGTTGGAGCTTCTCCTCATTTTGCAGCTGTTGATCTGCAGTAATCTAACTTGATCTAATTTTTGTCATTTATTTGTAGTTTGAGTTCAGAATTAGCTGTTGCAAATCAGCTTTTGCATCTAGAGATGCCAATTAGAGTTTATAGTATTTAATGGCTGTATTACACTGCATATTATCATGCCTTGGGGTTTGATGATGCTGTGATTCTAAAGCATGTGGGAGAATGGAAAAGGGTGACCTAACTGGGAAACTAAGCTGAAATGATATCTGAGTGAGACTCAGAATCAGGATTGAAGACCTCTTTTCTGTCTTGGTATTCAAGAACTGTCTGGATGGCAGAGCCCAGAGAGTGGTGGTGAATGGTGCCACATCCAGTTGGCAGCTGGCACTAGTGGTGTGCCCCAGGGATCAGTGCTGCGCCCAGTCCTGTTCAATGTCTTTATTGATGATCTGGACGAGGGGATTGAGTCCAGCATCAATAAGTTTGCAGACGACACCAAGCTAGGAGCAGGTGTGGAGCTGTTGGAGGGTAGAAGAGCCCTGCAGAGGGACCTGGCCAGGCTGGATGGGTGGGCAGAGGCCAATGGGATGAGAATGAACAAGGCCAAGTGCAGGGTTCTGCAATTTGGACACAACAACCCCAAGCAGCACTACAGGCTGGGGACTGAGTGGCTGAGAGCAGCCAGGAAGAAATAGACCTGGAGGTACTGGTAGAGAGTAGCTGAAGATGAGCCAGCAGTGTGCCCAGGTGGCCAAGAGAGCCAATGGCATCCTGGCCTGCATCAGGAACAGTGTGGCCAGTAGCACAAGGGAGGTTATTCTGCCCTGTACTCAGCACTGGTCAGGCCACACCTTGAGTACTGTGTCCAGTTCTGGGCTACTCAGTTGAAGAGAGATGTTGAGGTGCTGGAAGGTGTCCAGAGAAGGGAAACAAATCTGGTGAGGGGCCTGGAGCAGAGTCCTGTGAGGAGAGGCTGAGGGAGCTGGGGGTGTGCAGCCTGCAGAAGAGGAGGCTCAGGGCAGAGCTCATTGCTGTCTACAACTACCTGAAGGGAGGCTGTAGCCGGGTGGGGGTTGGCCTCTTCTCCCAGGCAACCAGCAACAGAACAAGGGCACACAGCCTCAAGTTGTGCAATCAGGGGAAGTATAAGCTGGATGTTAGGAAGAAGTTGTTGGCAGAGAGAGTGATTGGCACTGGAATGGGCTGCCCAGGGAGGTGGTGGAGTCACCGTTCCTGGAGGTGTTGAAGCAAAGCCTGGCTGAGGCACTTAGTGCCATGGTCTGGTTGCCTAGCTAGGGCTGGGTGCTAGGTTGGCCTGGCTGATCTTGGAGGTCTCTTCCAACCTGGCTGATTCTATGATTCAATGCTTTGGTGCTCTGTGTTAATATCTTCCTGACTAAAACATATGATGGTGTGATGGGTTAAGGAACATTTCCCTACTGTTCAAATTTACCAGACCAGCTCAGATGAGTTGGGAATAATATAAAGCTCTGTTTACAGCAAAGCCTCAAATCAGTTCTTATTGAACTGGACTTTTTAGGTATCTTTTCAGGCTCTTTTCTACTTTCCATATATACTGTATGTAGTATACCCATATAACTTATGATCTTGTAGAAGTCCTTGTAGAAATGTACCTTCTTCTTTTATCTAAATCATGATTAATGCACTGCATGTATCTGCCTTTCTGGTTCAACGTTATTCACTTTTCACAGTAAATAGTTGTTTAATTTGTCACTTAGTATATAAGTAACTGGTTTTATTTTGTGAACTGTGTGAACATTGTGTTCAAATACTGCAGAGGTAAATATCCAAGCACCACCTGACTTCTAAAAAGAGGCACCTCAAGGATCACAAGATCAAGTCAATTACTCTAATAGCAGACAAACCATACCCTTATTTTTTCTTCAGGTTATATGCCAGGCAGGGATTATTTAAAGCGGTGAAACGGTGCCATGGGCTAGTTGATTGGATGGGATGGGTGATCACAGGATGTTAGGGGTTGGAAGGGAACCAAGGAGATAATCCAGTCCAACCCCCCTGCCAGAGCAGGACAATCCTATCTAACACAGATCACACAGGAACACATCCAGACAGGCCTTGGAAGGCTCTAGAGAAGGAGACCCCACAGCCTTTCTGGGGAGTCTGTGCCAGTGCTCTGGGACCCTTACAGGAAAGAAGTTCCCCCTTGTGTTGAGGTGGAACTTCTTGTGCTGCAATTTATACCCATTGCTCTTTGTTCTATCCCAGGGAGCAAGCAAGCAGAGCTTGTCCCCCCACCCCGTCCTGGCAGTCTTCAGGTACTTATAGACATTTATCAAATCCCCTCTCAGTCTTCTCTTCTCCCCAGGTCCCTCAGCCTCTCCTCATAAGGAAGCCCTCCTGTCCCCTCATCATCCTTGCAGCCCTCTGCTGGACCCTCTCCAGCAGATCCCTGTCCCTCTTCAACTGGGCAGCCCAAAACTGAACCCAGTATTCAAGATGAGGTCTCACCAGGGCAGAGTAGATGATGTTCACTCTGAGACCATAGAGTGGAGACAGTCTCTGGTGCAAATTTAATTCAGTGGTTATTTTCTTACTCTCAGGATGAAGATCACCTACCCCAGATAGATGAGCAAAACAAAATGCTGAAAGAAAAGTTAGTATCTCGTCTCCGTTTTGAGCCAGAGAGGACAGAAGTGCTGCTTATGGTGAAAGGCAAGTGCATGGTCTGTGAACCAGCTGACGGCACTGCAGGAGGCAGCAGTGAACTGGTGAGAACACACTGTTTCCTTTTTAAACTAGACTATGTGTTAATGTTTTAATTACAATTAATAGTCTGCTTTCTGTAGTCTCGTCGTACCGAAACTCTGACTTAGAGTTTACTATTGCAATCATGTAGTCTTAGATTACACTTAAGTACAAAAGCTTATATGTTTCATTGATAGCATTGGGTGGGAAGGGACTCTTGAAGGCCATCTTGTCCAACCCCCCTGCAGGAACAATTTCCACTAAACCAGGCTGCCACATCAGCTCTCCAGGGTAGGAGCCTCAACCACATCACTGGGCAAGCTGGTTCAGTATTTTACCACTCCCACTGTAAAGAATTTCTTCCCTGTGTCTGAGCTAAATCTACCCTACTCTAGTTTAAAACCATTGCCCCACATTCTGTCACTGCAAGCTCTTGTAGGAAGTCCCTCCCCAGCCTTCCTGTAGGTCTCCTTCAAGTACTGAAATGGAATTCAGTCACCGTCCCTGGAGCTGTTCAAGGCAGGACTGGACGTGGCACTTGGTGCCATGGTCTAGCCTTGAGCTCTGTGGTAAAGGGTTGGACTTGATGATCTGTGAGGTCTCTTCCAACCTTGGTGGTACTGTGATACTGTGAATTAAAAGGAATTCCTGGAGCCTCCTCTTCTCCAGGCTGAACAGTCCCAATTCTTTCAGCCTGTCCCCATAATGGAGGTGCTCCAGCCCTCTGATCATCTTCATGGCCCTCCTTTGGAGCCATTCCAGAAGGTCCATAGCCTGTTTGTGTTGGGGGCTCCAGAGCTGGACACCATACTCCAGATAAAGTCTCACCAGAGCAGGATAGAGGGAGAAACCTCCCTCTTTTAACCTGCTGGCCACACTTCCTTTGATCCAGCCCAGCAAGCCATTGGCCTTCTGGTCTGCAAGTGCACATCATTGCCTCATGCCCAGTTTCTTTTCGACCAGTACCCCCATGTCCTTTTCTGCAGAGCTGCTCTCAACCCCCCAGCCTGTATTGATATTGAGGATATTCTTGAATCCTCTGCAAATCTGGGGCCCCAGAAACCCAAACTTAGATCTTTAAAACTTCTGGTCAGTTGCTGCTGATCCAAGAACCAGGAGTGAGTTTCTGCACTTAAAAATTAAAGCCAGAGCTGTTGTATCTGCTCTTCCAGAACAAACTCAAGAGTCTGGGCACCTCTGACTCCTGAAAGTGTAGCCTTGCTGAGCTGTTAGAAGTGTCTTAAATTTAATCCAAAAACTAAATATAAACAGACTTGTCCTAGTATACAGGGACTTGTAAAGGCTCTCTGGGGGGTTTCAACAGTGTTGTTATTATTGTATGACTTTTTGCACAGCTGATTTTGTTTGCCTGTGCAATTTTGGGGATATTGAGTTGGTTTATAAAACCTAATAAGTAAGCAAATATCCTTTGTGTGCACAACCTTCATATGCACAGCATAAACACTGATTTAGAGTGGTTTTACATACAGGTTTGTCTGTTGCTTGTTTGGGATTTTATTTTTACTTTTCATACAACCATAGAATCGACCAGGTTGGAAGAGACCTCCAAGATCAGCCAGGCCAACCTAGCACCCATCCCTATCCAATCAACCAGACCATGGCACTAAGTGCCTCAGCCAGCCTTTGCTTGAACACCTCCAGGGATGGTGACTCCACCACCTCCCTGGGCAGCCCATTCCAATGCCAATCACTCTCTCTGACAACAACTTCCTCCTAACATCCAGCCTAGACCTCCCCTGGCACAACTTGAGACTGTGTCCCCTTGTTCGGTTGCTGGTTGCCTGGCAGAAGAGACCAACCCCACCTGGCTACAAACATTGTAAGAATCCTGGCCTGTTACCAGGAATAGTGCAGCCAGCAGGACCAGGACAATGATTGTTCCCCTGCACTCAGCACTGGTGGGGCCACACTTTACATGCTGTGCTCAGTTTTGGGCCCCTCACTACAAGAAAAATGTTGAGGTTCTGGAGCATGTCCTGACAAAGGCAACAAAGATGACGAAGAGCCTGAAGAACAAGTCTTAGGAGGAGTGGCTCAGGGGTCTTTTAGTTTAGAGGAAGCTGAGAGGAGACCTCACTCTCTACAGCTCCCTGAAAGGAGGTTGTAGCCAGGTGAGGGTCAGCCTCTTCTGCTCAATAGCAAGTAATAGGAGAAGAGAAAATGGCCTCAAGTTGCACTAGGGGAGGTTTAGGTTGGAGATCAGAAGAAACTTCACAACAAGAGCTCTAAAACACTGGCACAGGCCTATCAGGGAGATGGTTGAATCCTCATCCCTGGAAGTGTTTCAAAGATGTAGAGATACGGTGCTGAGGAACATGGTTTAGCATCATGCTTAGATAATGGTTGAACCTGAGATCTTAAAGATCTTTTCCAACCAGAACAATTCTATGATTCTGTGAATACATTTTGCTTATGTTTTTAATGCCTGAGATGCCATGGGAATGAAAATCTCCTAAGAACCTCACAGGGAAAACTCCAGAGGCTGCGATTTCACTTCTGGCATTTTCCTACAGGAAGGATTTGATATTGAGAAACAATTAAAACACAGACATTTGGATGAGAGGTCATTAATTGTTGAAACTGATGTATTTCTCTGCCCTTTTTTTTCCCCCAGCCATCCTCAATAGGCAAGAAATATTCCATTCTTCGCACAGCAGTTTACAGAGGAGGCACGAAAAGGGAACACAAAGCACCAGTGACAGAGGAAGACATGAGCTTTGGAAATGTGTATGTGGAATGACATTTCCTTATGAGAACTTTTTAGTCCCTGTCTACTTAAAATTTGAAAGGGAACTGGATAAGTTCTACTGAATTATTTGAACGCTTCTGTTGGGGGGAGGGGAAATTAATTGATGTGAGATGATATTTTTTCCAAGCTTAATGCTGTTTATTAATGTTGCTATTCAGAACTCTCCCCACCCCTGACCACTCATTTTAGCAATGTTTTGGTTCTTACACGGTCATGGAAGCATTCTCTGGATAATAACCAGATCTAGTAACAACCAGCAAAAGAGATGAACAATAATTGAACTGGAAGAGAAGATTCCCATGGTCAAATGCCACTCATGGTCAATATGCCACTTGCCCAGTAGAATGGCTCAAGCTCTTTCTGCTCTATGGCAGAAGGCAATAAGAGAATTACAGAGGCATTTAAGCATTTACTCACAAATTATTGTTACCTGACTCACAGGGCTTAGCCACAGTCCAGACAGTGCACAAATGCTTTCAGGGGACTCTGTCTTGTTGGACATTGAGGCTTGAATCTTCCCAGGCTTCTGGGGAAAGAGGCAGACAATCTCTGACCTTATCTCCTGGCTTTTCTAAGCAGGACTTTCAGGTGCAGAGGCAGATGTGGTGCAGTCTCAGCACAGTGTCACACTGGCCACACAGGCTGATCACCTGCAGGCATCCAGGGTCTGCTCCTGGTAACTGACGGCAGTGGAGTTTAGCAGGCAGCAATAAGGCAGTGTGCAATAGCAGCAGGCAGTGGCAGAGCATGGCTGAGCACAGCAGAGAGAGCAGAGGAGCAAAGCAGATTGGTCACCTGCATATCTCCTTTTATCAATGTGGGCAGAGATTAATTGCCCTTTGGACACAGAACAGCCAATCAGGATGGCAGTTAGCCAAACCTTACCATATTAGGCTAAGCCATAGGCTTGCTTTTGCCCAAATTTGGGCAAAGCACAGGCCCTGCACTAGGCAGGCACAAGCTAAGTGTGTGTGCCTTACACCACAGGGCCCTGGGCAGGCCAGACTCAGTGGCTTCAGGACCTTTTGTGTCCGTTTCCCACGCTTGCCTCTCTGGTGGAGCAGAAAACATGCCTAGGCAAGGCAGGGCATGGATAAGCCTATCCTGGGCCTATCAGGGCTACCACAACAGCTTCTCTATGAATTCTGTGAAACCTGGACTCACACTTCAGCATTGCTTTAGTCTGGAGAAGAGGAGCCTGAGGGAGACCTCATTGGCTCTCTACAACTCACTGAAAAGAGGTTGGAGTGAGGTGGAGGTCAGCCTCCTCTTCCCAGTATCAGGTGATAGAATGAGAGGAAATGGCCTGAAATTGTGCTAGGGGAGGTTTAGGTTGGAGAGTAGGAAAAATGTCTTTGCTGCAAGAGTGGTCAGGCATTGGAACAGGCTGCCCAGGGAGGCGATGGAGTCACCATCCCTGGAGACATTCAAGAAGAGTGTGGATATTGTACTTCAGGAAGTGGTTTGATGACCACAGTGGTCTTAAATTAACAGTTGGACTTAGAGGTCTTTTCCAAATGAAACAGCTCTATGATGCTAGGAACTTTGTAACTGTCATGGATTGCAATGGAACCTGATATTATTTTTGCCACTGCAACTCTGGAGAAGTCTCAGTGAAGTCATTGCAAGTGGAATTCAGCCTTGTTGAAGGGAAGTTATATACAATAGGAACATATGCAAAGGCACTCCTACAAAATGTGTTGCTTTCACTGGTGCAAAAGAAGACTTGCATTTGTAGTTTTCAAATGCAGTGTTGAATGTGATGACTTCTTCTCCCAGGCAACCAGCAACAGAACAAGGGGACACAGTCTCAAGTTGTGCAATCAGGGGAAAGTATAGGCTGGATGTTAGGAGGAAGTTGTTGTCAGAGAGAGTGATTGGCCTTGGAATGGGCTGCCCAGGGAGGTGGTGGAGTCACCATCCCTGGAGGTCTTCAAGAAGAGACTGGATGAGGCACTTAGTGCCATGGTCTAGTTGACTGGCTAGGGCTGGGTGCTAGGTTGGACTGGGTGATCTCAGAGGTCTCTTCCAACCTGGTTGATTCTATGATTCTATGATTCTATGACTGAGTTGACTTAACTGTGGGCCATTTGCTGTCTTGAACTGAGCCTAAAAGAGTGTTCATTCTGCTTTCAAATATTGTATAAAAGCTTTTGAAGTGATATGATATAACAAGGTGAACAGGTGATACATGCTTGCCAGAAAAATTACTGCAGTGGGATCAGTGAATCCCCAAAAGGTCTGATATTAGCAGTAGAGGCTCTTTGGGGAGACCACAGAAGCCTGCCTGCCTGCCTGCAGTCCATTTCTCTTGCATTCCCTTCTTATTACTGCATTAGGGTTAGTGCTGCCAAGTGTCTGTTCATAAATTTGTCTTCTCCCTGTTTGAACTTCCTTGTGCTGTCATCCTTCACTGATACCCATGGCAGGAATCACAGTCTTCTGGCATCGTTCATCTTTTGGTTTCACAGTATCACAGTATCACCAAGGTTGGAAGCGACCTCACAGATCATCAAGTCCAACCCTTTACCACAGAGCTCAAGGCCAGACCATGGCACCAAGTGCCACGTCCAGTCCTGCCTTGAACAGCTCCAGGGACGGCGACTCCACCACCTCCCCGGGCAGCCCATTCCAGTGTCCAATGACTCTCTCAGGGAAGAACTTTCTCCTCACCTCCAGCCTAAATCTCCCCTGGTGCAGCCTGAGGCTGTGTCCTCTTGTTCTGGTGCTGGCCACCTGAGAGAAGAGAGCAACCTCCTCCTGGCCACAACCTCCCCTCAGGTAGTTGTAGTCAGCAATAAGGTCTGCCCTGAGCCTCCTCTTCTCCAGGCTAACCAATCCCAGCTCCCTCAGCCTCTCCTCGTAGGGCTGTGCTCAAGGCCTCTCCCCAGCCTCGTTGCCCTTCTCTGGACACGCTCAAGCATCTCAATGTCCCTCCTAAACTGGGGGCCCAGTTTCCTCTCCCTTTCATACAAGTGATGAGGAAGGAATGTGTTTTTCTGACAGAGAGAGGCAGAGTTTGCCTTCCTACAGGCAAACTTCCATTCCTGAGTGTTTGAGATTGAATTAAAACCACACTTGGGGTATTTTAGTTCTAAATTCCTTGATTAAGACAATGAAGCTTTTAAATCAGTTCCTTCTCAATGGATTTTGAGACAAATGGAAGTAACAATGAGATTTCATGTGATACTGCTTCTGATGCCTGTATAGTTTCAGATCACAAGAGCTGTAATTTTGTTTTGATGTCTACCCTCACCCTCACTGCATATTTTATTCAAGAGGAATAGAACTCCAATTCTGTGTCACACTGCATCTTTGTCATAAATGCTCACAACTACACAAGTTGTATTTTAGTTGATTGTTCTGTTTTGCCTCCATGACTGTATCTTTGTGGGTTGTTTTTTTTTTTCCTAAGAGTGCTTAATTCTTCAATTCTAGACTCTCAAGAATCCATAAGGAGAGAAGAGGAGAATCCAGTTTTCAGCCTACTAGCATGTCAGAGCATGAGACAGTGAAGTTAAAAAGCAGCATAACAAAACCAGCACCCTCGACCTCAGAGGAGGAGAATTTGAAAGAGGCAGTTCCTACAACTGCTGCTTGCAAAGAAATGCAGCCAGGCTTTGGCATATTGCCCTCATCTTCTGTCAACGGTAAAGCATCTCAAACGACTGAAAGTGGGGTGATAAAAGGTATGACCTCCTTTTCCATCATCCCACTCTACTCAGCCCTAGTTAGGCCACATCTGGAATGCTGTTCTGGGGTCCCCAGTTCAAGAGCGATAGGGAACTACTGGAGAGGGAGAGAGAGGGCTACAAGGATGATAACAGGACTGGAATATCTGTCTTATGAGGAGAGACTGAGAGACCTGGGGTTCTTCAGTCTGTAGAAGAGAGATTGAGAGGGGGGTTTGTCTAAAAATATCTGAAGGGAGTGTGTTAAGATGAAGGAGCCAGTCTCTTTCATTGGTGTCCTGTGGTAGGACAAACTGGAACGTGGACATTCCACCCCAACACAAGGGGAAAAAATCCTTCCTGTAAGGGTAACAGAGCACTGGAGCAGGCTGCCCAGAGAGGTTATGGAGTCTCCTTCTCTAGAGAACTTCAGAACCTATCTGGACGTGTTCCTGTGTGACTTGCCCTTGGTAATCCTGCTTTGGCAGGGGATGTGGACTTGATCTCTGGAGGTCCCTTCCAGCCCCTAACTTTTGATGATTCTAAGTCTATATTTAAGCCCCTAACTTTTGATGATTCTAAGCCTATATTTAAGCCCCTAACTTTTGATGATTCTAAGTCTATATTTAAGCCCCTAACTTTTGATGATTCTAAGTCTATATTTAAGCCCCTAACTTTTGATGATTCTAAGCCTATATTTAAGCCCCAGAAGCATGTACACTGCTATATAAAATGTTAACAATTGTTTTCAAAACAGTTGGCAATCTACTGTGCTCCAGCACATTCCTGGCAGAGTCACAAGCATTTCAGTTTTCACTTCAGATGTGGCCAGATAGGTGAAATTCTGGTTTTCTGCCCAAAATAGGAGATGTATTTGACTAAAGAAGTCTCTCTTCTAAAGCCATTAGAAAAAAATACTCTTCTTTCTCTGAGCATTACAGAGATGCAAGCAGCACCTTTTTATTGTGGGTGGTGGAAAAAACTTCCCATCTTAAAGAGAAGCCAAAGGAAAAAGTGGATTAACACTGAGTTTAGCTCACTACATCAACTGTAAAGTGCATAACAATATGCATTTAGTCTGGATTTTAACAGCTGCAGTTCTCCATACTTCTTTTCTGTGTAGGTTTAGCTATTCAAAGATTCTCTAAGCGAGAAGGCTGTGTAATGGGTCTCACATATGCTTTTACTAGCAGACATCAATTAAAAATAGATGTATGATGGTCTTTTCTAGTGTCCTCCAATCAGCTTGAGTTTATTAAAGTGTGTTCATCTCTCTAAAGTAGAAAATCATAATTAATGGAAGTTGTATGGACAGGGAAATGAAAGTAGTCATGAAGACCCAGGAGGGGTTGGTTTCTTCTCCCAGGCAACCAGCAACAGAACAAGGGGACACAGTCTCAAGTTGTGCCAGGGGAGGTCTAGGCTGGATGTTAGGGGGAAGTTCTTCACAGAGAGAGTGATTGGCATTGGAATGGGCTGCCCAGGGAGGTGGTGGAGTCACCATGCCTGGAGGTGTTCAAGAAAGGCTGGATGAGGCACTTAGTGCCATGGTCTGGTTGACTGGACAGGGCTGGGTGCTAGGTTGGCCTGGCTGATCTTGGAGGTCTCTTCCAAACTGGTTGATTCTATGACTTGATAGCTTTGTGATCACAAGTCTTGCTCTTTGAAAGTCATTGCAAGTTTCAAACTGACTTGAGCAGGTCAGAATTCAACCAAGTCTGCAAACAGAACTTCATTTATATCAGGTGATTTTTGGACTGGGCTTTGAATCAAACTTGTAGAAAATATTTTTTAATCAGTTGTATCCTATAAGTCCTCAGCACATTAAAATTTGAGAAACTGTACAGGGTTTTCACTGGGTTTCACTGGGATAGAGTTAACTTTCTTTGAAGTAGTCCATACGTTGCTATGCCTTGTACTCATGGCTAGAGCACAGTATTGATAAGACTCCAGGATTTTGGGTGTTGCTGAGCAGTGCTGCTTTCCTGTGGTCCAGGCTTTCTCTCTTCATAGAATCATAAAATGGGTTTTTTTGGAAGGGACCTTAAAAATCATCTAGTTTCAACGTCCTTGCCATGGGTAGGGACACTTTCTGCTAGACTAGGTTGTTCAAGAACCTGTCCAACCTGACCTTGCATGGTTCCAGGAAGAGAATATCCACAGCTCCTTGGGCAAGCTGATCCAATGTCTCACCCTCGCTGTAATTGATTTCTTTCCAATATCAAATCTAAATCTCCCCTCTTCCAGATACAATCCATTCCCTCTCATTCTATCACCACAAGTTCGTGTAAATCATCCCTACCCAGCTTTCTTGTATGTCCCCTTCAGGTACTGGAAAGCTACTCTAAGGTCTCTCCAGAGTCTTCTCCTTTCAGGCTGAACAGGCCAAATTCTTTCAGCCTGTCCCCATAGTATCACAGTATGACCAAGGTTGGAAGAGACCTCATAGATCATCAAGTCCAAGCCTTTACCACAGAGCTCAAGGCCAGACCATGGCACCAAGTGCCACGTCCAGTCCTGCCTTGAACAGCTCCAGGGACGGCAACTCCACCACCTCCCTGGGCAGCCCATTCCAGTGTCCAATGACTCTCTCAGTGAAGAACTTTCTCCTCACCTCAAGCCTAAATCTCCCCTGGCACAGCTTGAGGCTGTGTCCTCTTGTTCTGGTGCTGGCCACCTGAGAGAAGAGAGCAACCTCCTCCTGGCTACAACCTCTGCACTGGTTAGACCACACCTTGAGTCCTGTGTCCAGTTCTGGGCCCCCCAGTTTAGGAGGGACATTGAGATGCTTGAGCATGTCCAGAGAAGGGCAATGAGGCTGGGGAGAGGCCTTGAGCACAGCCCTACGAGGAGAGGCTGAGGGAGCTGGGATTGGTTAGCCTGGAGAAGAGGAGGCTCAGGGGAGACCTTATTGCTGTCTACAACTACCTGAGGGGAGGTTGTGGCCAGGAGGAGGTTGCTCTCTTCTCTCAGGTGGCCAGCACCAGAACAAGAGGACACAACCTCAAGCTATGCCAGGGGAGATTTAGGCTGGAGGTGAGGAGAAAGTTCTTCCCTGAGAGAGTCATTGGACACTGGAATGGGCTGCCCGGGGAGGTGGTGGAGTCGCCGTCCCTGGAGCTGTTCAAGGCAGGACTGGACGTGGCACTTGGTGCCATGGTCTGGCCTTGAGCTCTGTGGTAAAGGGTTGGACTTGATGATCTGTGAGGTCTCTTCCAACCTTGGTGATACTGTGGTACTGTGAACTGTACCTAATGATCCGCTTGAAATGACCAATATTTTCCTTTTCTATTGTGCCTGTTGCAGATAGTATTAGAAAGATGGAAACACAAACAGCTGTTTTGGAACCAAGTTACTATAACGAAACCTGTGAGCATACAAAAGTGGAAGGACCTAAAAAGTCTTTGAGAACCAAAGCTCACTCTTACGACAGAACAGGTATGTAAGTTTGTAGGCAGCAAGGGGAAAGGCTACGTTGGGTGGTAGTTATGTTTGTACAGCCAGTGTGCTTACTTCAGATGTATCCTGAATCCATGGGAAACTTACTCAATGGCTACTGTCTCTCCTTGTCCCTTCCCTGCCTTAGAGCACACAAAGGAGAGCACTGGCATTTTAAACCTCATTTCAAAAGCTCTCAATTTTATCCTCTGTATTATAGAATCATAGAATCAAGCAGGTTGGAAGAGACCTCCAAGCTCATCCAGTCCAACCTAGCACCCAGCCCTAGCCAGGCAACCAGACCATGGCACTAAGTGCCTCAGCCAGGCTTTGCTTCAACACCTCCAGGGATGGTGACTCCACCACCTCCCTGGGCAGCCCATTCCAATGCCAATCACTCTCTCTGACAACAGCTTCCTCCTAACATCCAGTCTATACTTCCCTCAACACAACTTGAGACTGTGTCCCCTTGTTCTGCTGGTGGTTGCCTGGGAGAAGACACCAACCCCACCTGGCTACAGCCTCCCTTCAGGTAGTTGTAGACAGCAATGAGCTCTGCCCTGAGCCTCCTCTTCTGCAGGCTGCACACCCCCAGCTCCCTCAGCCTCTCCTCATAGGCTTTGTGTCCCAGGCCCCTCCCCAGCTTTGTTGCCCTTTTCTGGACACCCTCCAGCACCTCAACATCTCTCTTGAATTGAGGGGCCCAGAACTGGACACAGTACTCAAGGTGTGTTCTGACCAGTGCTGAGTACAGGAGCAGAATAACCTCCCTCATCCTACTGACCGGTTTCTTTATACCTGATCTCAAAGCAGAATTTCAGACAGCAGTTGCATTTTTCTCTTACTGCTGTTTATATTTTATAGTTTTCTTTCAATTGAATTATTTCTAAAGAGCAGTCATGCTTTTCTACTTATCTCACAGGATTAATGTCAGGAAAAATTGATTCTGATCTTTACTTGTCCATTAAAAATATCAGCTGCTGACTCTGGAAACTGGAGTGAATGATACCACAACTGGATTCTGGTTTTTCTCCTCTGCAAAACTTTTTTACTATGTAAATTTTAACAAGGATTAAAGATCTTGGGGGAAAAAAAAAGAAAACAAACTTATTTTTAGTGCTTTCCTGGACTTTTCAAATTGTTTTCCATAATGTTGCAGAGCCTTTGGTTCAGTGAGAGTGTTCTGTGCAGGGCTAGATTGGTCTCATTTCTACAGGGGTAGTATGTTTCCATTTAAGTAGGAATTTCTTGCCAATATCAGAAAGAAATGTGTTCTTGTTGTCTTTTTATTTCCACCATTCTTTTTGTTTAGCTGAGATTCAGTCAGGTGTTTTATCATTCAGGAAAATCTTTGGGCAGTAAGACAATTTTTTTTCTGCTGAGTACTTTGAAAATTGATGTGTAAATCAAGTTGTGCAATCAGGGGAGGTCAAGGCTGGATATTAGGAGGAAGTTGTTGGCAGAGAGAGTGATTGGCATTGGAATGGGCTGCCCAGGAAGGTGGTGGTGTCACCATCCCTGGAGGTGTTGAAGCCAAGCCTGGCTGAGGCACTTAGTGCCATGGTCTGGTTGACTGGCTAGGGCTGGGTGCTAGGTTGGCCTGGCTGATCTTGGAGGTCTCTTCCAACCTGCTTCATTCTATGATTCAATGTCTTCCAAGTCAGCTTGAATTACAGCAGTCTGTGCTAGTTTGAAGCTAGCTAGAATGTTTTGGTGAGAAGAACTAGACTACAGGCTGTGGAAAGGAAACAATGGTGATGTCTGCTGCACTCATAGGCTTGCTGAGAGGAATAATAATAATAAGGACATATATATATAGATAACACAGATGCTGTCTGGGCTTTGTGGGCTGCACTTCTCTCTCTAACCTGCCATCTTTGTGACTAATCCACCTGCTTCCTAACCCCCTGGCTGACCCTCCAAACTACCTTAAACATAAGACAAGACCTAGGATAAGGTTGAGGGGTGGGAGGAAGGTGGAAGGGTGGTTGGGAGCCCCTCCTGTGGACTCAGGTTTCTGGGAGGGCTGCTGTGTTTCTGTATTACCTTTTACCTTGTCTATTTCTGTCTATAACTGTATATCCTGTAACTCTCTGCTTGTCTGTTGTGCTAAGCTGTAAGTACAAAGCTTCATTCCATTTCCAGAGCTGCTGAGTCTAATCTGGGTGATTTACAAAGTGTAACACTCAAACCATGGCATAGACTAATCCTCCATACATATTAAGGCTCATGCAAAGAAAGTAAAGAATGAATGGCTGACTGTTTTGTGCAATGAATGCAAAGATTTTATGTTTAAAGGAGAAAAAACAAACTCAAACCATCACTCTCTGTTTTTTTGGTTTCCTTCTTTCCTTGATGTACTAGAACCACTTGATGATGATGTTATAGTGCATATTTTGAGGCTCCGAGGAAAACTTGGCTGGCAAACAAAGCTACCACCCTGTGAATGGTCATCCAGAGAGACTTCTGTGTCCAGACTTCAGAAGTTCACACTTAAGGTGGTTTTTACTTTCCCTTTTCTACATCCTGTGTGGTCACCCACTCTAGAAACAATATTGGCTATAAACCTGAATTATTTAGTTGCTGAAAGACTTTTGCCTCAGAAAAAGGGATTGATCTAAGAATAAATCAAGAAATGTTTAAAGAGAAGCAACTACTAAATTCTGATTATCAGGACTGAATTCTAATTCTCAGAAATAGAAAGTGGAAAGTGAAATTACACTTTGCAGTGTTCAGAGTTCTGGGAAGAGCTGGTACAATTATTCTCCTTCCAGATTTATTGTAGGTATCTAGAATTATTTATTCCATCTCTGCAACCATAGCAGTCACTTAAACTTGGTATTTAGACAGTGCTATTCATAGCTGAGCTAATCTAGCACTAAATCTAACAGTCTAAGTCTTGTGAACTTGCATCCCAGAAGGAAAATCACATCCTGGGCTTCACCAAAAGAAGCATGGCCAGCAGATTGAGAGAGGTGATTCTGCCACTCTGCTTTCCTCTGGCAAGACCTCACCTAGAGTACTGTGTCCAGCTCTGGAGGCCCCTGGTACAGGAAGGGCATAGACCTCCTGAAGCAGGTCTAGAGGAAGGCCCCAAAAATGACTAGAGATCTGGAGCATCTCTCCTTTGAAGACAGGCTGAGAGAGCTGGGATCATTCAGTCTGGAGAATAGAAGGCTCCTGGGAGACCTTATAGCTGCATTTCAATATCAGAAGGGGACTTACAAGAAGGCTGGGGAGGGATGGTTTAGAAGGGCCCGTAGTGATAAGACAAGTGGCAGTGGTTTTAAACTGCAGCATGGTAGATTTGGGTTGGACATAAGGAGGAAGTTCTTCACATTGAGTTGTGAAATATTGGAACCAGTTGGAGATATTAATGGTCAGACTCAGTGGGGCCCTAAGCCACTTGATCTAGTTTCACAGTATCACAGTATTATCAGGGTTGGAAGAGACCTCACAGATCATCAAGTCCAACCCTTTACCACAGAGCTCAAGCCTAGACCATGGCACCAAGTGCCACATCCAATCCTGCCTTGAACAGCTCCAGGGACGGCGACTCCACCACCTCCCCGGGCAGCCCATTCCAGTGTCCAATGACTCTCTCAGGGAAGAACTTTCTCCTCACCTCCAGCCTAAATCTCCCCTGATGTAGCCTGAGGCTGTGTCCTCTTGTTCTGGTGCTGGCCACCTGAGAGAAGAGAGCAACCTCCTCCTGGCCACAACCACCCCTCAGGTAGTTGTAGACAGCAATGAGGTCTGCCCTGAGCCTCCTCTTCTCCAGGCTAACCAATCCCAGCTCCCTCAGCCTCTCCTCGTAGGGCTGTGCTCAAGGCCTCTCCCCAGCCTCGTTGCCCTTCTCTGGACACGCTCAAGCATCTCAATGTCCCTCCTAAACTGGGGGGCCCAGAACTGGACACAGCACTCAAGGTGTGGTCTAAGCAGTGCAGAGTACCGGGACAGAATGACCTCCCTGCTCCTGCTGGCCACACCATTCCTGATGCAGGCCAGGATGCCACTGGCTCTCTTGGCCACCTGGGCACACTGCTGGCTCATGTTCAGGTGGGTATCAATCAGCACCCCCAGATCCCTCTCTGTCTGGCTGCTCTCCAGCCACTCCGACCCCAGCCTGTATCTCTGCATGGGGTTGTTGTGGCCAAAGTGCAGCACCCTGCACTTGGAGCTATTGAACCCCATCCCCTTGGACTCTGCCCGATGTCCCTGCTCACCACAGGGAGGTTGGACAAGATGACCTTTAGAGGTCCCTTCCAATGCATTCTACAACTCTAAATGAAATTGTGACCATGTCTTCCCTGAACTGATTTGCCAAATACAAGACCAGTGTTTGCTGTGAGTGGTACTGGACAGCCTGCTCTTGATGTAGCCAAATGGGCCATTGCCTGTGTTATTTAGTGGTCTGGCACATTCAAAGGCAGACAGATATGTATCTGGTTGAAGCATGATTTCTCATACATGCTTTATCATGAAATAAAAGAGTTGGGCTGTTTTCAATGTGCACAATGTTGTGAAGTATTTTGGATACACAATCAAAATGTGTGTTGTCTATCTCCCTTTCAGGAGCTATTCAAGACCTGCCTGGATGTGTTCCTGTGTGATCTGGTATAGGTGGCCCTGCCCTGGCACAGGGTTTGGATTAGATGATCTTTCAAGGTCACTTCCAGCCTCTGATCTTCTGTGATTTTATCCCTTGAGACTTCAGATATGGCTGCAAAATGTTAACTTGTGGTCAACACAAGTTGTAACAAGCAGTAATTATGCATTTCCAAACCAACCAGATACCACTGATATCTACAGTCTTTAACTATTAGGTGTTTGCTCCTTAAGAACTTGATGGTATTTTTTAAAGCCTAAAATTGCTTAGCACTTTTGATAGCTGGAGAAACTTAGTTACCAGAAGGTTGGATAAATAAAATGGGGCTGCACTAACAGGGCTGCACGAGTCTTCTCAACAAGAAATGGTAGTATTGTAGTAGCTGCTTGTGGAACTGAAAACTAATCACATAAGAACAGAAATAGGGTACCAGAATAGCTTCCTAGTCAATTCAGGGTTATTGCAAAGCTTTCTATTACAGAGCTTTAGAAGTTGGAAGGGACCTCCAGAGATCACCGACTTCAACCTCCCTGCCGAAGCAGGATCACCCAGGGTAGTTTGCACAGGAATGCATCCAGGCATATTTTGAAAGCCTTCAGAGAAGGAGACTCCACAACCTCTCTGGGCAGCATGTTCCAGTGCTACATCACCTTCACTGTAAAGAAGTTTCTCCCCATGTTGTGGTGAAATCTTAATGCGTTCCAATTTGTATCCATTGCTCCTTATCTTATTGCTGCTGACCAGTGAAAAGAGATTGGCCCCATCCATTTAGAATCATAGAGTCATGGAATCAAGCAGGTTGGCAGAGACCTCCAAGATCATCTAGTCCAACTATCACTCAGCCCTAGCCAATCAACCAGACCATGACACCAAGTGCCTCATCCAGGCTTTGCTTGAACACCACCAGGGACGGTGACTCCACCACCCCCTGGGCAGCCCAGTGGCAAATCAACTCTCTCTGTGAAGAATTTCCTCCTAATATACAGCCTAGACCTCCCCTGATTGCACAACTTGAGACTGTGTCCCCTTGTTCTATTGCTGGTTGCCTGGCAGAAGAGACCAACCCCCACCTGGCTACAACCTTCCTCAGAACCATAGAATCAACCAGGTTGGAAGAGACCTCCAAGATCATCCACCCCTCAGATGTTTGCATGCATTGATCAGATCTCCTCTCAGTCTTCTCTTCTCCAGACTAAACAGCCTCAGGGTTTTCAGTCTCTCTTTGTAGGGCAGGTGCTCAATTTCCCCAGTCATTCTTGTGCTATAAGAATGTATGGATATTTATCTTCTCCTAGTATAGATATGTAACTTGTAATCATTTAAAAAAAATTATATATCTACACAGAAATAATGTTCTCTTTCAACAGAAACCTTTGCTGCTAGAAGATAGTGGAGAATTCATATACTGTCTTCAACGAAACAGGGACAACTTGAAAGCTCCTTACAACCCATACGATTTACAGGTTGTCTCTACACATACAGCTATGAAAAACGAAGCATATTGGACTGTTACAGCTTCATTTGTGTCTAAGGTAACAGTTTGTGCTGCACACAGAACAAAAGGAACCCAGACATTTCCACAGAAGAACATTTTGCCCTTCATTTATTACCATGTTATATTCCCAGAGTAATTCTTTGCAGAAGAGCTTAGCAGGCCTGCCTAAAGACAAGTCCTCTGCTGGCTTTCAGATAGAATCATAGAATCAAGCAGGTAGGAAGAGACCTCTAAGATCATCCAGGCCAACCTAGCACCCAGCCCTAGCCAGTCAACCAGACCATGGCACTAAGTGCCTCAGCCAGGCTTGGCTTCAACACCTCCAGGGATGGCAACTCCAACCACCTCCCTGGGCAGCCCATTCCAATGCCAATCACTCTCTCTGCCAACAACTTCCTCCTAACATCCAGCCTAGACCTCCCCTGATTGCACAACTTGAGACTGTGTCCCCTTGTTCTATCTCACCAGGAGCACAGAATACTGATTTTCCTAAAAGAAGCACTAAAAAAACCTTTTAAGAATATAAGCACCACATTGCCTGGTGTTTCATCAGTTCTCAAATGCCTTTGAAGACAATTCAACTTTGAAGCCCTTTTTCTCTTTAGCATCAGTACATTTTAGCACTGGTATGACACCAAAGTTGCCTGGAAGAAGTGATAATTGCATAATTTACATAATTGGATTGTTGCTGGATGCTGAAGTGAAACTTCTCGTTGTATGCATGAGATACATAATGATTTGAATGTCAGAGAATTACAGACATATCTTGGGAACTGATGCAATTGCTGATGTTAAAATGGGGGGAATGTTGTTTTTTTTCTCTAGTTGAAGTACTCAGCTTTTATAAATCTGAACTGGAAGGACAGAAGAAATCACATAGGATCACAGGATGTTAGGTGTTGGAAGGGACCCAAGGAAATCATTCAGTTCAACCCCCCTGCCAGAACAGGACCACAAAATCTAGCACAGATCACAGAGGAACACATCCAGACAGGCCTTCAAAGTCTCCAGAGAAGGAGACTACACAACCTCTCTGGGCAGCCTGTTCCAGTACTCTGTGACCCTTACAGTAAAGAAGTTCCCTCTTGTCTTGAGGTGGAACCTCTTTTGCTGCAACTTACACCCATTGCTCCTTGTCCTACCCCAGGGAGCAAGTGAGAAGAGCCTGCTGGGGTACCTGACTGGAAAATAAGATGCCACAGTCTTATTCCTTTGCCTTCAGAATTTTTGCTCTAGCACAGTCTTGATGTAAATACAAAATGATTTGCTTCAAAACGTGTTTAATAAAAGATTTCCTACTTGTTTTGGCTAAGCCACAGAAATACTCACTCAAAGCAATTAGTGCACATTAGCCAGTCACCTGTCTCTTTTACTCCCATGTAAGATGATGAAGAATCTGCCACTTCACTGTGTCCTTGCCTGTCAGGCTCCAGTCCATAATTTGCAAAGGAGTTGTGCTTATTTAAGTTTTGTCAATTTTATAACCTCTCACACAGGAGCTAACATCATCTTTGAGAACAAACATCTATTTGCTTACCTTCTGGTTGGTTTAGTTGTTAAGATGCTGTTTGCCTACTGGAAAGATGTTGCAGACTGAGCTGCTTGTAATAGTCGCTTGTCCGAGGGAAAAGTGGTCAGAGCCTGCAGCTCAGTGTGGTCAAGGTCTTGCCACACAGGACTCCAGTGCATTCAGTGTGGATTATGCTAGGGACAATTTATTATCATAGAATCAAGTAGGTTGGAAGAGATCTCCAAGGTCATCCAGGCCAACCTAGCACCCAGCCCTAGCCAGTCAACCAGACCATGGCACTAAGTGCCTCAGCCAGGCTTTGCTTCAACACCTCCAGGGATGGTGACTCCACCACCTCCCTGGGCAGCCCATTCCAATGCCAATCACTCTCTCTGACAACAACTTCCTCCTAACATCCAGCCTAGACCTCCCCTGATTGCACAACTTGAGACTATGTCCCCTTGTTCTGTTGCTGGTTGCCTGGGAGAAGAGACCAACCCCACCTGGCTGCAGCCTCCCTTCAGGTAGTTGTAGACAGCAATGAGGTCAGCCCTGAGCCTCCTCTTCTGCAGGCTGCACACCCCCAGCTCCCTCAGCCTCTCCTCATAGGGTTTGTGTTCCAGGCCTTTCACCAGCCTTGTTGCCCTTCTCTGGACATGTTCCAGCACCTCAACATCTTAAGATTTAAAATAATAAACTCATGTAGGAACTGTATTCTTGTTCAAAATTAACCAAAACCTATAGACAAAGTACAGCACAGCGAGGTTTGCCGCCACTGAGGTCATCAATATTCATCCTTTTTGGCTTCACTCATAGCTGTCCAATTCTTTTTGAAAAAATACTTTAATATTTTCTTTTTCTTATTTCCCCCACAGTTTTCTGCAGGCAATAAATTGGGAGAAATGGAAACAACACCAGTGCCACAATGGCTACGTGAAAGATACCTGTTTTTTAACTTGCTGAAGATTAATTTCTTTTACCATTTCAGGTAAGGAAATGAGAGAGAATAACCAATTGGAATGCAATGCTTTGGCTCGGTTTAAATTTTCAGGAGACTCAAATACAGTTAATAGAACCAATAACAGTTTATAGGATGCCTTTCACTCTTCTCCCTTCTTTCCCTAAGAAAAAGAATTAGATGTAGAGAGAGGAACATGCTGCATGGGTGGGCAGAGGCCACTGGGATGAGACTGAACAAGGCCAAGTGCAGGGTTCTGCACTTTGGCCACAACAACCCCAAGCAGCACTACAGGCTGGGGACTGAGTGGCTGTGAGCAGCCAGGAGGAAAGGGACCTGAGGGTACTGATAGAGAGTAGGCTGAAGCTGAGCCAGCAGTGTGCCCAGGTGGCCAAGAGAGCCAGTGGCATCCTGGGCTGGGTCAGGAACAGTGTGGCCAGTAGGACAAGGGAGGTTATTCTGTCCCTGTACTCAGCACTGGTCAGGCCACACCTTGAGTGCTGTGTCCAGTTCTGGGCCCCTCAATTCAAGAGAGATGTTGAGGTGCTGGAAGGTGTCCAGACAAGGGCAACAAAGCTGGTGAGGGGCCTGGAACACAAACCCTGTGAGGAGAGGCTGAGGGAGCTGGGGGTGTGCAGCCTGCAGAAGAGAAGGCTCAGGGCAGACCTCATTGCTGTCTGCAACTACCTGAAGGGAGACTGTAGCCAGGTGGGGTTGGTCTCTTCTGCCAGGCAACCAGCAACAGAACAAGGGGACACAGTCTCAAGTTGTGCCAGGGGAAAGTATAGGCTGGATGTTAGGAGGAAGCTGTTGTCAGAGAGAGTGATTGGCATTGGAATGGGCTGCCCAGGGAGGTGGTGGAGTCACCATCCCTGGAGGTGTTGAAGCCAAGCCTGGCTGAGGCACTTAGTGCCATGGTCTGGTTGACTGGCTAGGGCTGGGTGCTAGGTTGGCCTGGATGATCTTGGAGGTCTCTTCCAACCTGGTTGATTCTATGACTCTGTGATTGTGTGAAAGTTGCTGGTAGTCATTCTGCCTTGGCAGCTGATCCTGTTCCTCACGTTGGATTGGCGCACGCAGGATCGTTGTGCACACATCAGCAGTCACAACGCTGGCACTGCACATTTCACACTTCTTTTAAACTCTGTTTTGTGTTTGCCATTGCCACATTCCACCTAAGGACTAAACAAAGTGGGGATGATCTTATTTAATTGCATTGCTCCTCAAAATGCCAGCAGCTTCTGTTGTTACTGAACATGTGCATGCCCGTGTCACTCGGAGAATTAAAGACCACTAAAATGGGAATACTCAGAAGACAGATGAGCCAATTTAAAACTTTAAAACTAGATTTTTCTAAACTCCTATTCTTTAACTGCACACTTTATGCTAATGCTCTGTTCATATCCATTATCAGCCATTAGTCAGTGAATCCTTCACAGTCTCTCACTGTGAGCATGTGATGCTGATGTGATAGCAGATTTCTCGACTGCTTTAGTTACTGAGGTTGAGGAGGAAAGATTCAAAAGCTGTCTAGCAAGTGAAGCTGAAATGATAACAAACATCTTGCATCTCTTCTTTGGTCCCAACCACACTGGGGATCCTCCCCAGTGGTAAATGTGTTGTTTCTAGACAATTGTCCTTTGCATCTGCTGGGCATTGCAAGAGCTTAATGAATGCTTTGGGTGGCTGCAGCAGATGTTTTATTGTGTAGCTTGGCTGGTTTAGGGGTTTTAATACTTTGTTTCTTTACTGGTTTTCCTTACTTGGCTGTTTGTCTGTTTCTCCTCTTAAAGTGAAAAGTAATGTTTCCTCAGCTTTGAGGGCTGTGTTCATCCCTGCCCAGTAATTGACCATCAGTGAGTTGTGGATTCTGGTCCTCTTTGCTTCCGACCAGCGTCTCTCTTTTCATGGTCTTTGCTGTTATCCCATGCTTAAAGCACATGGCAACAAGAAACACCTGGTACCAAGGTCCAATTTACGTAGGAATTACTAAGAACAAGTTCATAAAAAGCCTAACTGGCCAAGAGTGGGGCTTGATGCAGTTCATATAAGGTACAGCTGTGCCTTATACGAAGCCTCTGGTTTATTATTGACTGTGGCAGAACTATTTATACTGGACACAAAAATGCTCATGCAACTATGGTACATTCAGGATGCTTAAGTTTGGGTTTAAAACAAGGTAATACCAATGCTGGAAAGCAGCTGGAGAGCAGCCAGGCAGAGAGGGACCTGGGGGTACTGGTCAACAGCCATTAGCCACTGGTCGACTGAACACGAGGCAACAGAGTGCCCAGGTGGCCAAGAAGGCCAATGGCATCCTGGCCTGGATCAGGAATAGTGTGGCCAGCAGGATGAGGGAAGTCATTCTGCCCCTGTACTCAGCAGTGGTTTAGACCACACCTTGAGTCCTGTGTCCAATTCTGGGCCCCTCAATTTAAGAAAGATGTTGAGGTGCTGGAAGGTGTCCAGAGAAGGGCAATGAGGCTGGTGAGGGGGCTGGAGCACAGCCCTGTGAAGAACAGCTGGGAGTGTTCAGCCTGGAGAAGAGGAGGCTCAGGGGAGACCTTATTGCTATCTACAACTACCTGAAAGGAGGCTGTAGCCAGGTGGGGTTGGTCTCTTCTGCCAGGCAGTGACAGAACAAGAGGACACAGTCTCAATCTGTGCCAGGGCAGATTTAGGCTGGACATTAGGAGGAAGTTCTTCACAGAAAGAGTGCTTGGCATTGGAATGGGCTGCCCAGGGAGGTGGTGGAGTAGCCATCCCTGGAGGTGTTTAAGAGGAGACTAACTGAGGCACTCAGTGCCATGGTTTAGTTAATTAGAAAGTGCTAGGTGACAGGTTGGACTGAGCAATCTTAGACGTCTTTTCCAACATGATTAATTCAGTGACTTACTTAGTGTACTACAACAGGTCTCTCAGCTTTAGCTGCACTTCTCCCACATCAGCCAAGATTGAGGAAGAGATGTAGAGACAATGTTTGGGAACAGATTTGGGACGTGGAAACTGGCTACGTGGATCTGCATCTGCCTCCCAACAGTGTAGGTGCTTGTGCTAGTTTGAAGCTAGCTAGAATGTTTTGGTGAGAAGAACTAGATTACAGGCTGTGGAAGGAAAAGAAGGCTGATGTCTACTGCACTCATAGGCTTGCTGAGAGGTACAAAAACCAAAAATCAAAACAGATAATGCACTACTTCTGCTGGGGAACTGGCTGAGCTGCATTCTGCCTCTCTAGCCTCTCTGCCGTTTCTTTAATCAATCCATTTTGCTTCCTAACCCCCTGGCCAAACCTCCATTCTTCCTTGGGACTGGGGTAAGGTTGAGAGGGGTAGGGGGAAGATGCAGAGGTGGTTGAGAGCCCCTCCTGGAGACTCAGATTTCTGGGAGGGGAGTTGTGTGTCTGTATTACCTTTTACCTTGTCTATTGCTGTCTATAACTGTATATACTGTAACTATCTGCTTGTCTGTTGTGCTAAGCTGTAAACATAAGCTTCATTCATATTTCCAGAGTCCCTGAGTCTAGTCTGGGTGATTTCTAAAGTGGGGGGGGGGGGTGAGTAACACCCAACCAACACAGTGCTGTTAATGAGCCCCTGCAACGGCAGGTCTGACAGTGTGCAAAATTTCACAGTATCAGTATTATCAGGGTTGGAAGAGACCTCACAGATCATCAAGTCCAACCCTTTACCACAGAGCTCAAGGCCAGACCATGGCACCAAGTGCCACGTCCAGTCCTGCCTTGAACAGCTCCAGGGACGGCGACTCCACCACCTCCCCGGGCAGCCCATTCCAGTGTCCAATGACTCTCTCAGGGAAGAACTTTCTCCTCACCTCCAGCCTAAATTTCCCCTGGCACAGCCTGAGGCTGTGTCCTCTTGTTCTGGTGCTGGCCACCTGAGAGAAGAGAGCAACCTCCTCCTGGCTACAGCCTCCCCTCAGGTAGTTGTAGACAGCAATAAGGTCTGCCCTGAGCCTCCTCTTCTCCAGGCTAACCAATCCCAGCTCCCTCAGCCTCTCCTCGTAGGGCTGTGCTCAAGGCCTCTCCCCAGCCTCGTTGCCCTTCTCTGGACACGCTCAAGCATCTCAAGGTCCCTCCTAAACTGGGGAGCCCAGAACTGAACACAGGACTCAAGGTGTGGTCTAAGCAGTGCAGAGTACAGGGGCAGAATGACCTCCCTGCTCCTGCTGGCCACACCATTCCTGATGCATTTCCATCTCTAAATAACTATTTTTGTTGCTTCTAGACTGATGAAATGCTTTCTGATCTGGAAAGACAGTGTTGGAAGAAGCAAGGCAAACAAGACCAGGTCGGTTTGAATGTAGTTTTTTCACGGGATGAAAATAAAAGCCTACTTCACCTCCTGCTGCACACTCTATGGATTTGTGTCTTATTTGCCTTAAATACTTTATAAATCTGCAAAGAGCATTCTAGAAATGCCATATTACCTGTTGATAAGAGCATGGAAGAGTTACTCTAGTCACATGTTGATGGTATTTTTATCTTGCTTTGGAGGAGCCTGGCATTTTAATCTGGAGAAGCCTGAGCTTTCATTTCACTTTTGCCTAGTGCCAGGCACAGTGGGATTCTGCTTTAGGACTGGGGGGAGGTGTCACAAATAAGATGGAAGTAATAATTAATAGATTGTTGTAAAATGAGAATGGTTGCACCAAATCTACTGTAAAGGGTTAACCTTCCGGGGGGCGGGGGGGGAGGGGTGGATCTTGAACCTGACCCCAGGTGGAGTGGTTAGCCCACTCCCACCTCCCAGTCTAGCCCCCTATAAAAGCAGAGGAACTGCCTGTTTCTTGACCTGCCTGCCTGTTTGCTACCACCTTGCTGCTGTTGCTCCTGTCTTACCATGTGCTCATCCTTCCACATGGTGGACAAACCCTAATTCTACCTCCATCCATTGCCATCAATCTGGTTCTACAGACATTTTTTTGTATTTTATGGGTTTTTTTTCCCTTCCCTCTACCTCCCCTGCCTTACATACCTTCTATTTCTGTTAAAGTTTTTTTTCCTTTAATTTCCACATCTAAGTGAGACTATTTTTTGGGTGTGGTTAACTTTTTCCTCTCCATATCTAGCTCCTTTCTTTCCAAAAAGGGGAGAGAGGAAGGCATCCTATAATTGTATTGGTTCTGTTAGCTATATTTTGAGTCTCTGGGAAATTTAAACTAGAACTGAGACATCCAGGTTGAAAGAGAAGATGGAATCCAGGCTGTACATTGAGGTGAGGAAACACAGTCTCCTCATCCTTCTATTCTCACAGGATCATAGGATGTTAAGGATTGGAAGAGACCCAAAGAGATCATCGAGTCCATTCCCCCTGCCAGAGCAGGACAATCCTATCTAACATAGATCACACAGGAACACATCCAGACAGGCCTGGAAAGGCTCCAGAGAAGGAGACCCCACAGCCTCCCTGGGCAGCCTGTGCCAGTGCTCTGAGACCCTTACAGTAAAGAAGTTCCTCCTTGTGTTGAGGCAGAACCTCCTGTGCTGCAACTTACACCCATTGCTGCTTGTCCTATCCCAGGGAGCAGTGAGCAGAGCCTGTCCCCCCTCTCCTGGCAGCCCTCAGATACTTGGAAACATTTACCAACATTTATCAAATCCCTTCTAAGAAGAGGAGGCTCAGGGGTGATCTTATTACTGTCTACAACTACCTGAAGGGGCATTGTAGCCAGGTGGGGGGTAGCCTCTTCTCCCAGGCAACCAGCAATAGAACAAGGGGACACAGTCTCAAGTCGTGCCAGGGTAGGTATAGGCTGGATGTCAGGAGGAAGTTCTTCACAGAGAGAGTGATTTCCCATTGGAATGGGCTGCCCAGGGAGGTGGTGGAGGCACCGTCCCTGGGGGTCTTCAAGAAAAGCCTGGCTGAGGCACTTAGTGCCATGGTCTGGTTGATTGGTTAGGGCTGGGGGATAGGTTGGACTCGATGATCTTGGAGGTCTCTTCCAACCTGGTTGATTCTATGATTCTATGATTCTATGATTCAAGCCATCCTTTTTTGGAATGTAAGTAGTATTTGTATTGTGTGGGTTTCATGATGAAAAAAGACTGAACTCTTCACAAAAAGGGTTTTTTTCTCCCTCTTTTATGGAAATATGTTCTACAGTGAATATTATTCTTAGAGAGTTTTAATTAGCCCTTGTATCACAGTATCACAGTATCACCAAGGTTGGAAGAGACCTCAGAGATCATCAAGTCCAACCCTTTACCACAGAGCTCAAGGCCAGACCATGGCACCAAGTGCCACGTCCAGTCCTGCCTTGAACAGCTCCAGGGACGGCGACTCCACCACCTCCCCGGGCAGCCCATTCCAGTGTCCAATGACTCTCTCAGGGAAGAACTTTCTCCTCACCTCCAGCCTAAATTTCCCCTGGCACAGCCTGAGGCTGTGTCCTCTTGTTCTGGTGCTGGCCACCTGAGAGAGGAGAGCAACCTCCCCCTGGCCACGACCACCCCTCAGGTAGTTGTAGACAGCAATAAGGTCTCCCCTGAGCCTCCTCTTCTCCAGGCTTGTATTGGGAAGAGACTTCTCTCAGAGGTTTATATGGATGTTAGGAGGAAGTTCTTCACAGAGAGAGAGTACTTTGAAAATTGATGTGTAAATCAAGTTGTGTCAGGGGAGGTCTAGGTTGGATGTTAAGAGGAGGTTTGTCCCAGAGAGAGTGATTGGCATTGGAATGGGCTGCCCAGGGAGGTGGTGGAGTCACCATCCCTGGAGGTGTTGAAGCAAAGCCTGACTGAGGCACTTAGTGCCATGGTCTAGTTGACTGGCTAGGGCTGGGTGCTAGGTTGGCCTGGCTGATCTTGGAGGTCTCTTCCAACCTGGTTGATTCTATGATTCTGTATCAAAATGATCACCTCTTTGCTGAAAGCATACAGATTAGGTACCTAGGGGTAAGAAACTTTCAAAGGCTGATGACATTTATTCTTCCATTTAAGCAGTCAAGTGGAAAAGGCCTAAGCTGTCACTTAACCCTTTGAGTCATTTTAAAGTTATTAAAGTAGGTATTTAAGTAAACAACATTTTTGACTGAAAAAAAAAAGCCAAGCTGTCATATGTGGAAGATGTAATTAAAAGCAGTATGTGATGAGTCAGCTTCTGAGAAAAAGATAAAGTGTGCTTTCTCTTTTCTTGGCATCAGAGCTGCATTCATTCATTCATTCACACATTAACGCCTAACGGATACACAGCACTCTCTCTAAACCCAGGCTTTCTGTACTTCATTAAAATTCAGTTGGGGCACTTTAAATGACCTGACCAGAGAATATTTTTCTATGCTTTGTCACAACCAGATTTGTCTTTCAAAATAATGTTATATGTCCTAAAATCATTCAGCCTTGAACTTTGTCTCCCTTTGTCGCGGAGGGGATTCTGCCGCCTGCGCCAGTTGTGGTGCAGGAGAGAAATTAATTGGGGTGAGATCATAGAATCATAGAATCATAGAATCATAGAATCAACCAGGTTGGAAGAGACCTCCAAGAGCATCCAGTCCAACCTAGCACCCAGCCCTAACCAATCAACCAGACCATGGCACTAAGTGCCTCATCCACTCTTTTCTTGAAGACCCCCAAGGACGGTGCCTCCACCACCTCCCTGGGCAGCCCATTCCAATGCCAATCACTCTCTCTGTGAAGAACTTCTTCCTAATATCCAGCCTAGACCTCCCCCAACACAGCTTGAGACTGTGTCCCCTTGTTCTGCTGCTGGTTGCCTGGCAGAAGAGACCAACCCCACCTGGCTACAGCCTCCCTTCAGGTAGTTGTAGACAGCAATGAGCTCTGCCCTGAGCCTCCTCTTCTGCAGGCTGCACACCCCCAGCTCCCTCAGCCTCTCCTCACAGGGCTGTGCTCCAGGCCCCTCACCAGCTTTGTTGCCCTTCTCTGGACACCTTCCAGCACCTCAACATCTCTCCTGAATTGAGGGGCCCAGAACTGGTCACAGCACTCAAGGTGTGGCCTGAGCAGTGCTGAGTACAGGGGCAGAAGAACCTCCCTTGTCCTGCTGGCCACACTGCTCCTGAGCCAGGCCAGGCTGCCATTGGCTCTCATGTTCTGAAGTTGTACATATATTAGGAGAGCTTTTAGCCATCAAGAAATCAGCTCTGGAGGACAGAATGCAGGAAGACGTTCGAGTATCTCCCAAAACAGATTGAGATTTCCCAGTTCTCAGAAAAGTGTCTACAAGCTCCCAAAACAGATTGAGATTTCCTAGTTCTCAGAAAAGTGTCTACTACAAGCCCGTGATCAAACTGTCCTTCAGCACTGAGAAAGATTTTTGAGGCCTGAAAATAACTAAAATGGAACCTTAGAAAAATATATCTTTGAGTTAAACTGGAAAGGAATCTGAAGTTTGAGATCTGTTGTTCTGAGATAGATCCAGTTTATTTCTGAGCAGACAATTCCTTAAGCCTAATATTGATGCAAGAAGTGGAAGCAGCTCTTTGGATGCTGCAGCTACACTTCATCACATACATTTCACTGTGCTCCTGACAGCTCTGATAAATGGTGTCCCATCTTGAGCTGAAATGTCATCAGTCACTGTGAGAGACGAAGCCAAATGCACACACAGTTTGGGCTGTCTCCTAGAAGGAATTTAGATGGGTTCATTTTATATGTGGTATTGGATTGGTGTCCTGATGTTAATAAAATAAGCAGTTGTACCCATGCAGAAATGCTACAGAGCCTCTCTGCAGCTTGTACTGATTCAACACAGAAGCAATTCTTTGTGCATGGGAAACTCAAGAGCAGAGGCATGGATTATGGGGCAAGAACTGGCTGGAGGGCTGGGCCCAGAGAGTGCTGGTGAATGGTGCCACATCCAGCTGGCAGCTGTCACTAGTGGTTGGCCCAGGAAACAGTGCTGGGCCCAGTCCTGTTCAATATCTTTATTGATGATCAGGACCAGGGGATGGAGTCCAGCATCAGTAAGTTTGCAGATGACACCAAGCTAGGAGCAGGTGTGGAGCTGTTGGAGGGTAGCATTCTTCTGTGTTACCACTCATGTCTTCTACTCTTGGCTCTCTAAGAACTATAAATACTTCCTAAACTCTGAACATGTCTCCATTAGACTGCAGCCTTTTCAGCCTCGTATCTCCAGATCAGAGGTTTGGGGCTGGGACTAGGTCATCTCTGAAGTTCCCTTTTGACCCAAACCATTCTGTGATCGTATGGTTAGGCTGAAGACCACTTCATTTTTCTCACAGTGCATGTCTGAGGAGTCTGATTAAAGGTTTTTCTAATCCAATCCACCAATGGGACTTCAACCTTACATGAAATCCTGTCTATTTCTTAGGAGGAAGTTCCTTTATACCCCTGGCAGTGTTCCCAATTTCATTAGACTTTCTGACAGCAATTATGCTTGCCAGAGAACCTCTGATAGCTGATCTTCTTTATAGATGTTTAGAGGATGAAGGAACTCTCAGGACACTTCCAAGCACCTTGCATATGCCTGCATCCCAACAAAGTCACCAATAATGACTTCAAAGCCCATACAAATCCACTGCAGGAGCCTGCTCTCATATGCAGTGTATTAGTGGTGCATTATTTTTCATACCAGCACAACAAAGGCCTTTAAGAGCATTCCTCAGCTTTCAGTGTCAGAAGCTGAGAAATCCTCACACTTACATACATTGGTAAAGAGGATTTCTCCCTGGCAGAACTGACTTGGGTCACAACAAACCCCATGCAATGCTGTGGGCTTGGGGCAGAGTTGCTAGACAGTTGCCCTGCAGAAAAGGACCTGAGGGTGCTGGCTGGCAGGTGGCTAAACATGAGCCAGCATCATGCTCATCTGGCCAAGAAGGACAGCAGCATCCTGGCCTGGATCAGAAATGGTGTGGCCAGAGGAGTAGGTTGGTGATTGTGTCCCTGTGCTCAGCACTGGTGAGGCTGCACCTCAAATACTGGGTTCAGTTTTGGGGCCCTCACTACAGGAAAGACATTCTGGTGCTGGAACATGTCCAGAGAAGGGCAACAAAGCTGGTGATGGGTCTGGAGAACTATTTTTATGAGGAGTGGCTGAGGAAACTGGGGTTGCTTAATTTGGAGAAGAGGAAGCTGAGAGGAGACCTCATTGCTCTCAACAACTCCCTGAAAGGAGATTGGAGTGAGGTGGAGATTGGTCTCTACTCCCTCATATCAGGTGATATAACAAGAGGAAATGGCCTGAAGTTGTGGCAGGGGAGGTTTAGGTTGGATATTAGAAGCAGGTCCCTTCCAACCCAAGCCATTCCATGAATCTATTCATTTCTTTCCTGCAAGAGTGGTCAGGCATTGGAACAGGCTGCCCAGAGAGGTGGTGTAGCCACCATCCCTGGAGGTGTTCAAGAAGCACCTGAGGTACCTGGGGTCTAGCCTTGTGCACTGTGGTAAAGGGTTGGACTTGATGATCTGTGAGGTCTCTTCCAACCTTGGTGATATTGTGATACTGTGATACTGTGACATGGTTTAATATTCATGGTGGTCTTAGGTTGATTGTTGCACTCAAGGATCTTAGAGGTCTTTTCCAACAGAAACAATTCTTTGATTCCAAGCTAGGAGATCATTAAAAGGGACTGCCCTGCATCAGTCAGGGCTCATTCAGTAACAGCTCAGGCAAGAGGGGGAGGTTTTTTTTTTTCTCATGGGGCTTTTCTCAGACAAAACTTGCAAAGCAGCTTTTTGAAGCACCAATTTACTGCAAGTTCCCACTGAGCTTTAACAAGCCAAATCTGAGCTCTCAAAGAGCAGGACTACAGTTTTACCCATTGCTTTGGTCCTCATGTGGATGTTGCCTTGTTCTCATTGTTAAAGCACTCTGTCTCCTTTGTAGTTTTAAATGCTTCATACTGGTCTCTTCTCCCAGGCAAGCAGCAACAGAACAAGGGGGGACAGTCTCAAGTTGTGCAATCAGGGGAGGTCTAGGCTGGATGTTAGGAGGAAGTTGTTGGCAGAGAGAGTGATTGGCATTGGAATGGGCTGCCCAGGGAGGTGGTGGAGTAACCATGCCTGGAGGTGTTGAAGCAAAGCCTGGATGGGGCACTTGGTGCCATGGTCTAGTTGACTGGCTAGGGCTGGGTGCTAGGTTGGACTGGATGATGCTGGAGACCACCAAGTGTGTGTAATATTTCAATGCCTATTCCACGTGTGCTCTGCCACTTGCTATTTCAATCCATTGCTATTTAAAGCTGTTTCTTGCTGCTGGGGTTTTTATTTAATCCTATTTTCATGTTTTCCTGATTAGCATTTCACTTAGGAGAAGCTGTGAAAGTGATAGCTTTCTGTAGCAGCAACCACAGGTACAACACATGACTAATTTGATGGGAGGCATTTTAGGCAAATGTATTTATGGAGGAGCTTTTTTATCCCTAATCTCATCTTCTCTGACTTCCCAAAACAGACATCACAACATGCCAGGTTAGAAAGAATCACAGAACCTTAGAGGCTGGAAAGGATCTCTAGAGATCATTGAGTTCAACCCCAATGAACCCAAAGGATCATCTGGTCCAACCCTTCTAGCTAATAGTGTAGTTTTAGTGAGCTGGCCCAGCACCCTGTCAAACTGAGCCTTAAATATGTATGATCATAGAGTCACAGAGTGGTTGAGGTTGGAAGAGACCTCAAGGATCATCCAGTTTCAACCCCCCCCACCATAGGCAGGGACACCTCCCACTAGAGCAGGTTGCTCAAGGTCTCATCCAACCTGGCCTTGAACACCTCCAGGGAGGAAGCAGCCACAACCTCCCTGGGCAACCTGTGCCAGTGTCTCCTGGAAATAACCCTTTCCTGACACCTAGTTTGAATCTCCCCTCTGTCAGTTCAAACCCATTCCCCCTCATCCTGTCATTACCAGACCTTGTCAATAGTCCCTCCCCAGCCTTCCTGTAGCCCCCTTCAGACACTGGAAGGCCACTATAAGGTCTCCTCTAAGGCTTCTCTTCTCCAGGCTGCAGAGCCCCAACTCTCTCAGCCTGTCCTCATGGCAGAGCTGCTGCAGCCCTCTGAGCATCTTCATGGCCCTCCTCTGGACTGGCTCCAACAGTTCCATGCCCCTCTTGTGTTGGGGGCTCCAGAACTGTGCAGAGTACTCCAGGTGGGGTCTAAGGAGAGCAGAATAAATGGGGAGAATCACAGAGACCTGATGCAGCCTCAGCACTGAAAATGTCAGACTCTTGTAATTCAGCAAGTCTTATTATTTATAGCACTGCTCCCATCCAAACCTTAATGGTGAGGTGACCACAAGGATCAGCCAGTTCCAACCCCCCTGCCATGCCCAGGGACACCCTACCCTAGAGCAGGCTGCACACAGCCCCATCCAGCCTGGCCTGAAACACCTCCAGCCATGGGGTCTCAACCACCTCCCTGGGCAGCCCATTGCAGCCTCTTGGTGAAAAGCAGTAGATAATTTAGCTGTGAAAAGGGAAACAATTGTGTCTCCTTCCCTCATCAGCCTCTCTGAGAGTTCTGGGAACAAGAAGTAAAACATCAGATAACATTCTCCTTTTTGTTACTCACTCTGCCTTTGCCTTCAGACCAAGCCACATCTCCCTAACCTCACTGCCACTAACCTTCCTTCTTAACCTCTTGGCTGCACCTCGATTCTTTTCTCAGGATTGGGGTAAGGTTGAGAGGGGCCAGGGGAGGTGCTGGGGGGGTTGAGAGCCCCTCCTGGGGACTCAGGTTTCTGGGAGGGGAGTTGTGCTTCTGTATTGTTTATCCTTTGTATATAACTGTGTATATTGTAAGTAGCTGCTTGTGTATTGTGCTGCTTGTAAGTAGCTTCATTTATATTCCTGCAGTCCCGTCTGAGTTAGCTGGGGCAAAGGCTAAACGTTGGGGGGGGAGGGATAAGATCCAAACCATCACACTGCCATGCCCAGGGACATCCTACCCTGGGGCAGGCTGCCTACAGCCCCATCCAGCCTGGCCTTAAACACCTCCAGGGACGGGGCCACAGCCACCTCCCTGGGCAGCCCATGCCAGGCACTCACCACTGATGCTGAAGAACCTCGTCCTCAGGCTTAGGCAGAGGAAGGCATCTCTGTGTCGGCTGCATGCCTGCGGCCATGGGGTGTGTGTGGGGAGAGCAGGCTGCAGAGCGCTGCTCCAGCCGCAGCTCCTAGCCCAGCTGGAGTCACCTTCGCTGAATGCTGACGCTTTAGAGCCCTCTGCCGGGCGCCTGCCAGGCACGGGCAGCGCTGCCCCAGTGCCATCCCCGGGCAGAGGAGAGCAGGGGTCTCCCTGTGCCAGACAAAGAGAGTGCACTGCGCTTTGAAGGGGGAAAAGCCTCTGCCATGGTGTAAAAGGCTTGGCCTGATGCCCGCTTGGAAAGCACTGCCCTGGCTTGGTGCTCTCCGGAGCAGCTTCAGGCTTTGCTGGTGTACCACAGCTGGCAGCTCCTGGGGGTTCAAACTGCGACTGGGAAAACATGGAATAGGTGCTCTTAAATACAGCCTCTTTAATTTCAGGAGCCTTGGAACCACGGATTTTTGGAGACAAACAAATCCCCCCGGGGACATGACTTCCCAGCTGTAACATCTCGGGTGGCCAGCACCAGAACAAGAGGACACAGCCTCAGGCTGTGCCAGGGGAGATTTAGGCTGGAGGTGAGGAGAAAGTTCTTCCCTGAGAGAGTCATTGGACACTGGAATGGGCTGCCCGGGGAGGTGGTGGAGTCGCCGTCCCTGGAGCTGTTCAAGGCAGGACTGGACGTGGCACTTGGTGCCATGGTCTGGCCTTGAGCTCTGTGGTAAAGGGTTGGACTTGATGATCTGTGAGGTCTCTTCCAACCCTGATGATACTGTGATGCTGTGATCTGCTCTCCCTCACTGATTAGGAGGCTAAATCAATCTTCAGAGGAGTTGTTCTTCTGAATGGAGGCAAATCACCCTAAAGCAATTAGAATACACACAACCTGCAAGTCTTGCACTTCCAGCAGAATACCTCTTGGCAAGCTCTTGCTTCCCTTAGCACTAAAAGTGCTTCAGGAGACCAGAAGCTGGAGATGACAGCCTTGGCTTCTCCCCTTTTTGCGTGGTAGCAGAACAAGATCTTTCCCCTTCAGAATGGTTTACTCTTTAAATACCCCCCTTTGTGTCAGAGCTTTCTCAGCCCTGGTGCTCTGAGGGCTGGGAAATTGGTTATTTGATCACAGTATCACACAGTATCACAGTATCACCAAGGTTGGAAGAGACCTCACAGATCATCAAGTCCAACCCTTTACCACAGAGCTCAAGGCTAGACCATGGCACCAAGTGCCACGTCCAGTCCTGCCTTGAACAGCTCCAGGGACGGCGACTCCACCACCTCCCCGGGCAGCCCATTCCAGTGTCCAATGACTCTCTCAGGGAAGAACTTTCTCCTCACCTCCAGCCTAAACCTCCCCTGGCACAGCCTGAGGCTGTGTCCTCTTGTTCTGGTGCTGGCCACCTGAGAGAAGAGAGCAACCTCCTCCTGGACACAACCTCCCCTCAGGTAGTTGTAGACAGCAATGAGGTCTCCCCTGAGCCTCCTCTTCTCCAGGCTAACCAATCCCAGCTCCCTCAGCCTCTCCTCGTAGGGCTGTGCTCAAGGCCTCTCCCCAGCCTCGTTGCCCTTCTCTGGAGACACTCAAGCATCTCAATGTCCCTCCTAAACTGGGGGGCCCAGAACTGAACACAGCATTCAAGGTGTGGTCTAACCAGTGCAGAGTACAGGGGCAGAATGACCTCCCTGCTCCTGCTGACCACACCATTCCTGATGCAGGCCAGGATGCCACTGGCTCTCTTGGCCACCTGGGCACACTGCTGGCTCATGTTGATGTCCTTTACTAGGAGTGATTTTTAGGAGCTGCAAGCTGCAGGCTGAATTTTGGAGCGGTGCTTGGTTTGTGCAGGAAGGAGGAGCTGGATGACAGTGCTGCGAACCTTACAGCTGGCTCTGGAAGAGTCAATTACTCTAATAGCAGACAAACTATGCCTTCAATTTTTCTTCAGGTCTATGCCAGGCAGGGATTATTTTAAGGGTTGTAACAGTGCCATGGTCTAGTTGATTGGGTGGGATGGGTGATCACAGGGTCACAGGATGTTAGGGGTTGGAAGGGACCCAAGGAGATCATCAAGTCAAATCCCCCTGCCAGACCTCCAAGCTTATCCAGTCCAACCTAGCTTGGAGGTCTCTTCCAACCTGGTTGATTCTATGAATCATAGAATTGCTTTGGCTGGTGAAAGCCTGTAAGATCATTGAGTTCAGCCACCAACTCAAGAGCACTGTGCCCACCAAACCATGCCCCAGAGTGCCATGTCTGCTCCATGTGTTGGAGCATATCCAGAGAAGAGCATTTAAAGTCATGAAGGGCTTTGGACACAATTCCTATGAGGAGTGGCTGAGGAAACTGGGATTGATTAGTCTCAAGAAGAGGAAGGATAAGAGAAGGTCTCATGACAACTACTTCCAAGGAGACTGGAGCCAGGTGGAGTACAGCCTCTTTTTACCTACAACAAGTGACAAGACAGGGGGAAATGGGTTTCAGTTGTGCCAAAGAGGGTTCTGGTTGGATATTAGGAAAATGTCTTCATAGGAAGGGTTATCAGACACTGGAACAGGCTGCCCAGGGAGATGGCAGAGTCCCCATCCCTGCAGGTATTCAAAAGACACCTGGATGTGCCTCTTAGGGACACGGTTTAGTGGTAGTGTCTTAGCAGTAGCAGTGGGATTGTGAGCTTTAGGGGAGCAGTTGGACTTCATGACCTCAGAGGTCTCTTCCAAGCCCAACAGCTCTGTGATTTTTCTGGTTATGCTGAGGTTCCATTGCCACAGGCACATAGAATCATAGAATCAACCAGGTTGGAAGAGATCACCAAGAGCATCCAGTCCAACCTGAGTTGTATTCACGGCACCAGGCCAAGAAGAATCAATTCTTCCATTCAAGCTAGTTTTTAATCCAGTTGTAGATTTTCCTGTGCTTCTAGCTCTCAGTTCCATATGAGGTGCAAATGAGAAAAGTAGTAGTCATGAAGGAGGAAAGAAAAAAGAAACATTCACAAATTGGCCATTTTTACATCCTCTGCCTTGGCTATCCAAAGCCACAGGTTGCAACACGACTGAGCTTGCCTAAGAGAAAAGCTAAACTCAATCTCAGAATGTCAGGGGCTGGAAAGGACCCCAACAGATATCCAGTGTGGTGGAGGGGCAGCAGCCCCAAAACTGAGGCTTTTCTATGCCTCTGCATGCCCAGACATGTCCCTCTGCCAGGACCCATGAGGCAGCAAACAAGTTGCATAACACACACATGCCCAGCCCGTGTACCCCCGAGGTCCGGGCAGGTAATCCCCTATTGGGAGGGTCCAGGCATGTCTGTATTGCCTACTGGGGCAAGGTTTGGCTTACAGCCAGCCTGATTGGTCATGTTAGATGTCCAACGAGCCACGAATCTCAGCCCCAGAGCCTATAAAGAGGGGTGCAAAGCAGCACCACGTGGTCAGTCAGTCATTCAGTCTGATCAGATGGTCCAGACTGTCTACCAGGTCAGAAGTTTGGAGCACATAGACTCAGCTCTGATCCACAGCAGCATCCTGCTGCACTGACCTCGCTTGCATTGGCCTAGACAGGATCAGGCCTCACTCACTCACAAGCATTACAGAGGCTCAGACCTCGTTCATTGGTCTCAAGGTGCAGCCAAGCTATCTGCAAGCCCTCTGAGAAGCAGAGCACATTCATGCCTGCACCACACATACATGGGGAGCTGAGAACCCCCTGCCTAGCCTAGAGCTATCTTGATTCAACTACAGAGTTAAATCTCCCTGCAGCACGGCATAGACCCTGCTTGCCCGGCATAAATGCTGCTTGTCAGCTATCCTGTAACTCTGGAAAGACCCAGAGCCAGCAGAACCCTCTCCAGATGGTCTGCAAACCTGCAAACACAGCCTGCTAGCTGCCCAAACCATGTCAGAAGAAACACTGGCAAATCCTTCTCCTGCACCTGGGAATCCTGCCAGCTGATCATCCCTGGACACGCACAGCATCCAGAAGAAAGGCAGCACCGAGGCAGAGACTACCTTCACCCCAGGAGAGAAGGTTAGAGAAATACTGTTACCCCAGAGGCTGGGAAAAACCCTTATCAATTCCCCTTGCAAGCCAGGACAAATCTCCAGCTCCATCAAGTCCCCAGAGACTGAGGCACACGGAGGCAGAATCCCGGGGAAGGGTGATAATGATTAATACTCAAGAGCATCACACCTAAATAAGCTTTAATACCTTTGTAATATAAGTTGTCTCTATCTAAAGAGCACACACAGTTTCAGCCCTTGCTGGGCAAACACTAGGGTTGTTAAGAGGCATTAAGCCTAAGAAATATTTCTCTCTGTCAATAATTGTTAATAATTTGATATTTCCACTTAATAATCAATCCCTGTAAATATATATATCCCAAAGCTACTTTCATAACCTTGCATAAGAACCTGGATTTCATAGTGGCTGGGGGTGGTGTAAATTTGTAAATATTAATTTTAATACATAAGTTTATAAAAAATCAAAACCTCCTCAAATGAATTTCTCACCTCCCCCTAAGAGGGAAGGAATAGAGAAATCCCCTCCACGACACCAGTCCAACCCCCATGCAGGATTACCTAGAGTAGGTCACACAGGAACACGTCCAGGTCCAACCTAGCACCCAGCCCTATCCAGTCAACTCAACCCCGGCACTAAGTGCCTCATCCAGCCCATTCTCTGGTTTGCACTTGAGCAGAGGCTATCCTACCCACTGCTGAGACTTTCAGCTCTCTTTTATTTTGGTGGGACTTTGGGACTTCAGAATCTGGCAAAGCTCCATCCCCTGAAGGCTGTGATAAGCAGCTACGAACACGCAGAGCACTTGCCGCAGGATGCCGGAGGCTGTCTTTTGTCTGCAGGATCAGTTTGCTTTCAGAGGGCTCTTGACAAGATTATGAAACCATAAGTAGGAAAAAAAAAACCCTGTGGAATAGTTCTGCTTTGGTTCATTAAAGCTTCCACCCCCCCCCCAACAACTTTGCAATGAGCATCGTTTATCTTCCCAGCAGAAAAGGTTTTTCTATTAATAGCTCCAGCATGGAGCTCTTCTGAAACTCTGGTGCCAAAAAGCAAACTATCTGAATGTTAATGTGACTCTGAGTTGAACTCCTCCTTTTTTTCTTGCTCTCTCCACTCATTAATTTCCACTTCTGTTCCTAAGGATCTGCGAGGTATCACAGTATCACAGTATCACACAGTATCACAGTATCACAGTATCATCAGGGTTGGAAGAGACCTCATAGACCATCAAGTCCAACCCTTTACCACAGAGCTCAAGGCCAGACCATGGCACCAAGTGCCACGTCCAGTCCTGCCTTGAACAGCTCCAGGGACGGCGACTCCACCACCTCCCCAGGCAGCCCATTCCAGTGTCCAATGACTCTCTCAGGGAAGAACTTTCTCTTCACCTCCAGCCTAAATCTCCCCTGGCACAGCCTGAGGCTGTGTCCTCTTGTTCTGGTGCTGGCCACCTGAGAGAAGAGAGCAACCTCCTCCTGGCCACAACTACCCCTCAGGTAGTTGTAGACAGCAATGAGGTCTCCCCTGAGCCTCCTCTTCTCCAGGCTAACCAATCCCAGCTCCCTCAGCCTCTCCTCGTAGGGCTGTGCTCAAGGCCTCTCCCCAGCCTCGTTGCCCTTCTCTGGACACGCTCAAGCATCTCAATGTCCCTCCTAAACTGGGGGGCCCAGAACTGAACACATGACTCAAGGTGTGGTCTAAGCAGTGCAGAGTACAGGGGCAGAATGACCTCCCTGCTCCTGCTGGCCACACCATTCCTGATGCAGGCCAGGATGCCACTGGCTCTCTTGGCCACCTGGGCACACTGCTGAATAATTACCCTCTTATAATCCCTTATGCAGAGGGCAAACACAGAAGCAAATGGCCACGTTTTAAAACTGGAATCTTCCATGGGTAAGGCACAGTGGTCAGAAACAGGAACATGCAGACTGGACACTGAACAAGAGACTAGCAAGCTGCTCCACCAAGTGCTGTCAGAGAAAGATTTTGCTGTAGCCTGCCTGCTTGTGACCACAACTGCATCTTGTCATCTCCTACACCTATTCAGATGACAAATTACCTCAAGGTATAAAAGGAAAGTGTCTTGAAACATTTGGCTGTAGTCGTGCTGGATGGGCTTCTGAAGAGAAGGGTGGATGGTGTGACTAACAGCCACACACAAAAAACCAAAGCAGGCTGGAGTACCAACCCTCATTGGCAACTTTAAGCCTTCAAGAAGATTTCCCCACTCCTGTGATGGAGCACAAAATACTTTCCTCACTGCCCTCCATAACAGTGTTGCTTACGTTTTGATACCTCTCCAAAAAGGCAGACCTGCTCTTTTAAAAGAGCTTCTAAATGAAAAATAGCCTAGTGCTGATCTCTGATGAAACACTAACAATGGAAAAGCACTGTCAAAGTATTTTCTCCTCATCTGGGGGAATTTCCCTGCCAGAAAATTTCCAGCAGTCCTGGCTCACCAGAGAGGTCCCAGGAGACTGGAAAATGGCCAATGTGGTCCCCATCCACAAGAAGGGTGGGATGGAGGAACCTGGAAACTATAGACCTGTCAGCCTGACCTCAGTGCCAGGGAAACTGATGGAGCAGGTTAGCTTGGGGGTGATAAGAGCACACCTAAGGGATGGCAAAGGGCTCAGGTCCAGCCAGCATGGGTTTAGGAAGGGCAGATCCTGCCTCTTCAACCTGATCTGCTTCTATGATCAGGTGACTGCTTGGTGGATGTGGGGAGGCCTGTGGATGTGGTCTGTCTGGACTTCAGCAAGGCCTTTGACACTGTCCCCCACAGCAAACTGCTGGCTAAGCTGTCAGCCCATGGCTTGGATGGCAACACTCTGTGCTGGGTTAGGAACTGGCTGGAGGGACAAGCCCAGAGAGTGGTGGTGAATGGTGCCACATCCAGCTGGCAGCTGTCACTAGTGGTGTCCCTCAGGGATCTGTGCTGGGCCCCATCCTCTTTAACATCTTCATAGATGATCTGGATGAGGGCATGGAGTCAGTCATCAGCAAGTGTGCAGATGACACCAAGCTGGGGGCAGATGTGGCTGGGTTGGAGGGCAGAAGGGCTCTGCAGCGGGACCTTGACCGCCTGGACAGATGGGCAGAGTCCAAGGGGATGGTGTTCAATAGCTCCAAGTGCTGGGTGCTGCACTTTGGCCACAACAACCCCATGCAGAGATACAGGCTGGGGTGGGAGTGGCTGGAGAGCAGCCAGACAGAAAGGGATCTGGGGGTACTGACTGATACCCACCTGAACATGAGCCAGCAGTGTGCCCAGGTGGCCAAGAGAGCCAGTGGCATCCTGGCCTGCATCAGCAATGGTGTGGCCAGCAGGAGCAGGGAGGTCATTCTGCCCCTGTACTCTGCACTGGTCAGACCACACCTTGAGTGCTGTGTTCAGTTCTGGGCCCCCCAGTTTAGGAGGGACATTGAGATGCTTGAGCGTGTCCAGAGAAGGGCAACGAGGCTGGGGAGAGGCCTTGAGCACAGCCCTACGAGGAGAGGCTGAGGGAGCTGGGATTGGTTAGCCTGGAGAAGAGGAGGCTCAGGGGAGACCTTATTGCTGTCTACAACTACCTGAGGGGTGGTTGTGGCCAGGAGGAGGTTGCTCTCTTCTCTCAGGTGGCCAGCACCAGAACAAGAGGACACAGCCTCAGGCTGTGCCAGGGGAAATTTAGGCTGGAGGTGAGGAGAAAGTTCTTCCCTGAGAGAGTCATTGGACACTGGAATGGGCTGCCCGGGGAGGTGGTGGAGTCGCCAGCCCTGGGGCACTTTAAGGCAAGGTTGGACGTGGCACTTGGTGCCATGGTCTAGCCTTGAGCTCTGTGGTAAAGGGTTGGACTCGATCTGTGAGGTCTCTTCCAACCCTGATGATACTGTGGTACTGTGATACTATGAAAACAGGTGGAGTTTTTCAGTTCTACACAGACAGTGCACACAGTGGAGACGTTTTACTCCCTGAAACAGCTTTCACTCTACAAGAGGTAATAACTACACTTCTGGTAAGGTTTTGTTGAACCACAGAATGGTCTGGGTTAGAGGGGACATTAGAGATCTAGTTCCAAACTCCCTGTAATGAAGGGCTACTTTGAATGTAGTATCACCAGGATTTTTGTTTCCAGTGGCAGGTTAACTTTTCTAGGGGCGAGTGATCATTACCGTTCCCTTAGCCATGTACGCATAGCAAGGCATTGACCCTCCCTGCCCTCCCCACTTCACCGCACTCCCTTACCACAGAGGGAATCATCACCTCCAGGCTCACCAATCCACTGTTTAATAGCAACCCGTTCACCAGGCATGCAAGGACAAAGGCAGTCACAAGAGCAGGTGTCCTGCTGTGCCAGTTTCATGACTGACAATTGTCAGAGATGTTCAGTGACAACTGCTTTCTTTTTCTGAAGCCAGCGTCCTTTCCAGTAATTGCTTTCCCCTTAGTAATTGAAGTTACTGTCCACTGAGGTTTTGAGCCCACTTTTCCTTCCCCTGCCATGCCACCCACTTCTTAGCACTCTGACTTTCTTCAGTTCAGGCATGCAAAGCAGCTGACACAGACAGCGCTGACTGAAAGAACAAAGGTGCACTCAGGCTGAAGATGGATCTGTAAACGTTGGCAGAGTAAGAAGCAGAAGGGAGAAACAGAGATGTCCTTTTAAACTGACTCCTTTCCTTATGATTCCCAGACAGGTTAAAAGAAACACCATCCACAAGCTTGTAACAGTCAACCCACAACTACAGACACCAAAAGCACTTCAGCAAATGTGCATCCTTCATTAAATCAGTATGGGTTGGGGTTTTTTTGCAGACACCACCATGAACGAAAGAAAACAAACCAAACAAACTACTGGAGTTTAAGCAGAAGCTTTATTTTTGCTGATCGCATTAAAAACAATTACTTCAAAACCAAATTCACATAAAACTCAGTGTGTAAAAATAAACTGAGGTGGTCGTTGCTCAAGATCCGTTTGTGAAAGACAAGGGCTCCTACTTACATGTCAAGGACCTGGTGTGGTAACAGAGAGAACTGGGATGGCAGGAGCAGCTCCTGGTTTTACAAGGCTGAGGAGCTAAAACTGTCCCATCCGCCTCCGCTTCAGTACATTTTAAAACACCAGCTGCAAATTGGTGTTAATTCTTAAACTGAAAATGATTGCTCTAATCTGCACTAATCCTTTGAGCAACCATTGAAAACAAGCATCCCAGTTCAACCTGCCACACCACAGGAGCAAATCAGTCTGGTTACAGGCACTGCGATTTCCTTCCGAGTACTTGGCTTAAAGCACTTTTCCTTACAACACCAACAAACAGACCTTTAGAGCAGACTGTCACAATCAAGCTACATTATATACACTTCAAATGTACAATTCTCGTTTAAAAAATGCCTGTGTACAAAATAGAGGGGTCTCTCATTAAAAAAAAACACCTGCTGGATTTCAGTTACATCAACACTTTTACAGAACTTGCATTCACTGATGAAAAACAGCAACATTCTGATTGATTAAGAACCTTCCTGCCAGTCAATAGTGACACCTGCACTATATGAAGCCTTTCTTTTTTTGTGCTATAAAACCTCATGTGTGAAGCATATGAAAAGTTCTCAGCTGTGACAAGAGCTGGGTTATTAATGCAAGGTTATTTCAGTAAAACATAAAGTTATCCTACTTAGGAAGGAAACACTGCGAGGGCATCTGATTTACAGCCAGTTAGACAACGCAGCTACAGCCACTACAACACATACATCAGTTAAAAAAGTCAAGTATGTACAAAAATATATTAGGAAGTGGTTGAGTTTAACCACAGGCTCATGTAAAAAAAAAAACAACCCCACAACGTTGGTTTTAAATAGCAATAGCAAAAAAATAGCTGTTTTTCTCTATCTGCAACAGTACAAAAGGCAAAACCTACAGATGAGGTAGCAATGCCAAATTAAAACACTCAACTTTGGATCGAGGAGAGCATCTCCTGAATTTGTGAGTCGATACAAATATTTAAAGGAGCACTTCAGTTGTTGTCAGAATGAATACATCAATTTACAAAAAAAACTTAATCCAAATTAACTTTTTTTTTTTTTAAAGTTACTTTTTTTTTTAAGCAATGGATTGAATCTGCTGATTTCTCCTGTTTCTACACAAAAAAAAAAGCTATGGCATTATCAAATCCAAACACTGTACAGTAAAAAGGTGAAGGCTTTATTATACACAGTGGGGAAATGCTATGGTACATAAGGTATTTTACAAAGAAGTCAGCTGTGGTCATTTGATTCCTTTCTGTCAAATACAAGTCCACTACACCTTTTGTTACCCTGTCTTTAATGACAGATGCAGGATTGGGGTTCGCTGCTCTGCCCACAGCTGAACTCAGTGTTTGCATCATATACCTTCAGGAGTCTGAACTCTTCATGGTCAGGGGCACTGCCAAATGGCAGCTCAGAGTCCCCTCAACTGGTGCTGAAACTGCTTTGAGAACAAGGGGATGATCCTTCTGATCCCATCCCTTGGTCTCTCTTGCAGGTGCAGGGCAGGAGGGGCCACCTGAGCCTCCCCAACCAAAAAAAAAGCCAGAAGGGGGACACTCAGGTGAGCTGCTACCTCCCGGCCTGGGGCTGCAGTGCACTTTGCCAGTAGCACAGGCAAATTCTCTCGTTTTTAGCTTCACTGACCAAAAAGACTCCAAATTCAGGCAAGTATGTCAGACATCTGAAGTTAGATGGTACAATACCCCCCAAAAAAAAACTGAACTGGAATTTCTGTATTCATTGTATTAGAAAAATAACATAATTTACATCACAGTGCTTAATAAATGCAGTAAAAAGAAACAATGTAAACTCAAGATTCTAGATAAAATTGAAGTATTAGGGCTCCAAGACATATTAAAATTCACAATTTTAACAAAATTAAAGTCACAGTCAGTTCACATAACTCATGTTTAAGTTGACTCCGCAGATACCTGCTGATGCACTCCACTGTTTGGTCACTTTTTTGTTGGTTGGTTGCTGTTGGTTTGGGTTTTTTTTTTCTCCTTTTAAAAAGAAAAGCCTAAATAACAAATAGACCAAGTGCAAAGGTAAGAGGTATATTTTTATTTGCAAAGAAACTAACTTTAGAAGTAATTTGCAAATCAGGCATCTGGAGTGCTCTAGTAGATGTAAGGGAAGATGCGGTATGGTACACGCTGGCAATACTTTTCCCATGCCAAGCCATACTTTTGCTTACAGTGATGTTCATCACGAGCTTCTCTATGAACGAGCAAGCAGATGAAATATATCACGTAGAAATAGGGTAAAATGTGACTAAAACCTGCAGAATGAAGTGAAAGAGTTACTTCAGATACAGCAAAAACAAAACCTCTCATCAAGGAATGTTACTTATTGGTGACAGAGAAATCAGTGTGATGGTTTAGGTGTTCCCCTGCCCCACACACTTTGGAATCAGCCAGACTAGACTCAGCCAGCTCTGGAAATTGAATGAAGCTTTGTATTTACAGCTTAGCACAATATACAAGCAGATATTTACAGTACATACAGTTATAGACAGAAATAGACAAGGTAAAAGGTAATACAGAAACACAGCAGCCCTCCCAGAAACGTGAGTGCCCAGAAGGGGCTTCCAACTGCCCCTTCACCTTCCCCCTACCTCTCTCAACCTTACTCCAGTCCCAAGGAAGAATGGAGGTTTGGCCAGTGGGTTAGGAAGCAAAGTGGGTTAATCAGAGATGGCAGAGAGGCTAGAGAGAGAGGGAATGCAGCTCAGCCAGTTCCCCAGCAGAAGTGCTGAGTCTGTTATCTGTGTTTTGATTCTTATTTTTATACATCTCAGCAAGCCTATGAGCGAGGTAGACTTCAGCCTTGTTTTCCCTTCACAGCCTGTAATGTAGTTCTTCTCACCAAAACAGTCTAGCTAGGCTCAAACTGGCACAAACAGCATGCCAGAAGGCACCCTGAGGATCATCTGGTCCAATAACCATACTGCTGATATAAGATGGCCCAGGACCCTGTCAAGTTGAGTCTTAAAACTGTCCCCAGATGTAGGGGAATCCTCTACTTCCCTTGGGAGACTATTCCAGTGTCTAATCATCTTGGTTGGAAGACCTTTGAGATCACTGAATCTATTCCGTAGCTCATCAAGCCCAACGTGTACTAATCTGGTGACACATACTTGTGATGGACTGAGGTACCACAGAATGTTAGGGGTTGGAAGGGACCCAAGGAGATCATCAAGTCCAACCCCCCTGTCAGAGCAGGACAATCCTATCTAACACAGATCACACAGGAACACAGCCAGACAGGCCTTCAAAGTCTCCAGAGAAGGAGACCCCACAACCTCTCTGGGGAGCCTGTTTCAGTGCTCTGTGACCCTCACAGTAAAGAAGTTCCTCCTTGTGTTGAGGTGGATCCTCTTGTGCTGCAACTTACACCCATTGCTCCTTGTCCTACCCCAGGAAGCAGTGAGCAGAGCCTGTCCCCCCCATCCTGTCCAGCCCTCAGATACTTGTAAACATTTATCAAATCCCCTCAAGGTAGCTTATGCTTTAATTGTAAAGCATCAAACAGTCAACCCAAGAGTGAAAAAACTGTGTGATGTTTATATGCATAGTCAAAGACCCATAACCTCCACCCAAAAATAATTCTTAAAATTCAGTCTCAAACTCTACCAACTTTAGTCTTGATTGATGAAAAGCTGGCATATATTTAAAATTCTTTATCTATCAAAACCAGAGAAATAGTTAAGACCTCTGTAGCACTGAGTTTCCCCATAAAAGCCACAAGGTTTACTCTATTTTGGGCATAAAGGGTAACTCTGGCATGGCTCAGAGCACACTACTTGGCTTAGAATAGAATGAACAGACTTATGGATGAAATGCTGGACAAGAGCCAACAATGTGCACTTGCAGCCCAGAAGGCCAACCACATCCTGTTCTGCATCAAAAGATGGGTGCTGGACTAGATGACCTGTGGAGGTCCTTTCCTACCCAGACCACTCTGATTTTATGAGTGGCCAGCAGGCTGAGGGAGGTGATTCTACTACCCCTTTTCTCCACCCTGGTGAGACCCTGCCTGGAGGACTGTATTGTGCTGTGGGCCCTTCAACATGAGGACATGGACCTGTTGGAGCAGGTCCGGAAAAGATGCATAAAGATGATCAGAGGGCTGGAAGCTGAGAGAATTAGGGTTGTTCAGTCTGGAAAAGAGAAGGCTCTGAGGAGATTAGATTTTTGATAGAACACACTTCAGTTTCAGGAACTTACCACAGGGTAGAGACCATGCCAGAGCCATGATGATGTCACCAAGGTAATTTGGATGACGAACAAAACCCCACCAGCCCGTGACCAGAAGCCCTTTTCCAGTTGCAGTGGGTATAAATTTCAGATCTGTGAATAGAGTGTTGTAGTCATTACAACAACCAAAACGTGCCTTTAAAGAGCACAAAGAGACATTGCACAGCAGTTGAAGAAACTGAAAACAAGAAGAAAATTGCACTTACAGGCCAACTTGGGATCTGCTGGATTCCTTCGGAAATTGTTTTTCTGAGAGTTTGCACTACGGAATATGTAATAGCCAATACCTGAAAAAAAGCAGGATTTAACTTGCATCTTCAAGTGTTCTTTCCTTCACAAAACACCCAAACCAATTCAATAAAAAACAAGAACAACAAACTTTCACATGCTCCCTGCTACTCATGGGCAGCAAAGTCTCTTCCTCAGAGACGTAACTGATACGCTCCAGCTATCAGAGCTTTTAACAAGCAACTTACATGCTGTTACTTATTAGTTTTTAAGATACTAGAGCAGATTTTCACATCTACTTTTACATTTCAATCTGACTTGCAGTTTACATAGGTGACATTAGGCCTGAAATTCAGCAAAGCTGATGTGCTGCAGTTTGTAGAACTACAGTTCTATTAGAATCATAGAATTGTTTCTGTTGGAAAAGACCTCTGAGTGTGACCATCAACGATCTGATGAACAGCAGTTTAGCATTTTGCTACAGTGCCCATTCCACAAACTGATCAGCTATTTACAAGTTCACATTACTAAAGAACCAGATAATAAAGTTTTATCAGGTTTTGGAATTAACTTCCCCCATCACTTTCACAAGTCAGCTTACATCTGCTTTTTTCAGGGCTGCACTGAAAAAAAGAACACAAGCACAACACACCCCAAATATAGGTGTTTTAAAAAAGAACAACTGAAAAACTAATACAAGTTGTGTTTCTCAGAATTGCACATACTAAGTTGTACACCTACACATTCTTCTCATGTGTTTAAAGTCTTTGTCATGTCTACCAAAAGTTTTCTCTTAGGGGGAGAGATGCAAACTGTTAAACAACAACTCTCTAGGTTCAGCAAACCATAGCCAACAAGCTACTGACACCGCCCAAGTCACTTGCAGTCACTCAGACTGACTTGCTACACTGCACTGAACATGCATTCAATCACTTCAGCAACTCCAGAATCTGCCCCTCTCAACATGATGATTAGATGTCCAGGGTCTCATTTATCCTTGACTTAATAAAGTGACAGTTTGTATTTGTATTAAACAGCCACAATCATGCTTGCACCAGCTGTGGCAATATAGAAAACAGCACCACTGAATCTTAGTTCAAACTCCACTTTAGAACTCAAAGAAATAAAATCAGTACTACATTATTCCTGCCAGTAAAGATAACATTCACTCTAACTTACAGTTCAGAATAGTAATTGCAACAGCAGCAGGCCACGAAATTGTGGTAGGATGACCAACTAAATAGAAGGCCTGAAGACTGTAGACAAAGGGAACCCACACCAGATCTCCAAATGCCAGCATGAATCCAAATCCATCATGAGTAATATCCATTGTAGTTAAAACAGCTTCCTAGGTACAAGAAGGAAGGATTCAGAATTTACAAAGCTTCATTTGCTTAACATTGTAATTAGAAATGGCAACAGTAAATATGATTGGTATTTACCTCATTCCAAAGAGCATCCACCACGTAGAGAAGCTGGAAGCTATTCACAAGTATCATTGCCAGTGATGGCATACTTAAATTGTGTATCTTCATCTCAGCCAGAAGCATTGCCAGGTTTATAACAACCTAAATCAGAAAAATAAATATATTCTTGTAAAAGAAAGTGGTCTTTTCTAGTACACTACATGAAAATTTGACCAGTCTCTAAGTTTAAACAAATAACCTACTTCTCAAGCTACACTTTGCAACTAAGTAAGTTTCTGAAGCTGCATAACCTCAATAGATGAATCTTTTCAGAAGGGGGTTAATTTCTCACAAAGCAAAGAAGCTCAAATGCAATCATTTTCCTACAGTGAATAAAAACTATTATTATGAATCTGGCAACATGAAACAGCAAAGTACTTTTTTCCTGTTTATAAATACATGCTATACCCTTAACACCATATTTAAATGTGTGTGTATATATATATGTGTGTATAAAAAAAATCCAGTTGTGAAATATTTGAAGAAAATAACTCAGATTACTGACTTACCCAGCCAATTAATCCTGGACGCAACTCACAGAAGTATTTGAGGTCAAAACTGCCAATACGAGGGTTTAATTCATGTCCAATAAAAAAATCATAAACCAAATACCCTGCAGATAAACCACAGTTTTTGTTAGCCATACTCTCCTTTTACCTGCACTGCACTGCTCTCCATCAAGCAGTTTGTACTTTCTACTGAAGTTCTCTCACCATAAATAAAACTTAGCCTGTAGATTATCAAAACACAAAGCAAAAGCCACATGGTTTATGTTTCAAGAGACTAATATTTTAATTAGGAGGACCAAACACCTTAGAAGGTACTGTAGGCTTCTTGACACTTGCTCCTCCTTTATTTTCAGCCTTATCCTGTTGCTTGCATCACAGTTTCCATGAACATGATCTTATGGTATATTAACTAATTCTGCTTTTCCTCCTACTTCACTGCTCTTCTCTGGAAGCAAGAATTGCTTTAGCTGTGCCCATCAAAAGAGATCTATACGAAGGAAAATCTAACACCTTGACTTCCAAGATACCCTGCACTGAGTAAGCAAGTAGCAAACACTTTGCAGCACGCTCCTGTGTCACTCAGAGAGACTAGAACTCTGAAGTTCAGAAGAAACTGATCATTTCCTACATGCTCAAGAAATGTGTGGACATGGCACTTTAGGACGTGGTTAATGGTGGTGTTGGGTTGATGGTTGGACTTGATGATCTTAGAGGTCTTTTCCAACTGAAGCAGTTCTATGATTCTACATTACTTGACACCCATAGATGCTGCACTGATAGAAGAACTGAGGATATCTGAACACTTCATTTTTAACAAACTACATGTTCTGTTCATGAACTCTTTCTTAGTCACACTATGGTAACTTTTAAGAGCAGATTGTTTAATACTTAATGTTGATCAACTTTGTCCTACAGAAATCAGATGCATATAACTGATACTTCATAGGCAGGCAGTCTCATGACTGAATCAAAGTTTCTTCTGAAAACTCAGTTCAGCCAACTAGATTTAGAACTGCACAGCAAAATAAACAACTAGGAAATAAATTTTTCAGTTTTTCTTTCCATTCCCAGCTGTTTCAGGAAAAGGCCCACTAGGAGGAGCACTATGAAGCAAGCTAGGCAAACCTCTTGCACAAATGCTAGAAACAGAAGGAACTGTGCTCTGAATGCTAAGGGCCAGACCAACCAAGGTATTTTTGCATGAGCTATTCAAGGTTATCCACTTAACATTTTAAGCATCTTACAGTTTGAGTGTAAACAAAAGAAACTGACATTTAACTTGAAACATGAATTTCATAGAATCAACCAGCTTGGAAGTGACCTCTAAGATCATCCAGTCCAACCTAGCACCCAGCCCTAGCCAATCAACCAGACCATGGCACTAAGTGCCTCAGCCAAGCTTTGCTTGGACACTTCCAGAGACAGTGACTCCACCACCTCCCTGGGCAGCCCATTCCAATCCAATCACTCTCTCTGCCAACAACTTCCTCCTAACATCCAGTCTAGACCTCCCCCGGCACAACTTGAGACTGTGTCCCCTTCTTCTGTTGCTGCTTGCCTGGGAAAAGAGACCAACCCCACCTGGCTACAGCCTCCCTTCAGGTAGTTGTAGACATCAATGAGATCAGCCCTGAGCCTCCTCTTCTCTAGGCTAAATACCCCCAGCTCCCTCAGCCTCTCCTTATAGGGCTACAGTGGTAGAAAGTAGAAATCACAGTATTAAAATAATCAGACCCAAACCAAACCTTTAACTCATTTAAAAGGAAAAAAAGGCACAAACCTGCAGCAGACAATTGCAAAATTATCCAAAATGTTACTCACCAGAATTTCCACTTGGTGCTAATTCTTCCTCAGGTGCTTTCAGAGACCGAATATAGAGAAAAATGCTCAACCCCATAGAAAATACTGCAGCTGACACTGCAAACTGCATGAAGTGATCATACAAGTAATGAAGCTCAAGTTGAAAGTATAATAAAGTTCCAATTATTGCAGCAGTAAAGATAAAAGCATAAAACCCTGAAGGATATAGAAGAAAAACATGTTAGCCAAAATAATAACAAAGACAAAAATACATATATACATATATATTAGCAGAACCCTTCCAGTCCAGCTTTTCTGCATTCTTACTTCTTCCATGGTTTTTCTACATTCCAATGAGGTCCTACACATCCCATGCTCTTGAGGTTCCAACTTCTAGGGCACAGCAACACACCAAAGACATTGTATCTACACCCTCAAATCCCCTGTTCTCCCCATTAGAAGAACAGGAGGCAGGAACACCCCAAATGTTCCTACATTTTTTATAACAGGATTCAGATTTCAGTGGAAAAATGATACTGACACTGCTACTGGCTAAAGATAGCAAGTCACAAAATCTTATCTGTGGGACAGCTCACTTAAAATGAAGAGGAGAATAGTTATGTTCTTATATACCTTGATACGTTTAGTGGCAATTATTAACTATCAAAACTGGAACTGATGCCTTTTGTATTTTGAGATTACATAAATCACACAGAACGGAAGGAAATGTAAGCAGGAAGCTCTACACAGTTCTTAAGTACCTTCTTCTATGAACCTATTCCCAGGGTAACAATGGTTGAGATTAGAAAGGAGCTTAAGAGCTCACCCAGGCCAACCCTCCTGCTCAAGCAGTCCCATGTGGAGCTGGCTGCTCAGCACCATACCCACATGGCTTTTGAGTACCTTCAAAAATGGAGATGCCACAAGTTCTCTGGGCAACCCGTGTCAATGCTCAGTCACATTCAGTAGAAAAAAAGGTTTCCCAAAGTTCAGATGGAAAACTTTGAGAATTGGCCTTTGAAACACCAAGAATATAACTGCTCTGCCCATGCCACTCTCAACCTCCTCTTTTTAAAACAAGCAAATCAGGTAGCTTATTTTTGTCCTTCATTGGAATATGGGGCAGGGGGGAACCTCAGCAAAAAAACCCAAACCAAACAACAAACAAAAATCCACTGCAGGACTGTGGCCCTACTGAGGACACACGACCAAAACCAAAAACGTTCTGAAGCAGTCTCAATGTGAGCTCACTTCCACCGGTTGCAGTTTGCTCTGCTTCCATGATTTACAGCTCTATTCCAGACTTTTAAATGATACATCTTCCTAGACTACAAAAGCCTATAGAACATTTGGGTTTTGCTACCACCAGACAGCGTCCTCCACACAGCTGCTCTGGAACACCTGCAAGTCAAAGCATGCTTTTCTATTTAAGCCTGAAAGCAGCACTGCTGTAATATGTGCATTAAACCATACTCTAAACCTAGACAAGAATTGGCCTTATTCATAGGAAGTTAAATCAGATCTGAATAAGGAATCAGAACTGTTCTTTGCCAGGCAAGAATATCTTTAATCAATTAAGATTCAGTTCTTATTAGTCTGTAAATCAGAGGCATCTAAGAGGATCTAGACACATGGGATCTCTTAGATTCCTCCTGAACATTTCCACCAGAGCAAGTGTCTTTATTAAATGAGCATTACGAAGCTGTATGAGACACTGAGCATTACTAAGCTGTATGAAAGGAGTCACCAGTCACAACGGGATGCAGACCAGAAGCCCTGTACAGTGTAATGTTTTCATCCTGGAGCAGTCAATCTCTCATCTTCTTCTAAGTAAAGGCTCATCCTATTTCATGAAAGATTTGCAACAGATTCCTAGCTTGATCAGGGAGTGTATCTTCTATTGTTTGTATCTTGCAGTACTGAGCCCTGCAGATCAGCTAGAGGTCCAGAGCAAGCAACTGCAAGATGCTTACCATTTATCCGGTACTGCAGCTTCTTTCCACTTGAAAGCGGCAAACCTTCTACAACCTGAGAAGAAAACCAGTGTATTCAACAAGGTGCTTTCTGGGAGCACTGACAGGAGAGAGAAGTGAAACACATCTCTGCTACAAAAGTCATTCAATTGGGGTAATAAGCTACATGCATTCCAATCTGAAGATCATGCATTGACCTCAAAAGCACAAGTTGGGTATCAAGTGAAAAAAAGTAGAATTTCTTTTTTTTAAATAAGTCTCTTCCTAACTAGTCTCAAGAAAACAACAGCTCCAATCACTGTACAATAACAGAACACCACAACTGAACAATCTCCAATCACTGTACAATAACAGAACACCACAACTGAACAATCTCCAATCACTGTACAATAACAGAACACCACAACTGAACAATCTCCAATCATTGTGTAGCAACAGAACACCACAGCCGAACAATCGCCAGTCATTGTGTAGCAACAGAACACCACAACTGAACAATCTCCAATCACTGTACAATAACAGAACACCACAACTGAACAATCTCCAATCATTGTGTAGCAACAGAACACCACAGCCGAACAATCGCCAGTCATTGTGTAGCAACAGAACACCACAACTGAACAATCTCCAATCACTGTACAATAACAGAACACCACAACTGAACAATCTCCAATCACTGTACAATAACAGAACACCACAACTGATCAATCTATTTATTCTTTCATTATTTGCCAGCGTCCCTCAGGTCACAAAATGGAGTGCAACAGACCATTTGCCCAATACAGCTAGAAAATGTTACTGCACCCCATAAATGAAGACTGCATTCCAAAACACTGTGTATCAGTAAGAAACTATCAAACAGATCACCAATTTACAAGCTGGAATTCTAGAAGAATTTCAAGTACCAAGCAAATTTTATCTGTGTGTCAATTTGAAGTTCTGTATTGTGCCTTCTGCCTCTTCTACTCCAAGGCTCTGAAGTGCAGAGCCATGATATTCTTAAGAAACTGCAGTATTTCAACCTTAAAGAAACCTGCAGTAGCCACATTTCAGCTCAGTATGGAAAATTAATTCATTTGCTTTCATACTCACTGAATTAAGAACATAAGCTACCTGTCAGGTTAACACACAAGATACTCATGAAGACCCAATGGCTCCGGGACAGCTTACCTTTCCAATTGGCAGTAAGTAAAAGAGAGCTTGAAGAGCAAACCACAGAAGAAACACACCAAACACTCTAGTTTCCCAAAGACTTTCAAGCGCTGGGAGAGGAGGAGGGAAGTTCAGAATACTGGGGTCATCTTGTTTGCACACCAAAAGCAAGTAGAATACAGTAGCAGGCAGGAAAAATATCATCATGAAGGTGCCTGTAAAAAAACATCATGCAACAACATAAGATAAATCATAGAATCAACCAGGTTGGAAGAGACCTCCAACATCATCCAGTCCAACCTAGCACCCAGCCCTAACCAATCAACTAGACCATGGCACTAAGTGCCTCAGCCAGGCTTTGCTTGAAGACCCCCAGGGACGGTGCCTCCACCACCTCCCTGGGCAGCCCATTCCAATGGGAAATCACTCTCTCTGTGAAGAACTTCTTCCTAATATCCAGCCTATACCTACCCAGGCACAACTTGAGACTGTGTCCCCTTGTTCTCTTGCTGGTTGCCTGGGAGAAGAGGCCACCCCCCACCTGGCTACAATGCCCCTTCAGGTAGTTGTAGACAGTAATAAGATCACCCCTGAGCCTCCTCTTCTCCAGTCTAAACAGGCCCAGCTCCCTCAACCTCTCCTCATAGGATTTGTGCTCCAGGCCCCTCACCAGTTTTGTTGCCCTTCTCTGGACATGTTCCAGCACCTCAACAACTTTCTTGAATTGAGGGGCCCAGAACTGGACACAGTAGAAAATAAAACAACTAGTTTTGATTCTACTAATAAAGCTCAATATTAACTTTGGTTATCAAGATGACCTTGTCATTATCTATTCTTGAAGTCAAAGAGTAGCAATCCCTCAGTTACATGTGACAAAGACTTTTTACTCCCAAAGGGAAGGATCACATCCTCTGCATCCCTTGTTCAAAAAAAAAACGACCAAAAAAAGTTGAAATGAACAAACCTCACCAAGAGAACCCCTAAAACCCCACAAACACTTAAAGAATACTTTGTTACCTACTTTGAAGTACAGAGTTGTAAAAAAATGTAAACATTTTAACTACTTCTTAACTTTTATTTGGAAATATTGGAATCTCACTGCTAAAATGAAGATCTTGAGTCTTCCCTTTATTTCACAAGGGAACAAAGTGTAACAACTGTTCTTGGACTGTCACCAACACCACTACAGACTATGTGGAACACTATCATCTGAGTATGGATTCTACAGTCAGGGTCTGGAAACCATAAACCCGGTTCTTGATGTGACAGCGTGGTCAAGAACTAAAAAAAACCCCATAAAGGTATTGATTTTCAACTGTAAAGACAATTTGCATACATACCAATTCTTCCTCCAAACTCCAGCTCCTTGGTTTTTGATGGTGCTTTCTCAATTGTTTTTATAGTCTCAAAAATCTTTTTCTCTGAATATATCTCTTCTCTTTTCTTCTCCTCTTTTCTGGGACGCAAGCTGTATTGTTCAAGCACTCGCTCTATATCCAGGTCTGGTTTGAACTTTTGCTGTAAATGAAGGAAAAAAATAACCAGTGATTTCATTTTCTTATACACCAATGTTGTGGGTTTAGGCAAATATTATTCAGTATAAAACACCAATATATAACCTGCTCTACTTCTATGCAGTGTTTAAATTTATGCATTTATATGGAGAGACTGGTAAAGCCAGTTTCACACTTAGGCCATGATGACAGTACAGACAATCCACTCCCACTCTTCTCCTCTTTATGTATTGGCTAACAATCACCACTAAGGAACAGATTTAACTTTAAAATAGTAACACATTCCCTTTCTATGGCCAAACATTCACATTGTAAAAGCATAAGAATGACCACAAGCAACCAGTGAGGGCATGATGGCAAAAAACAGACAAGAAAAAAGAACGTTACACAGCTCTGGCACTCTTCCCTTCTGATAACTTCATGTTCCTCTCCCCTGATTTTAGCTTACAGAACAAACAACTTATTTAACCTAGGTTTTACGTTGCATTCTATTTCTCCTTGATGACTAGGGGAGGCATAGGCTGGATGTTAGGAGGAAGTTCTTCACAGAGAGAGTGACTGGCATTGGAATGGGCTGCCCAGGGAAGTGGTGGAGTCGCCATCCCTGGAGGTGTTCAAGCAAAGCCTGGATGAGGCACTTAGTGCCATGGTGTAGTTGACTGGCTAGGGCTGGGTGCTAGGTTGGCCTGAATGATCTTGGAAGTCTCTTCCAACCTGGTTGATTCTATGACTGCATTGCTCTTTTCTAGGGGTTTACAAAACAAATGCAACATAAAACTTAGAGCAAATATTCTTACTTCCAATGATATGAAGGATGTGTCATTTCTTTCATTACTCTCAGGTTCACCGTTGTAGCTTCTGGTGTTATTCTCACTTGGTTTCTGATTAAAAAAAGAGTTTTAGCAATTTTCCCACAGAAGCTTCATGTTTTCCATTTCTATTTTAACAAAAACAGAACTCATTTTACATCAAATTCTAATACCTGCCATGTAGTGACCAATACATATTAAAAGTCAGCTAACTTCCTTTGCCTTATTTCACAAGCAGAAGCATATGGCTAACAATTGCTTCAATACTAAAATATGGAAGTATTTGTGTTTGAATTCTGAGAACTTCATGGCACCATTAAACTGAACCTTAAAAGTTATGTTTAAATTTCAATAATTTCCTCAGAAGTCAGAAAGCTTTCTCTCAAAGAAAAAAAGGTATTTCTGAGATACACTTTTGCAGCTAATTATGTTGTTTAGGGAACATAAACGACAGCTATTTTCACAGTAATAAGCCCAGTATGCATACAGCACATCTTCTGTAATTAGCAAAAATTTGGTTTTATAAAAATTCAGCAACCCACACAAAGAGCAAACAAACAAAGTACTACCAGTGGAACTAAGCTGGTTTCCTGAACAGTTTTCTTCTTATCTTCTTTATGTTCTCTGCTTTGGGAAGAAGAACGGCGTCTGCCTCTTGCTGCCCGACCAGGAGATCTAGATCGAGATCGAGATCTGCTACTACTTCTTCTGGAAGGAGAACTCGAGGAGGACTGGCTTTTCCTGTGCTTGAATGATGAGAGTGACTACAAGAAAAAGAAAGCAAAATCTTATCTTGAGGTTTGAAAGGACAACAAATTGCAAGCACAAAATGACAAGTTAGAAAGCCATAAAGCAGGGACTATGTCTGTCTACCTCAAGGCAAAAATGTTTTGTCCCAGAAGAAAATTGAGTTACAGGGCATGTACACTGCCACCAAAAAGCCAAACTACAGCTCACAAAGACACATAAGTTAGCTTTGAACAAGTGCAGGTTTCAAAACAGGCCTTAAAAAAAATCAACCACAGCCAACATTTGAATGGCTTTGTCTCATGCACTATCACATCTTAAATTAAAATAAAACTTGTATGCAAAGTTTTTAAAGCCTTTATTAGGAACAGAAAATGAAATAGTAAAGAAATCTAAAGAGGATGAGATGTGCTCATAAACACATGATCCTTTTTCCCATAGTCCCCAGTTGTCACAAATAGAGCAGAATACCTTAAGAAAACTTTGGGGATCTCAAACAGTAGAAGCTATTCACAGATATTTTAAGTGGATGCTTAAAGGGTATGTGTTATTTACAATTACAGTAACACTTAACTGCATGCTTGCACTTATTTTCAAAACTTCTTATTTAGAAATGGAAAAAAGTTGAATTAGCACTAATAGCCCCCAACTACTAGATTTGTAAGATACCCAGAACTATTTTCTCAGGAGCAATCATGCCATGAAGTTCCTGCATGATCAAACCTGTCTTTCCCCAAATGTATCACTGCTTTTTCCACCTAAAAGAAAAAAAAATCATGCTTCTTTTAAAAATAGGGTTGGCATTCTGAACTTTCACTTGAGATGTCATTGCTGTCTACAGCTACCTGAAGGGACATTGTAGCCAGGTGGGGGGTGGCCTCTTCTCCCAGGCAAGCAGCAACAGAACAAGGGGACACAGTCTCAAGTTGTGCCGGGGGAATTATAGGCTGGATGTTAGGAGGAAGTTGTTGGCAGAGAGAGTGATTGGCCTTGGAATGGGCTGCCCAGGGAGGTGGTGGAGGCACCGTCCCTGGAGGTGTTCAAGAAATGCCTGGGTGAGGCAGTTGGTGCCATGGTCTGGTTGATTGGCTAGGACTGGGTGCTAGGTTGGACTGGATGACCTTGGAGGTCTCTTCCAACCTGGTTGATTCTATGATTCTATGTCAGGTAGAGGAGAGGTATTACTTAGCACCAATTCACTGACAATGCAGTTAAAGACTTGCAAGACCATTACCCAACTTGAAGTTTTATCCACATCACAAAATCAAGATAATATTTCATTAGAAACAATCATTATACAAACATGTACTCACCCTTATGTCACTTTCTTTCAATGCAAGTTCAGTCCCATCTTTGTACTTAACAGTATAAAGATGAGCAACATCATCATAACTAGACACTTGTACTTCATAGTACAGGACACTTCCTGGCCAACGGCCCATCACCACCTCGCCATCAGCAAACTTCCGGCTCGGCATTTTCCCAAAGGAATCCCTAGAAAATAAATCAGTACATACATTTAAACATTAGGCTTAAATTTTCCCCTATTCTTGTCATATCATTTAGGCTGGAACAAGATTCTTGACATATCATTTAGGCTGGAACAAGTAAATCTTCAAGCAAACAATTCTTCACCTTACATAAGCAAAAGCTGCCTTGTAAGAAAAAAAGCAATGATAGATTCTCCAAATTAACAGCAGACAGGGAAAAAAGGTTTAATGTACAGCAAAGACTGAAGTTAGACATGATTACAAAATATCAAATGTATTAATAGTGCAGCTAAACCAGCATTCATCTATGATAAACTATCTCCATCAAGAGATCATCAAAACATGGCACTTGGTGCCATGGTCTAGCCTTGAGCTCTGTGGTAAAGGGTTGGACTCGATGATCTGTGAGGTCTCTTCCAACCCTGATGATACTATGATACTATGAAAACCAGGCAAAGCTCATGTTTGACCAAAATTACATAATGAAAGCTTATCTAGAGGAAAAAAAGTGAATTAGATGGTATCTAAGTGCCCTTCTACCCTCTCTTCCTGTGGTTCTACACAAAAATATGGAAGTGATTATTTCAAAATAAACCATACCAAATCTATGCAATACACATAGCTACATCACCTACTTCCTTCAATTTATTATGCAAAACACTCCTCAGTTTGGAAATGTCACAATTTAGGCTCCTGTCTGGGTTGAATATTTTCTCTTTTCCACCTATTTAGCACAAGGCATGGAATGCTTTTTGCAGGGGCCTACAGGAAAACAAAATACAGCATCACTGCAATTGCATAATATTCTGAAAAACTAAATTCTCTCCTCATTTGTGCCTAAGGCTTCTATTTGATTTTAGCAAAACATGGTTTAAGTGACTATCATCCTTAGTCCACCATAGCAGGGTGCTAGGAAAACCACAACTGCAGCTTAAAGGAAGCTATCTTTTTCAATGTGAAGTCCTGTGTAACTCTTGCAAAGTATTAGGTCATTGTTTTCTGAAAATAGGTATCCACAGCAGAAGACATTTTTACCTGAACTTCTCTGACTCAAGTCTAAACATAAAAAGTGAGGGCATCTTAAAATCTAAGGTAAAAACATACACTAACTTCTGTAATAGTACCATTTGTGTGGTGAACACAGGAACTTGGGAGAAGGGAGAACAAACCAATCAGGAAATGTTTTTGTTTCAAAGCACTTTAAGCTATAAATAAGATGAAGCCACACAAAATGAGGTGAAACTAGGTATTTAACTGGATAGTTTTGTTACCCATTAACTGATCTGCAGTGAAAAGTTAAGATTATTTGGAAAAAAGCCCCAAAACTCTGTTAATATGCAATCAGAGACTTCCACAGAACATTGCAGAATAGGCCTTAGTGAGGGTTTTTAATCAACTTTAATTCTGGCATTTCCTGAAGCTGTTGCTGCTGGATTTACACCTGTGCAGCTCTCCAAGCCCAAGAAGGACTTGGCAAAACTCCCTTATGCACACTTCACTGCTAATATTCCTAATTGCTCCAGAACAGAAATGTTTATCTGGCTACCTCCTTTGTTGTACAATAATTGAAAGAGTGAAAAAGGAGAGGTTTGCCATTTGATTTCACTGATACTTGCCAGTCAGAAAAATTATCAGTTCTAGTCTGTGCTTGTAGGCACATGCACTTCAGCTCATCTGTCTTCTACTCTTTTCTTTCTCGTTCTTCTGAATTCCCACTTCTCCAGCTGTTTTATCCCCTTCCGTTTAACCTCACAGCCTTGTTTCTTACAAGGCTTTGAAATACTTCCCATATTACTATTTCAAAGTCTCCCCCATTCTCTCCTTACTCCCCTTGTTCACCAGAGTAGTTCCAGTCCTCTTCACCACTTCTGGGCTCAAGATCTGATCTCAAACTCCATTCATCTCCTTGTCCATTTTTTAACCAAAACCCCAATTCTTTAAGAGATCCACAGCTACTACTGCTCTTCTCCCAGCCTCAGCTTCTTCATCCTCTTCCATAAATAGTCTAAACACTGGCCCTCCATCAGTCCAGTTAGAGTTGTCACCAGATGTGACAGATCTCATCTAAGACTTCATTTCTTTTTTGCTGTCACACTTCCTACACTCCAGGCAACTGTTTCTTCTCTTGACCTGGAACACCTCAGGCATCATCTGTAAACTCAGACTTGACCAGAACAAAGCTGCCAGATCCTAGGACAAAGCTGTGAAAAACATAACCTTTGCAGTTCAAGTCCTTTTTTGGAAAAGGCAAATTATTTTTCACCAAACTGTTGCTAAGGGCACGCAAAACGTTTCATAATTTAAATAACAACAGCTTCAAAATTTAAATATAACTTCATATTGGTAATAGAATAGATCCCTGACAAACTTCAAAACCTAGCATTTTTACACACGAATACAAAGACAGGTCAAAGAAAAGCCCTTCCCCTTCTCCAATCTTGTTCTAAAAAGGAGCCAAGGTTAATTTTAAAAAGTTGGAAAACCTTGTTCAAAGACCTGAAGCTAAATCAGTGTTATGTGGTTCAGCCTGAGGTAGCTATCAACTATATGAAATTTCAGAAGAGTAAATAAACTTAAGCAAGTGAAAAATACTATTCCATGATTCAAAAGTAATGAACAATCTTAATGGACTGACTTTTCCATTATTTCCTTATATATTAAGTCACTATAATGAGACCAGATATTAAAAAGTAAACATTACTTCTTACCCTATCAAATACTATCAGCTTTTTCTACATCCTTGTGGTTTCTGGGAGAAAGGTTTTCAATCCTCATTCCATATATGCCACTTCAGAAAGCTATAACTTTTGAAAGCTGCTTCATCTGTTCAGATAGAAGCCACTACTGGCATCAAGAAAAATAAAGGAAGGAAGTCTTTCTAGTAAAATAATGCAGTTTATAAACTGCATCTTTAATTCACACTTCTTTCATGCTTCATACACACTGCCAATCATTTTCAGGATATCAAAAATTATATTTGAGCCCCTTCAAAATATAGTTGTTTCATTCAGTGACCCTACACTGTACAGATAGCAAGTTTTGTTCACTTACAGGATGAAATTTGGAGTTTCTGCAGCACTGTGATTTTTCCTTTGGGAACCCAGACTACAAAGTCATGGTTCATACACGTTTTGTATTTTATACCAAGCCAAGACAATTAATACAAAATTCCCTGGAGCTTAAAATTTGGTTGGGAAGAAAAATGACTGTTGACTCAACCAAGAACAAAACAATTAAAAGAAGAAACATGGCAGCTAATAGTATTGCCCCATACATCTATTTCTGGTCCTTCTTAATGACTCTTTTTAGGTATGGAAAGATATTTCACTGTCAAGAAAATGAGAAAGACTGCTAACCTGAGCTCATTAGAAGATCCTAACACAGGACCATAAGTTGGATGTACAATCTTTTAAAATACAGAAATCAACGACTAAACAAAGTTTTCCCTCTTGGGGGAGAAAAGTTCATATGCACCCAGTTATTCTACTTAATGATTCTGACATCTCACCACTGGTATATATGGTGTGAGAGGACCGAGAGAGCGAAGTTAAAGTAAACAAGAAATGCAAGAAAATAAAGAAAGCGTTGCCAGTCAAGGCTGATACACAGAAAGTAACTACTGAATTCACCAAAGAAACCGAGCTATGTAGAACTTGTTGAAGCTTATTCATCCCACATTTCTAGTTCTTTACCTCCACACTAGTGGAGGCACCTAACACTGCTCTAGGTTAGATGAGATTTAACAAGGCCAAGTGCAGGGTTCTGCACTTTGGCCACAACAACCCCAAGCAGCACTACAGGCTGGGGACTGAGTGGCTGGAAAGCAGCCAAGAGGAAAGGGACCTGGGGGTGCTGGTCGATAGTAGGCTGAAGATGAGGCAGCAGTGTGCCCAGGTAGCCAAGAGAGCCAATGGCAGCTTGGCCTGGATCAGGAGCAGTGTAGCCAGTAGGACAAGGGAGGTTATTCTGCCCCTGTACTCAGCACTGCTCAGGCCACACCTTGAGTACTGTGTCCAGTTCTGGGCTCCTCAATTCAAGAGAGATGTTGAGGTGCTGGATGGTGTCCAGAGAAGGGCAACAAAGCTGGTGAGGGGCCTGGAGCACAAAGCCTATGAGGAGAGGCTGAGGGAGCTGGGGGTGTGCAGCCTGCAGAAGAGGAGGCTCAGGACAGACCTCATTGCTGTCTACAACTACCTGAAGGGACACTGTAGCCAGGTGGGGTTGGTCTCTTTTCCCAGGCAAGCAGCAATAGAACAAAGGGACACAGTCTCAAGTTGTGCTGGGGAAAGTGTAGGCTGGATGTTAGGAGGAAGTTGTTGGCAGAGAGAGTGATTGGCATTGGAATGGGCTGCCCAGGGAGGTAGTGGAGGCACCGTCCCTGGAGGTCTTCAAGCAAAGCCTGGCTGAGGCACTCGGTGCCATGGTCTGGTTGCCTGGCTAGGGCTGGGTGCTAGGTTGGACTGGACAATCTTGGAGGTCTCTTCCAACCTGATTGATCCTATGATTCTATGACTAAACAGCCAAATTAGCTCCGCAGCTAAAAACAAACCCAACTAATTATATGTGTGAAAGCAACCTAATAATCTCTTTTAAAGGCATTTCACTCCAAGCAGTGAAAGCGGAGGGAAGCTGAACTGCCCGCGAAGGGCCGAGAGAAGGGCAAGGCCCCGCAGAAGGCCGAGTGTTGACAGGCAAGGCCCCACGTGCCCGGGAAGGCCCGGCCCCTCCGGCCCCTCCGGCCCCTAAAGCGGCCCCGCCCCGACCGCACTCCTGGCCCAGTCCTGGCGCGGGGCCTTTGCCGGGGGGGAAGGGAGGAGCCGTGCCGGGCCAGGCCGCCCCTCCGCACCGCTCCTACCACTCGTTCACGGAGTGGCCGCGGCCTTTCGCCGCGCCGGGCCCAGCGCCTCGGTAACGCTGCGGAGGTAACCGACGGCGTCTCGAACAAAACAAGGCTGCGCAGCTGCAGGTGCAGCTCCACCCCCACCCCACGGCTCAAGCAAACAGTCCCTGCGATGTTAAGGAGCACCGTTCGTCCGCCACCGGGAGAGAGTGGCCTGAACGGGTCTGCCGCCCGATTCGATGCCCGAGCATGGAGGAGAGGGGGACGGAGAGAGGCGGAGGCGACTATTGGCCAGAGCACTTCCCCGCGGGAAGGCCGCGAAGGGGGGTGTGTCCCGGTCTGCGCCTGCCCCGGTCCGCCATTCCCTTACCTGGCGCCCGCCCACACCGGGCCGGGCAGGAGGCGCTTCCGTGGAGCGGCGGGAACCGGGCCCGAGCGCGGCACTCCGCGTTAAGGGGAACAACCGCCCTGAGCGACGGTTACAGCCGCGCGACCGCCCGCCCCTGTGGCCCGCCCCTTTCCCGCCCGCCAACCGCGCCCATTGGCTACGACCCCTCGTTTGAACGCTGGGTGGCCGCACGCCATTGGCTGCCGCCCGATGGCGCGGTGCTGCTGCTTGACGGCCGCTGCCTGCCCGCCCCGGCGAAGGGACGAGCGGGGCGGCTTTAGGCCTTTCACGGCAGCCCAAGTGGGGGTAGATAAAGGGTGTGTGCTTGGAGGGGAGGAGAAAGGAAGCTCGGGGGTGGGGAGCGGAGAGGGAAGGATGCGGTCGCCAAGGCCAAAGCTGTTGGTGGGGGTTGCTTCAGGCGCCTGCGCCACAGAGGCCCTGCCGTAGGGTAGTAAACAAACCCGGGGGCTTTGTTTACGGAGCTCTCCGCCTCTCGCCTTCGCGGTGCTTGCGACGGCGAGGCGACGAGTGCGCCTGCTTTGAGCAGCTGCCCGTGCACCCAGCGAGGCTGAAACGTGGTAAAAACACCTTCTTTATCTCCAAAAGAAGAAAAAAAAGTCAAAAAAAGCATCAATGCGCGGTTGCCAGTGCCTTTTTGAGGCGACGTTTCCACAAAGGCCATTCAAGTTCCTGGCAGGTTTTGAAATCAGGAAGCCTAAGCAACACTTCAGCGGGCAGAAGTAACACAGGTTGTGAAAAAGTTAACTCCTTCTCGTACACAGGGAGCCTTGATGCGAGTGGTTTCGAGTGGGTCTCTGAAGTCCTCTAACCATGAAATACGGACGTCTTGGTAACGGTCGTAATGCATTGTGCTAGTTAGAAGCAAGCTAGAATGCTTTGGTAAAGGAATTGGATAACGGGCAGTGAAATGAAAACAATTGATGTCAACTTCTCTCACAGTTACGCTGAGAGCTCTGGGAAGAAGAAGTAAACTTTCTCCATTTTTGTTTCCCACTCTTGCTTTTGCCTTAGACCGAGACACATCTTTCTAACATCACTGCTTTCTAACCCTGCTCCCTAACCTCTTGGCCGCACCTCTCTTCTTCCTGAGAACTGGGGTAAGGTTGAGAGGGCCAGGGGAGGTGCTGGGGTGGTTTGGGAGCCCCTCCTGGGGACTCGGGTTTCTGGGAGGGGAGTTGTGCTTTTGTATTGTTTATCCTTTGTATATTTCTGTATATAATTGTATATAACTGTATATATTGTCCAACCTTGCCTTAAAGTGCCCCAGGGACAGCGACTCCACCACCTCCCCGGGCAGCCCATTCCAGTGTCCAATGACTCTCTCAGGGAAGAACTTTCTCCTCACCTCAAGCCTAAACCTCCCCTGGCGCAGCCTAAGGCTGTGTCCTCTTGTTCTGGTGCTGGCCACCTGAGAGAAGAGAGCAACCTCCTCCTGGCCACAACCACCCCTCAGGTAGTTGTAGACAACAATAAGGTCACCCCTGAGCCTCCTCTTCTCCAGGCTAACCAATCCCAGCTCCCTCAGCCTCTCCTCGTAGGGCTGTGCTCAAGGCCTCTCCCCAGCCTCGTCGCCCTTCTCTGGACACGCTCAAGCATCTCAACGTCCCTTTTAAACTGGGGAGCCCAGAATTGAACACAATACTCAAGGTGTGGTCTAAGCAGTGCAGAGTACAGGGGCAGAATGACCTCCCTGCTCCTGCTGACCACACCATTCCTGATGCAGGCCAGGATGCCACTGACTCTCTTGGCCGCGGTGCCATGGTCTAGCCTTGAGCTCTGTGGTAAAGGGTTGGACTCGATGATCTGTGAGGTCTCTTCCAACCCTGATGATACTATGATACTATGATATTGTAAATAGCTGCTTGTAAATTCTGCTAGCTGTAAATAAATTGCTTCATCTATATTCCCAGGGTCCGTCTGAGTTAGCTGGGTACTTAGAAAGTGGGGGGGGGGGGGCGGGTAAGAGCCCAAACCATCACATGGATCTCCCAAATTCTCTTAAATTCAGGTCTGTGTCCGAAAGAGGGGACTGCTGTTTTGCAATGCAGAAGGCTAGGAATATCACACAGACAGAGGGAAAACCTCATACTACTAAGAAGAAAAAAACCTCAAAACTATTACTGACATCGCCACACAATGAACAAATCAACTCCCAAAACCCACTACCAAAACCAGACGTAAGTAAAGCCTGTGGAGGCCGTGGGCTTAACTTGCCTGAGATACATTACTTATTTGCTCACAAATTTGTGAATTTACTCTTTTCTGTCAAAGTTTGCCTTCGCAACAACTTTAAAAAGTGGAGTGACCTTAGTGTTTGAACTGCAGTTTGATAAAGAGATGTTCTTTGTCAATGTGCAAAACTGGCAGAGTTTTGCACATTGGCAGAATTCAGTCTGCCTTTTCTCCCAGGTTATGTTTTGTCATCTGAGATAAACAATGCTTGTGTTCATCACCACCTACTTGGCTACAGCAGGTAAGTGCTTGAGTGCATGTGTCATGAAGAGAGTTGTCAGCTAGATTTCACAGTATCACAGTATCATCAGGATTGGAAGAGACCTCACAGATCATCAAGTCCAACCCTTTACCACAGAGCTCAAGGCCAGACCATGGCACCAAGTGCCACATCCAATCCTGCCTTGAACAGCTCCAGGGACGGCGACTCCACCACCTCCCCGGGCAGCCCATTCCAGTGTCCAATGACTCTCTCAGGGAAGAACTTTCTCCTCACCTCCAGCCTAAATTTCCCCTGGTGCAGCCTGAGGCTGTGTCCTCTCGTTCTGGTGCTGGCCACCTGAGAGAAGAGAGCAACCTCCTCCTGGCCACAACCTCCCCTCAGGTAGTTGTAGACAGCAATAAGGTCTCCCCTGAGCCTCCTCTTCTCCAGGCTAACCAATCCCAGCTCCCTCAGCCTCTCCTCGTAGGGCTGTGCTCAAGGCCTCTCCCCAGCCTCATTGCCCTTCTCTGGACACGCTCAAGCATCTCAATGTCCCTCCTAAACTGGGGGGCCCAGAACTGAACACAGCACTCAAGGTGTGGTCTAAGCAGTGCAGAGTACAGGGGCAGAATGACCTCCCTGCTCCTGCTGACCACACCATTCCTGATGCAGGCCAGGATGCCACTGGCTCTCTTGGCCACCTGGGCACACTGCTGGCTCATGTTCAGGCAGGTATCAGTCAGTACCCCCAGATCCCTCTCTGTCTGGCTGCTCTCCAGCCACTCCGACCCCAGCCTGTATCTCTGCATGGGGTTGTTGTGGCCAAAGTGCAGCACCAGCACTTGGAGCTATTGAACACCATCCCATTGGACTCTGCCCATCTGTGCAGGCGGTCAAGGTCCCGCTGCAGAGCCCTTCTGCCCTCCAACTCAGTCACATCTGCCCCCAGCTTAGTGTCATCTGCAAACTTGCTGATGACTGACTCCATGCCCTCATCCAGATCATCTATGAAGATGTTAAAGAGGATGGGGCCCAGCACTGCAAACAGTAGAGGTACTCTCCCTAACTAGGTGAGGATGCTTTGATCTTTATATTACTACTACAGAGGATGAGAGAGTATATGGTGTGTGAATAGATACATACACACTATGTAGTGTATGTACACATAGCATATGCATATACAGTATATGCACAGCATATGCATATACATATATAGTACATGCATATTGAGCACATATATAAATGCATGTTATTTAACAGACAAAAACCCAACAACTAACCAACCCCTAAAACAAACACTTTCTGAGCCTTATGGGTGTTTTCTTCCACAGAAGCTAAAGGCTAATCAGGAGAGGAAATAGAACTTAATTATTGCAGGAATCAAAGCTTCAAATATGATTTTTTTTTAAATTATATTTATTCTGACTAGTTTGGCCTTGAACTTTTTAATTCACCAAATAGGTGATTTGATTTTATTTCCTCTCTTTTTTCTTTGTACACCAAATATATCAAGTTCTATTTTCTTACGCATTCTTAACACATTTGCTGCATCGTTTTTAGCTTCATGATGCAGTTAGAGGCATCTAAAAGGTAGTCAAACCAGAGTCAAGTTTAAGCCTAGGTTTAAATAAATGCCATCAGAATCAATTTGTTCTTTAGTTGTGTAATGCAATCAGCTTTTATCTAAGTCACACTTGATAACTTATTATGCAAAAGAATACAACTGAAGCTTCATTTCTGGCTTCAGATAATGAATGTGTTTTGTTGCAGCTAAGATTTTTGCTTTATTGTTATTGCACAGCTTACCATTAATGTTAAGAACTGTTTTCAGTAGATGTATTAATTACAGCAGCTTGGTATGGGCCTGCTTCATTCTGTTGGCAACAGAGGCCTACAATGAATATGCTTTAAATATGAAGGTTTTCAGTTGTCATCTCATTTAGAGAATAAATTTGCCTTCAGAGAAATGGTTTGTGTTTGGAGATTGTTTATTGAACCTGGATTAGAAAGTTACTGGGCCATGAAGAACAGTTTATTGCAATTCAGCCAGTGAACCTGCTGTTAATTGATACTCATTTGAGAGACTCTCAGAAATGTTTATGGGACTGCTACAGGTTACATAGGGCATTATGTGGAACAAATGTGAAATCCAGTGAGACCATCCTCAAAATATTACCTGTGCACCACTGGAAGTTAGCTTTTCAGTGTCTCTATGGAGAACTCAGAAAAAGATAAATTTGGCAATCTGTAGGTAAAAGCATCTCAGTCCTACAACATAGATCTGAGAAAATAGTCCTCCAGGCTTTCATTTTAATGATAAATATTAAGGACTACAGTACTACATCTGCCTGTGAGCACTAGAGCAGCTGAGTCATTGTAAGATGTTGATGCTTTAAAACTCAACTCTCTGTTCTGCTTTTGATTTCAGTAAAACCAATCATAGAATTGTTGAAGTTGGAAGAGAGCTCTAAGATCATGAAGTCCAACTGTCAGTCTGAGACCACCATGGTGTTGAATCTTGTCCTGAAGTACCATGTCCACGTGTTTCTTGAACACCAATGGCAGTGATTATCACCTCTCTGCACAAGCTATTGCAATGCCTGACCAAATCAGACCATATCAAGAGAGCTCTGATGCTGGAGTTGGTCCCACCAAGGGTGCCTGACACCTTTCCTTCTCCAATTCCTGCCTCTGAAATACTGTTCAGCAAGAGAGGCAAATGCTTGTGAAAGAGATACTGAAAAAGCACTGGACAGTGGGTGTTAACTGTGACCAGGCTCAGAAGTATGGTGGAAAACAGTATTGCTAACACAAAAATGTTACTCTCTTCCAGCAAATGCCAAGAAAAAATGCTTCAGATAAAAGTTTTGATTTTCAGATCTATTCAGGACACAGTCTTGGCAGTAAAAAGCGCTTGAGTTTAATAGAAAGTGTAAAAGAATTTGTTATGTAGAAATCTAATACGAATAATATTATCTGTAAAACCTGAGTGTTGTCAGAGCAGAATTTGGGGGTTCCTGCAGGCCTGAAGTCTCCAATTAGCTCTAATTAATAACGAGGAGGGCCTCTCAGATGTGATTACTTGAATGGTGTTAAAAACTTAAGTAGTCTGGGAAGTTCAGTTGTGCTGATTGACCTTGGAGAGCGGAGATTTTTCACAAGGGTTTGTAGTGACAGGACAAGGGAGGATGGCATTAAGCTGTAAGAAGGGAGATTGAGGCTAGATATCTGGAAGAAATTCTTTACAGTGAGGGTGGTGAGACACTGGAACAAGTTGCCCAGGGAGGTTGTGGATGCATATTCTGCTGGAGGTGTTCAAGGCCAGGTTGGACAGAGTCTTGAGCAACAGCAACCCGGTGCAGTGGAAGGTGTCCAAAAACAGTTCAGAATTGGCAACCATCCAAGTCCCATGAATTGTTATTAACCAGGTGATTGCTGCCTGTTATATCAATTATTAGTATTACCATGTGTAACTGCTATTTAAGATAATCCCTTTAGAGACTAATGCCATGCTTTCTGAGTGCCATTTGAAAACTCAGGTCTTACAGTACAGCCCTCAAATAATAAAGTAAATTCAGATTATATCCAAACTAATTAATGGTCTGCAAACACTTCTGGAAACATTAATTTTTGCTATCAGTCCTTTGACTTTTATTCTTCATTGTTACATAATAATACTTGCATACTTAATGTATATCTTGTGTTTTTTCTCTTCCTATTTTTAATTTTACATGACATTAGTGGCTGACAAATCACATCTCAAAAGTGTTCTCATTCCAATAAAGTTCAAAGACCAAAAAATTAACTAGGCTTTCATTGACCATGCAGATAAGTTCTTACATTCTTTTTTGTGCTGTTCCTCACCATCTACTTATTTAATGTAGTACGATGCAGATTTTTATTCTTCTAAAATATATATATATATATATATATATATATATATACATATATATATATATATATATATATAAGAAAACTCTTATACCAATACCTGTCTTTCACAGCATTATACTTGCTTTAAAATTCACCAAACCACTTGATGCAGCATTAAGGGAAAAGTATATCAGTATTTCCAATATTCAGGAAATACAAGCTCAATGTCCTGTAGCCAAAAAACCTGACCATGAACTCCCCTATATTCAAGAATAAAACCTTAACAGACTGTAGCAATAAGAGCTGACCATGAACCATGAAATTTGTTTAGCTCTGAAATACTTACAGCATTTGTGGTCAAAGTTGATCTTGTTTGGTTCCACAGCTAGATCCAACAGCCTCGCTGTCCGAGGAACTCCTGTGTTCCTCAGACTCAGGGGTGACCTTATTGCTATCTACAACTACCTGAGGGGTGGTTGTGGCCAGGAGGAGGTTGCTCTCTTCTCTCAGGTGGCCAGCACCAGAACAAGAGGACACAGCCTCAAGCTGCGCCAGGGGAGATTTAGGCTGGAGGTGAGGAGAAAGTTCTTCCCTGAGAGAGTCATTGGACACTGGAATGGGCTGCCCGGGGAGGTGGTGGAGTCACCGTCCCTGGGGCAGTTCAAGGCAAGGTTGGACGTGGCACTTGGTGCCATGGTCTGGCCTTGAGCTCTGTGGTAAAGGGTTGGACTTAATGATCTGTGAGGTCTCTTCCAACCCTGATGATACTGGGATACTGTGTGATACTGTGTATCTCTACCGTACTTAGCCATCTCTCTACTGTAAGACAAGTTTATTTTGGGGTTATTTTACCATTATGTTTTAATAACTGATGTAAACACGTTGCAAAAATTGGTCCTCCTTTAAAGCTGCCAACCCAGGAAAGTTGAGAAATGTGATGATAAAAGGCTGTAGCAGAGGCTTTGGCAGTGGGTGAGGTAATCAGCTTCTATTTCCTCTCCTGATTAGCCTTTAGCTTCTGTGGAAGAAAACACCCATAAGACTCAGAAAGTGCTTGTTTTAGGGGTTGGTTAGTTGTTGGGTTTTTGTCTGTTAAATAATATGTATTTATATATGTGTTCCATATGCATGTACTATATGTGTGTGCTGTATATGCATATGATATGTGTACATATACTACATAGTGTGTATGTATCTATTCACACACCATATACTCTCTCATCCTCTGTAGTAGTAAAGATCAAAGCATCCTCACCTAGTTAGGGAGAGTACCTCTGCTGTTTGCATAAGAAATTTAGCTGACAACTCTCTTGATGACACATGCACTCAAGCACTTACCTGCTGTAGCCAAGTAGGTGGTGAAGAACACAAGCATTGTTTATCTCAGATGACAAAGCATAACCTGGGAGAAAAGGCAGACTGAATTCTGCCAATGTGCAAAACTCTGCCAGTTTTGCACATTGACCAAAAACATCTCTGTTTCTCAAACTGCAGTTCAAAAACACTAAGGTCAATCCACTTTTTAAAGTTGTTGTGAAGATTAAAGAATGTGATTGTGCTCAGGCACTTTGGGGATTGTTTTAATTAGTATAATTAGGTTTGTGGGAATTTTTTCAGTGATAAAATGGTGCTTTAAAAAGGAGCAGGACATTTGGAATCAACCTGTGAATTTTATTGCACTAAATCAATAGAGGTTTTGTTTGTATGGACCTCAGACAGGCAAGAGTTCTACCTTTGACCACAGAAAAAAGTTTCTCATTACATATTAATTTATGATGCATCAAACTGGAGCTTAGAATCCCCTGGAAAAGGGCAGCCTGCTAACAAACAGTACAGCTCTGGGTAAATCGAGCTCTTGCATTCTGGGAATTTTTGCCAAATGTTTATCTTTAGAAACAGCTTTTAAAAAAAATGCCCAAGGCTATCAACAGTGCTGGGCTTAGCATTAAGGAGAGGGATAGAGACACGAGCAAACTAACTTCAGTTCTCTTAACCGAAGGAGAAAACATCCACGGTGAAACTTTGATCTTCACAGCAGTGCACCAAGCTTCCTTTCTGTGTTGTATGGGAATTTATTAATAAGTCTCGTTATTGACTAGGGGAAGTTGGTGCAATTCTCCAAGCAATGGGTCTTGAGATAAGAGTTTTGGCTACTGTATCATCTGCTGGGCTGCTTACCTTCCCATTTTTGCAGCACAACAAATTACTCCAGCAGCAAAGCGCTTAGTCAGTTTTCGGAAGGCTTGCGGAAAACAGCCTGTTCCCAAGTATTGGTGAGACATATCAGAGGTATTCGTATTAAAAGATTATAAATATTTAAACAGAATGTTACTTTAATTTTAGAGAAAGATGAAAAACTTTATTACTTTGAGATACAAAGAGGGGAAAAAGCCACTTTGGCCTCCCAGGCATCCCCTGACTCGCAAGCAGTTTCACAAAAGGCTTCCGGATTCTGAACCGAATATCCTCAGGCTGTGCCAGGGGAAATTTAGGCTGGAGGTGAGGAGAAAGTTCTTCCCTGAGAGAGTCATTGGACACTGGAATGGGCTGCCCGGGGAGGTGGTGGAGTCGCCGTCCCTGGAGCTGTTCAAGGCAGGATTGGACGTGGCACTTGGTGCCATGGTCTGGCCTTGAGCTCTGTGGTAAAGGGTTGGACTTGATGATCTATGAGGTCTCTTCCAACCCTGATGATACTGTGATCCTCGAGACTTCAGAAGGAGGTTATACAGCAGAAGGTGACTTCAGCTGATGCTGCAGCCATCTGGGATCTCTGCAGGATGGTAGGGACAGAACATACTTTCCTCTGCTTCTTGTGTGACAACCTGCCCTAAATGAAGGGAGAAGCTCAGCTTCAATCCCCAGGTATGGCACATTAACAGTGTTACACTCCTAAAATATGAGGGCACTCTGGTATCTGGGGACCAAAATAAAAAAAGCAAAAAAACCCATGGTAAATGCAGACTGGAACCCAAAGAGACAATCCAAGCATGTAAACGTGCATGGGGGTGTGTGGGGGTGTGTGTATGTATACATTGGAACAGGCTTCCCTGGGTGGTGGTTGATTCCATGGAACGGTTGAGATTGGAAGAGATCATCACATCCAGCTGCTCATCTAAAGCTCACAATCCCACCACTTCTGCTAAGCTACTAAGATTAAACCATATCCCTAAGCACCAACTCCACACATCTTTTAATCATCTCCAGTGATGGGGATTCCATGGCCTCCCTGGGTAGCCTGGTTCTATGACTGCATATATATGCATGTATCTAAACAGTGAACAGAAACATTAGCTCTCCAGTCTTATTTTTGCAACCAGCTTCTGATTTTTTTTTCCTGTGTCTGGCAGCATGCACAAGTCCCTGCAGGAGCTGAAACTAATATTTCAGAGGCTTTGTAATACAGGGTGAAAGGGCTACATGCTGCTGTTACAGAGCAAACAAGCAGAGCAGCTGCTGATGCTCAGCCAGGCAGGGATCAGTGGTGAGGCTGCAGACTGGGCCAGGCTAGCAGGAGGTGAAATCCTCTATCAAGGTGGAGTATTGCACCCACAACCACCTTCAAAAATGTATTGAAAATTCATTTAAATGGTTTTAATTGATTTTTTTAAGTGAGAACCACTGTAATTATAGGGGAAATATTTAAGGAAAATACGTTGGGTGAATTGATACATATTTTTTCTTTTAGTTTCACATGTAGCATGTAAGCTGTGTAGTCTGAATGGGAAATTTGAGCTGCTTCTAGTTAGAAATAAAGGTATGCTAAATAGCTTGATTGTGTTCAGTTGGTCTAGTAAGGAGACACAGCAGTGTGAAATACACTTCTTCCAACAGCAGCTTAAATTGCTGTCATAAATAGTATAAACACATTCAGAATTAAAAGAAAATACATATGAGCAGTGAAAAAAACCTAATGATTCCTTTAGAGATTAAAGTGTATGTCTGAAAACATATATGTGTGTGTGTCTATATATATATGTATAACAGAATCATAGAATGGTAGGAGTTGGAAGTGACCTCCAGAAACCATGGAGTTCAACCCTCCTGTCAAAGCAGGATCCTGTCTACAACTACCTGAAAGGACATTGTAGGCAGGTGGGGTTGGTCTCTTCTCCCAGGCAATCAGCAATAAAACAAGGGGACACAGCCTCAAGTTGTGCCAGAGAAGGTCTAGGCTGGATGTTAGAAGGAAGTTGTTGGCAGAGAGAGTGATTGGCATTGGAATGGGCTGCCCAGGGAGGTGGTGGAGTCACTGTCCCTGGAGGTGTTCCAGCAAAGCCTGGCTGAGGCACTTAGTGCCATGGTCTGGTTGAGTGGCTAGGGCTGGGTGCTAGGTTGGCCTGGATGATCTTGGAGGTCTCTTCCAACCTGGTTGATTCTATGATTGTGTCATCCTCACAGGAAAGAAGTTTGTTTTCATGTTGAGATGGAACTGACTGTGTTCCAGCTTATATAAAATCTCTATAGAAATATATATAAATATCTAAAAAACTAGATATTTTCTGTTTTAAACCAGGAAAACTTCATTACTGGGAGAGTGCTGAAGCACTGGAACAAGCTGCCCAGAGAGGTTGTGAAGTCTCCTTCTCTGGAGACTTTCAAAACCCACCTAGATGCGTTCCTGTGTGGCCTGCCCTGGGTGATCCTGCTCTGGTTGGACTTGGTGATTTCCAGAGGTCCTTTCTAACCCCTAACATTCTGTGATTCTGTGATTTGGAGAAACATTTGTAACAAATATCTCTAACTGAAATATGTAGAGCAGATGATAAACTTTTTGACTCCAAATAAATTATTCTATTTAACATGCTGCTCATATTCAGTCTCTTGTATGTGCTGGTACTGCTATCCTCACTGATTATTCTAGGGGGAAAAAAACCATCTAATTACTGAAAAATGCAGCCCCACACCAGAAGTGATAAGTGAAAAACTCAGCTTGATGCATCTTGCAAAAAATGAGTTCACATACCTTGGCTTTAGGAGCTGCTATTGCTGCTTATCTACTCTCAATTAAATTGACTTCTTCTCTGATTAAACCTGTTCAGCTAGTTGTTGGGGTTTTTACAAAATACAGTAATGTTACAGTTAATTAACTCTTTGAACTTCAACAGGTATATTTCTCCTAAGATGTTAATATATATACATGCACTTAATTTTCCCACTGTGCTATACAAAGGTGGAGGGTTTAAACCGATGATGGCAAGAGGAAAAAGGAAAGAGCCATACAGATGTGGCATTCTTTCTTGAGAAAGGATTTCTAAAAGAACAAACTAGCAAGTTAACTCATTTTCAGAAGGATTAATCATTGGAGCCAGGCCTTCAGTGTGTGTGTGGTCCTTCAAAGGCATCGTTCGTTGCTCAGCATCTCAAATTCCTGGTATAAAAGAATATGCAGATAAAGTTCGTTTCATTAAAGTCATTTCTGGGAATGAATCAGAACCCTTCAGGGTAGAATTTGCATATAGAAGTCTACACCTGTCTCGTTTCCACAAATCTCTCTTACTCTTCTTCCTGCACTTCAAAATCTGTTTGTGGACCATTCACAGCACAGCAACAAATTCGTCTGCAGATTCTTGGTTAAGCAGTGAGCAGCTGGAAGAGAAGAGCTGAAAGGCAGAGCTAATGCGTAGAGTTTCAGTGAGCCAACAACTAGAGACAAAGAAGCAGGAAAGCATGCTTCAGAGTCTTTTTGTCTCTGCCTTTCTCCCCTATTTCTCTAGTTCTGTTGTTTCCCAGGCAGGATGAGCTGAGCCAAAACCACGAGTTATGGGAAGCAGAGACAGCCTTCTCGTTTAATTAAAGGAGACAGGATAATTAAGATGGTTTCTAGCCTAAACCATACTCATACCTGAATTTGCAATTAATTCTGACACTGTGTAGACTGCCAGTTTGCAGACCTTTCTTCTATGCTAACTTTTAAACATGGAATTAATTGGCCCTGATGTTATTGCAGGAGTCATCTGTTCCTGCCATGGGTACCTACCTCTGTAGTCTTCAAGTTTCAGATAGCAGTGGCAGGCATTCCCAAGCAATAAGCAGGTCAGCATTCAGAAATAAGCTACTCAGAGGTTTAAATAACAAATAAAACAAAAAGCAATTCTGTTATGACCGAATCCCACACAGTGTTTATTTATTCAGCACACAAAAGGAAGCCAGGCTTTGTTCTCAGGGAAAGCTCACATTGCCGCAGACATCCCAATACTAGGAGTCCTGGTAGGGCAATGGTGTGTGTTGGGAGGGGAGATGGGCTCATAAATATTTTTCCCAGCCTGTGCAAAGCTGACCAGTCCCAGAGAGATCTGACAAGGTTTTTTTAAGGCAGAATTAGGCTGCTGTGCACAAACGGATCTAGCATTTTTGTGGGCAGGACTCTGGTTTTAGATTCATTTTGTTCTGAATTGCCTGCAGGTCTAGGAATGTGATTGCCTCCCTCTACTCAGCACTGGTGAGGCTGGGTCATGAGTACTGTGTTCAGTTTTGGGACCCTTACTACAAGAAAGATGTTGAGGTGCCAGAGTGTCTCCAAAGAAGAGCAGCTAAGCTGATGAAGTACCTTGAACACAAGCCCTGTGAGGAACAGCTGAGGGAATTCGGATTGCTTAGTCTTCAGAAGAGGCTGAGGGGTCCCCTCAGCTCCTCTACAACTTCCTCAAAGAAGGCTGGAGCCAGGTCCAGGTCAGTCACTTCCCACATACAGCAAGTGACAGGCAAGGGGAAATGGCCTCAAGCTGCACCAGGGGAGATTTTCGTTGGCTATTAGGAAAACTTTCTCCCCAGAAAGGCTTATCAGGCATTGGAACAGGCTACCTTGAGAGGTGGTGGAGTGCCCATCCCTGGAGGTATTTAAAAGATGCTTGTATGTGGTGCTGAGGGATGTGGTTTAATGGTAGTAGCTAAGCAGTACTGATGGGATTGTGAGCTCTATGTGAGTACTTGGACTTGATGATCTCAAAGGTCTCTTCCAACCTCAACAGTTCTATGATTCTATATGGTCTTAAATACAAAAACTAAAGACACAGGCACCTGACACTGAACTGCATCTAATTGCTTCTTTCCTGCCAGGTAGCACAGTCTTACTGCCAGTGCAAGCCATTGTTTCTCTGGCCAGAACTGTACGTTGGTGATAACCTGACCTGAAAGTGCCCTCCCACACACGAAAACAAAGACGCTTCCTGCTCCTACGTGTTTTGTATTTATGCCAACAGGCAACATGACTCACTGTATTTACTCTTAAAAAGTGCTTCCCCTTCAAAATAACTCCAGCTGACCTGGTCTGGGTGGATTCCTCCTGCTGTGGTGGTCAGAGTGGCAGTCGTGTCCAAGCCCACATGCTGGAAGACTCACAGATCAGTTTTACCAAGTAAAACTGGGCTGTGCTGGCCTTGTTTTCCCTTTGTTTCTCTAAGATGAAGTTGCTGTGACTTTTTGTTTCTCTAAGATGAAGTTGCTGTGACTTTTTGTTTCTCTAAGACAAGCTGTGTAGCTCACAGGTTATTACTGCTGTAAAGCATTGGCCTCACTCATCTTACACACATACACTCATGGGAGCACACAGCAAATGGCAGGAGGACCTCGCAGTGCAAAGGGAGCTGAATCTGCATAACACACCACAGTCTAAAACATACCAGATTAGTTTCTTCCTCTCTACTGTGTGTAAAAACATTAGTGGGAGGCACATTTCCTCCAATTAGGAGCTTTGTAGACATAGCAGTGGCCTTTTGGTGAAGCTGTGGTGGTGCAGGGCAGCTGGCTGCAGAATGATCATAGAATCATGGAATCTTAGAACTGTTGAGGTTGGAAGAGACCTTTGAGATTGTCAGGTCCAACCACTTGCCTAGAGCTGACAGTTCGACTACTACTGTTATGTTGCCACCACTGAACCACGTGCCTAAGCACCAAATACATGCATCTTTTAAATACCTTCAGAGACAATGACTTCACCATCTCCCTGGATAACCTTTCCAATGCTTGATAACCCTTTCTGGGGAGAAATTGTTCCTAATATCCAACCTGAACTTCCTTTGGCACAACTCGAGGCCATTTCCTCTTATCCTGTCACTAGTTGTATGTGAGAAGAGACTGACTCCCCCAGCAGGCTTCAACCTCCTTTGAGGTAGTTGTGGAAGGTGATGATGTCCCCCTTCAGTCTCCCCTTCTGAAGAGTGGTGATTTCTTGGACTAGCTGAATTTAAGCTCTACAGAGGTGCAGCAGCTGCCTCGTGTTTGCCTGCAAGTTTGACACTGAGACACCAAGTGAACTTTGACCTGAGAGATGGAGGAGGAAAATCTGGATGGAATTGCAGAGCAGCAACCCATGGTCAAAAGACTTGGGCTGAAACAGGGAGGCTGTAGGCAAGGGGAAACAGAAATCAGATTATCACTGTGTTCTCAACCCTGGCTTCAAAGCTAGTGTTTCAAAGCATTTTCAGATTTGAAGGAAAGATTCCTTTTTTTCCTGTGCAAACAGGAGAGCATAAACAGGAGTAGGGGGAGATGCCCAAAATGTTCCTATTTGAGATATCCAGGGACACCTCACAATGTTCAAAGCACTAAACCTGGTTTGTAGACAGCTGTGAGATGAACCTTCCTTGCAATTCCACTTTCTCCCTGCAACACTGACTTTGAAAATTAGAAAATCAGACTTAGAAAAATTAGATTGGGTTTAGGCTTTAGAAAGGTTTAATCTGTAAGTGCACAAAGTGTAGAGTGCCATCTCATCTTGCTTCAAAAGAAAACCTCAGGGAAAGGCACTTCTCTAAATGGTCTCTTAGCTGCAGATTAACATTTCAGTGAAGAAGTTACATAGGTCACCCAAACCATAAATGATGCCAATGATGCTGCTTCTCCAGCCGTTTGAAACTGACTTTTGCTTTCAAGTTCGAGATACCAAGGTTTTCTCTGCCTGCACGCAGCTGCCAGCTGCTTCTTGAGCCTTCTCAAGCGCTGCACATTTCCTTTGCTGAGAGAAGGGAATTTCCGCTTTTCAAAGTACCCAGACCCTCCCTGCACCCCCACCTATCCCCTGGCTGCCGCACAGAGTCGCTCAAAAGACCAGAAGAAAATACGCAGGATGCCAACTTGTTTGGTCCCTTTGTTTTTATTCAGTCGCTTTGCTCATTGACTCTGTCTAAACCTTCCTCTCCTTGCCGAAGCGCTTAACGCTGGTACTTAAAGGCAAAACAGAGCCCAGCTTGAGGTTTGTTTCCCTGCTTCTCCTCTGCTTCTGCATCAATCGGCACCGGTGATGGCTCTTTTGCAAAAGGAGAGCCTTACTCGCCTTTATGGATCCTTAGCCTGTATCTTTTACCGTCAGTAGAGCTGACACATGCACCTCACTACGCCGTTCTGGCATTGCAACGCTGGTTTCCATGTGCATACAAATAGCCATGATGTCACTGGTCCCAAAGAGCCGGCGAGGAACGGAGGCATGCGCCAGAGAGAAGTCACAGTATCACAGTATCACAGTGTCATCAGGGTCATCTGAGTCGTCTTTAACTCAGTAGATAACAAATGGTGCTAAGCAAGGCAGCTACCACAGGCTTATAAACAGAGAATCATAGAATCACAGAATGGTAGGGGTTGGAAGGGACCTCTGGAGATCACCAGGTCCAACCCCTCTGCTAAAGCAGGATCACCTAGGGCAGTTCACACAGGAGCGCATCCAGATGGGTCTTGGGCTTCTCCAGGGAAGCAGACTCCACAACCAGTGCTGCATCACCCTCACAGGAAAAAAGTTTTTCCTCATGTGAAAGGTAGAACTGCCTGTGCTACAGTTTGTATTCATTGCCCCTTGTCCTGTCAGAGGACACCACTGAAAAGAGCCTGGCCTCTTCTTGGCAACCACCCTCCAGACGTTTGTAAAAGCTAGTAAGCTCTCCTCCGTGTCCTCTGTCCCTAGAATGAACAGCCCCAGGTCTCTCAGCCTTTCCTCATCAGACAGATGTTCCACAGTATCACACAGTGTCACAGTATCACCAAGGTTGGAAGAGACCTCACAGATCACCAAGTCCAACCCTTTACCACAGAGCTCAAGGCCAGACCATGGCACCAAGTGCCACGTCCAGTCCTGCCTTGAACAGCTCCAGGGACGGCGACTCCACCACCTCCCCAGGCAGCCCATTCCAGTGTCCAATGACTCTCTCAGTGAAGAACTTTCTCCTCACCTCCAGCCTAAACTGCCCCTGGTGCAGCTTGAGGCTGTGTCCTCTTGTTCTGGTGCTGGCCACCTGAGAGAAGGAAGCAACCTCCTCCTGGCCACAACCTCCCCTCAGGTAGTTGCAGACAGCAATAAGGTCTCCCCTGAGCCTCCTCTTCTCCAGGCTAACCAATCCCAGCTCCCTCAGCCTCTCCTCGTAGGGCTGTGCTCAAGGCCTCTCCCCAGCCTCGTTGCCCTTCTCTGGACACGCTCAAGCATCTCAATGTCCCTCCTAAACTGGGGGGCCCAGAACTGGACACAGTACTCAAGGTGTGGTCTAACCAGTGCAGAGTACAGGGGCAGAATGCCCTCCCTGCTCCCTGCACTATTCCTGATGCAAGTTCCAGTTCCATAATCACCTCCTAGCCCTCCACTGGACACTGTCCAGTATATCCCTGTCCCTTTTGAACTGGGGAACTTTTGAACTGGACACAATACTCCATGTGGAAGAAGCTGTGTTTATAAGGATGCAAAAAATTCCAACGTGCAAATCCTTAAGTTATGTGGGTTCTGTACTGCACATAACCAACAATACAGAATGAGTGCAGAAGTAATAACTACACAGTTATGCACAGTTACATCACTTATCATTAAGGCACTTATAATATCACACCCCCCCCCATTTTTACACATGTGTGATACAAACACTACAGAAATGTTACAATAAGACTTTCACTTGGGAGGTGCTTTTTTGCTTGAACTCTAGACAATGTGGTTAAAATCGAGTTTATAGCTTCAGCACATTCAACCTGTGAAAATGCTGCCTATGAGCAAGCATTTCCTGAAGCAGTGTGTCTGGGGACTCTTGTTGTGCTCCTCAGACAGGAAAAGCATTGTGCTGCGGGCATCCTCAGCAGCTGGGCCAGCAGGGGCAGTTCTCAGATCCAGCCCTCAGCAATCCTCCTTGCTACGGTGAGGTCTCTTAAGCTGCTGCAAAGTAGCCAGCTTGAGAGCGTGCCCCAATGCAAATGTAAAACGAAATAGGAAGGCAGAAAGCAAAGGAAAGGAAAAGGAGAAGCAACGACAACATAAAAAAAAAGAAGATGAAAGGGGAAGGGGAGGGGAAAGGGCAAGGGGAGTGAGAAAGGGGAAAGGGGAAGAGGAAGAGGGAGAGGAAAAGGGGGAAAGGAAGGGGAAAGGGAAGTCCAGGAAGGCTGAACATACGTCAAGAGTGAAATCTTAAAGACACAGGTGCAGGCTGTCCGTGTGTGCCAAAAACAAGTCGTCAGAGAAGACACCAGGCCTGGGTGGAGAGGGACCTTTTGCTGGACCAAAGAGCAAAAGGAGAGTCTGTGCCTTTGGAGGAGGGGACAGGCTTCTCAGGAGCACTATAAAGATGTGGTGAAGCTATACAGGGAGAAAATTAGGAGAGCCAAAGCAAAACTACAGCTGCTAAGGATAATAAAAAATGTTTCCATACATTCATGAACAGCAAAAGGAGGCCTAGGGAAAATCTCCATCCTTATGGGATGCAGAGACAAACATGGTGACTAAGGATGAGGAGAAGGCTGTGGTGCTCAGTGCCTGTTTGCCTCAGCCTTTAGCACTGGGTCCAGCAGTTCCCTGGACACGCAGCCTCGTGGGCTAGGAGTCAGGGAGAGTAATCAGAATGAGGTCATCACAATGAGGCAGTGGTCAGTGATCTGCACAGAAGTCTATGGGGCCGGATGGGCTACACCCAAGGCTGCTGAAAGAGTTGGCAGATCTGCTTGCCAAGGCACTTTCCATTACCTGCCCGAAGTCCTGTCTGAGTGGGGAGGTGCCAGTGGGCTGGAGGGTAGCAAATGTGGCATCTGCCTGCAAGAAAGGAAGAAAGGAAGATCTGGGAAACCACAAACCTGTCAGTCTGACCTCAGTACCAGGGAAGGTCATGGAGCCATCTCAAGTGCCAGTAGACACCATCTAGAGAACAACCAGGAGATCAGGCCCACTCTGCATGGGTTTAGGAAGGGCAGGTCCTGCCTGACAAACCTGATGGCCTTCTATGGCAAGGTGACCTTGCTGTAGATGAAGCCAGGGTAGGTATAGGCTGGTTATTAGGAAGAAGTTCTTCACAGAGAGAGTGATTGGCATTGGAATGGGCTGCCCAGGGAGGTGGTGGAGGCACCGTCCCTGGGGGTGTTCAAGCAAAGCCTGGCTGAGGCACTTAGTGCCATGGTCTGGTTGATTGGATAGGGCTGGGTGCTAGGTTGGCCTGGATGATCTTGGAGGTCTCTTCCAACCTGGTTGATTCTATGATTCTATGATTCCATGAAGGAAAGGCTGTGGATGCTGCCTACCCAGAGTTTTGAGAAGCTTTGACACTGTTCCCCAGAGGTTTCTCGTGGACAAACTGACTGCTCATGGCTTGGGTGGGCACAGCTCTGCTGGATGAAGCACTGGCTGGACAAACTGGCCCAGTGAGTGGTGGTCAGCTGAGTTAAATCCAGTTGGCAGCCAGCCACAAGTGCTGTCCCTCAGGGCTCGGTGTTGAGACCACTTCTGTTTGACATCATGTCAATGATCTGGAGTGTCTGATCAGTAAGTTTGCAGATGACACTGAGGTGATAGTGTTGATCTCAAAGGCCTCATCCAGCTGCCAGAAGCTTCCCCCGTGTAGGAGAGAGCTGATTCCCTTGGCCAAGCAGACTGAAGCACAAGAGCCTGAGAGCAGCAGCACTCCATCACAGAGGAGGTCCAGCTGGCCCAGCTCTCTGTCCCCAAAGTGGCCAACCACCAGTGGCTGCAGGAGAGCCTATGAGCAGTGCAAGCCTACTTCTGTCAGGCTCCTGGGGAGCTCATAGGTCTCAATGTCTGGGACCAGCCTCCCCTGGGACTCCCATCCCCACCATCTGCTGCCAAGGGCCCAGGGGACCTGTGTCAGTTCAGCCTGGCGCCTCCAGTGCTTGCCTGAGGCCTGCTGTAGATGTGCCCATCCCTGCCCTGCAGAGAGCTGCACTCCTGGATGGAGCCCTCAGCCCTGCGTCAGAGCTGCTGGGGCAGAGGTCAGCATCACACAGCAGAGCTGAGCTGTTCTGTCCTCCATGCTCACCATGGGGCCAGCACCCACGAGCCTGTCACTGGCCTGAGGTGCCAAGGGGTTCCAGCACCAAAACCACTGGAAAGGACACAAACCACAAAGGATATGAGTGGAACAGGACTGTATTTGATCTTGTTTGTTTTATGCCTTTTATTTTATGTTATTTTAATGATATTTTTATGTCATTATTTTATGGTTTTCTAGGTACCTTTCAGAGTCTGTTTGAGAGCCAGAGGTCACAGGGACACTAACAGTGGCCAGGCAAGGCAAGAGGAGAGCTCTTGAACGTGCCAGAGTAGTACCAGGAACCAAACCATTAGCACCCAGAGAAGTCCTGCCAAGAGGCTGTGCTGCTCTGTGCGAGAGAGCAGAGAATCAGCTCCTAGGGGAGCCAAGAAGCTTCCCCACCCTGGGAGTCCAGAAGGCTTCCTCCCCCTGGGTGTATAGTCTGAAGGCCTCCTTCATGGAGAACAGTCAAGAGGAACGTGGCTAACTAGAGTGGCCCAGAGAAGCCCTGGCAAGAGGCTGTGCTCAGTGGCACAGAAGAAGAGAAACACTCCCAGGGAAGCCAAGGAGCCTCCCCACCCTGAGAGTCCAGAAAGCTTCCTCCTCCCAGACATGAGGCATGAAGGCGTCTGCCATGGAGCATGGGCAGCAGCAAGAACCAAGCTGCGCTCTGGAAGGGTGTAGCTTGATATGAGGAGGAAAACAAACCCTCAGGCGTTTCTGCTGACTAAATTTCATGCCCAGGGTGTAAGTGCATGGCTGCATAGCAGAGCAGTGGGGGGAGGGGGCTCAGGAGGCAAAACTCAGCCCTGTGCCGTTCCCAGAGCAGCACTACTGATGTGACACCACAAATGTACAGACTTGTTTCCAGTGTAAAGTGCAAAGGGGCTGGGATTTGGAGCCATCCATTTGAGTCCTGGAAGCCCCACAAGTTAGAAGAGTTTTTAGTGGTTTTTTTAATACACCCTGTTTCCTCTCAGTAGAAATACCTTTCAGAGATGCTCTCAAAGAAACCACTGACACCAAGACCATGATGAGCTGACTCTGATCTTCACCTTACAGCCTTGAGGGCTGATGTACTGCAGGATCATACTGATGGAGGGAAAAGTCTTCACCTTACAGTCTCAGGGGCTGGTTTACTGCAAGATGGAGAGGGGAAATGGGATGAGGCAGAGAGGAGAAACTCTGCAGCAAATGATATGTGTTTTCCACAAAGTACAGCTAATCACAGCTGTAGTTCCCTTACAGTCTAGGCTGTACAGTCTAATCCAGGACCATTTGTGCTCTGGGATGTACAGTAGAGAACAGAATAAGACACCAGAGTTAAAAATGGATGGAAACACAGATCATGAAGGAAGAGTCTTTTTCTGGTAGCAAGAATAAGACCTTCTTATAAGAATAAGAGTTAAAAATGGATGGAAACACAGATAATGAAGGAAGAGTCTTTTTCTGGTAGCAAGAATAAGACCTTCTTATAAGAATAAGAGTTAAAAATGGATGGAAACACAGATAATGAAGGAAGAGTCTTTTTCTGGTAGCAAGAATAAGACCTTCTTATAAGAATAAGAGTTAAAAATGGATGGAAACATAGATAATGAAGGAAGAGTCTTTTTCTGGTAGCAAGAATAAGACCTTCACCTCAATTGGTGGAAGCTGGAATTCATCCTGCTATGCTGGTGAGAGACATGGGAGCATGTCTGAAAGGACACCAAGGCTGTGGGCTACACCATGCCTTGGTGATGTTAGTAGCAGTTGCTGTCCCTTAGGAATACACATTTCGACTGCTGCAGTTGATGCATGATTTACTGAGCTAGGTACTAACAGCCCCCTCGCCTGTCTGCTTCTTGTGCTTACACCCAAGTCCTGCCTTGGTGACTGGCTCCCTGTGGGCATTAGCTGCTACAGGCTGGAGGCTTGCTTTAGAGATGAACAGCCCATACAGTGTTCTCAGCGTGAGAGAAAATAGCATGCAGAAATTATCCTGGTTTCTTTCCTTCATTCAAAGTTCCTTCTCTCAGCTGTTCCCTTACATCTCTCTGAACTTAAGCCTTTGGAGAGGTGATGGATCATGCAGAGCACTTGTACCATCTGTCTGTGCACATCAAGTTATACTAGGGGAGGTTTAAGTTGAATATTAGAAGAAACTTCTTCACTAATAGGGGTCTGGAATAAGCTCCCCAGGAAGGTGGTTGAATCCCCATCCCTAGAGGTGTTTAAAAGATGCAGAGATGTGGTGCTGAGGGACATGGTTTAGCACCAGCCTTGGTAGAGTTAAATAGTGGTTGGCCTTGGTGATCTTTACAGGTCTTTTCCAACCAAAACAATTCTGTGATTCTATGATCATTGTGCTCCTTCCCAAAAGGATGCCAGGTAGCAAGCCACTGGTTTCAGCCCAACCAACTCTGAGGACTCTGCAGGATCAGGTTGTTGTGGGGCTTTCACTGGACCAAAGGGAGCAGTTCTGCAAGCCTGAACTGATGGCTCTGAATGAGCATTCACTAGAGGTGGGGAAGGACACTGGGATTCAGCTGGGTAGGTATCTTAGACTCACAGAAGCAGCCAGGGTTGGAAGGGACCACAAGGATCAGCCAGTTCCAACCCCCCTGCCATGGGCAGGGATACCCTACATCAGGCTGCACACAGCCCCATCCAGCCTGGCCTGAAACACCTCCAGCCATGGGGCCTCAACCACCTCCCTGGGCAACCCAGTCCAGCCTCTCACCACTGTGATGGTAAAGAACTTCCTCCTCACATCCAGGCTGAATCTACTCACCTCCAGCTTCCCACTGCTGCAGCCAGCCCTTCCTCTCCTCTGCATTCAGGCTCCTTGGAAAATCTTTCAGGGAGACAGAGGAAAGAAGAACAACTCTTATGCCAAGTTTACTTGCCCCAGTTAAAAAAAAGAGAAGAAATGAAGGCTTTGATTCACTGGCTTGATAACTTTTTGTCTAGTGCTTACACAAAGTTTTGCCTACATTTTGTCTGCTGTAGCAGCAAATCCACTCTACTGCAGCTCTGGTGGCTATTCCAACTCTCCATCCAAAGAAGTTGCATTACTAATGCTCACAGGAAAATGTATCACAATATCACAGTATCACAGTATCACAGTATCATCAGGGTTGGAAGAGACCTCACAGATCATCAAGTCCAACCCTTTACCACAGAGCTCAAGGCCAGACCATGACACCAAGTGCCACGTCCAATCCTGCCTTGAACAGCTCCAGGGACGGCGACTCCACCACCTCCCCGGGCAGCCCATTCCAGTGTCCAATGACTCTCTCAGGGAAGAACTTTCTCCTCACCTCCAGCCTAAATTTCCCCTGGCACAGCCTGAGGCTGTGTCCTCTTGTTCTGGTGCTGGCCACCTGAGAGAAGAGAGCAACCTCCCCCTGGCCACAACCTCCCCTCAGGTAGTTGTAGACAGCAATAAGGTCTGCCCTGAGCCTCCTCTTCTCCAGGCTAACCAATCCCAGCTCCCTCAGCCTCTCCTCGTAGGGCTGTGCTCAAGGCCTCTCCCCAGCCTCGTTGCCCTTCTCTGGACACGCTCAAGCATCTCAATGTCCCTCCTAAACTGGGGGGCCCAGAACTGAACACAGCACTCAAGGGGTGATCTAACCAGTGCAGAGTACAGGGGCAGAATGACCTCCCTGCTCCTGCTGGCCACACCATTCCTGATGCAGGCCAGGATGCCACTGGCTCTCTTGGCCACCTGGGCACACTGCTGGCTCATGTTCAGGTGGGTATCAATCAGCACCCCCAGATCTCTCTCTGTCTGGCTGCTCTCCAGCCACTCTGACCCCAGCCTGTATCTCTGCATGGGGTTGTTGTGGCCAAAGTGCAGCACCCTGCACTTGGAGCTATTGAACACCATCCCCATGGACTCTGCCCATCTGTGCAGGCGGTCAAGGTCCCGCTGCAGAGCCCTTCTGCCCTGCAACCCAGCCACATCTGGCCCCAGCTTGGTGTCATCTGCACACTTGCTGATGACTGACTCCATGCCCTCATCCAGATCATCTATGAAGATGTTAAAGAGGATGGGGCCCAGCACTGATCCCTGAGGGACACCACTAGTGACAGCTGCCAGCTGGATGTGGCACCATTCACCACCACTCTCTGGGCTCAGCCCTGCAGCCAGTTCCTAACCCAGCACAGTGTTGCCATCCAAACTATGTCTGTCACTGAATAAAGCCACACAAATCCATCCTCACTGGAAAGAATTTCTGCCTAATGTTCTGTTTATATCTCCCCTCTTTCAGCTATTCCTCCTCATCCTGTTACTCTGCAACAATCTTCAGGTCACAGAAGGCAGCAGACTGGCAGCAGGGTGTGCAGAGGAGTGCTCCTCATTTTTGGGCTCTCTCCTCTTGGTAAAAAATAATCTTACACAGCATTTCCTAAGTGCATGCATTCAGCCAACCTTTAAATGTCAAGGCTCTAGGAAGGGTTTAGCAGCCCTCCCTGAGTGAGTACCACAGCACTGAGAGACTTTCAAGATAAGTTGTGCTCTTCTTAGCAAAAATCCTAAACACCAAGCTGCCACACCAGAAAGGACAACACACTCAGAGTGCAGGAGACTGGGATTGTTTGGTCTGGAGAAGAGGAGGCTGAAGGGAGAAGTCATTGCTCTCAACAGCTACCTGATAGGAGGTTGGAGTGAGGTGGGGCTCCCAGCTAACTAGAAAGAGAATGAGAGGAAATGGCCTCAAGTTGTGCCAGGAGAGGCTGAGGTTGGACGTTAAGGAAAATTCCTTTCCTGCAAGAGTGATTGGGCATTGGAACAGGCTGCTCAGGGAGTTGGTGGAGTCACTGTCCCTGGAAGTGTTAAAAGAATGTGTGGATGTGGAGTTTTGGTTTAATGATCATGGTGGTCTGAGGCTGACAGTTGGAGTCTATGCTCTGAGAGGTCTTTTCCAACCTTAATGATTCTGTTTTCTGGTAGCAGGGTTTTTTTATTGATTACAGACCATTTGCATACACTGCTCAGGCAGGTTAGAGCAAGAAAAGAAAGAATTCTGGTATGAGGTACTGCAATTAGGGCAATGGGATGGGGTTCAATAGCTCCAAGTGCAGGGTGCTGCACTTTGGCCACAGCAACCCCATGCAGAGATACAGGCTGGGGTCAGAGTGGCTGGAGAGCAGCCAGACAGAGAGGGATCTGGGGGTGCTGATTGATACCCACCTGAACATGAGCCAGCAGTGTGCCCAGGTGGCCAAGAGAGCCAGTGGCATCCTGGCCTGCATCAGGAATGGTGTGGCCAGCAGGAGCAGGGAGGTCATTCTGCCCCTGTACTCTGCACTGCTTAGACCACACCTTGAGTGCTGTGTTCAGTTCTGGGCCCCCCAGTTTAGGAGGGACATTGAGATGCTTGAGCGTGTCCAGAGAAGGACAACGAGGCTGGGGAGAGGCCTTGAGCACAGCCCTACGAGGAGAGGCTGAGGGAGCTGGGATTGGTTAGCCTGGAGAAGAGGAGGCTCAGGGGTGACCTTATTGCTGTCTACAACTACCTGAGGGGAGGCTGTGGCCAGGAGGAGGTTGCTCTCTTCTCTCAGGTGGCCAGCACCAGAACAAGAGGACACAGCCTCAAGCTATGCCAGGGTAAATTTAGGCTGGAGGTGAGGAGAAAGTTCTTCCCTGAGAGAGTCATTGGACACTGGAATGGGCTGCCCGGGGAGGTGGTGGAGTCGCCGTCCCTGGAGCTGTTCAAGGCAGGACTGGACGTGGCACTTGGTGCCATGGTCTGGCCTTGAGCTCTGTGGTAAAGGGTTGGACTTGATGATCTGTGAGGTCTCTTCCAACCTTGGTGATACTGTGATACTGTGATACTGTGATACTGTGAAAGCAAAGTAATCAGTGTAGACCTCTCGCAGTAGGTGTCTGTTACACACATCACAATTAGCAGGCCAATTATCTGTGAAAAGAATGGGCTCTAAGGCCTCTACCCCTGCCTAAATCTCCCAGTATTTAACTTTTCTTTACTATGGATGTGCAAACCACTGGTGGGACTCTAAAAAACAGGCTTGTATCTCTTCATTCACTGCTTTCCTTTCCTTGGAGCCATTGGCAGAGCTCCAAACGTTCACCAGCTGCGAATAGCAGTGCTATAGAATCAATCACAGGATTGATTGGAAAAGATCTTTAGGATCATTAAGTCCAACCATTGATCTAACACCACCGTGGTCATTAAGCCATGTCCCACAGTGCCATGTCTACAGGCTTTTTGAGCACCTGCAGGGATAGTGACTCCACCATCCCCAATGGCAGCCTGGTCCAACAGCTGAGTAGTCTTTTCTGGATAGATTTTTTCCTAATGTCCAATCTGAATCTCATTTGGTGCAACATTTCCTCTTATCCTGCCACTTATTACTGGGGAGAAGAGATCAACTCCCACATCACACCAACCTCCTTTTAGGTAGTTGTGAAAATAAGGACTATGTTACAGAGCAGTCTGAGATGAGGGCCTCCAAGGTGTAGACCAGGATACCCTCCAGACACTGGGGTCTTGCTGCACCCCTGAGCTCAATTCCAAAGCCAAATAGCTGCATGTGCCCCCTCCAGGAAAAACAGGGTTGTGAGTCAGTGAGATGAGTATAGAGAGAGGCTGAAAGAACTTGAAGCCAGGGGTTGTACTGGCTTCCCCAGCATGTGTCTGTGTGACCTTTAGATATCATTCTTGGGCTTATGCTCCACTTATCCAAATAAAACCAGGTCTGACTTACTGGATGTTGACCCTAAAGAGACTGAGCAAAAGAGAGCTGAGGCTGAGGCACATCATATCCTTGCCCTTTCTCCCTCCTTAGTGTTGTTCATGGAAAGTAACTTCACAGTGTAAAATACTGATCTGATTCTTCTTTCCTGGTCTCTCCCTTCCCCATGTTATGACCTGTACCTGATACTGCTTAGAGCAGCTACCTTGGTACAATTGCATTTGCTGTGCCATAGCACTGATGTATTATTACCCTTGCAGCATGAGATTAAGAAACTGAAATGCACAAACATTTCCCTACCATGTAACAAGAATAATTGGAAGCTGTGGGAATACAGTCTGAGTTTTCAGCTGTGGTTTCAGCATCATGACATTTGCTGTTTGCACATAGGTTAATTCATGTAGGAAGACACTGAGCAGCACCAAAGAGATTGATTTTGTGCTGACTGGATTCACCATCAGCTTCCAGAGAACACAGAAAGCTGGGAAGGCTGCTCTAGCCAATAAATCAGAGGAACTAATTGGATGCACTTTCTCATCAGGAAACAGCATCCAGTTCTGAGCACTGCACTTTGAACGAGCAGCTGAATTTTAATCTGGAGAGAGTTCATAAAACCACCAACCTTGAGGACCAAGAGGGAGCAGATCAGAGATTGCTGATGGTGCACAAATCAAAAGCCCACAGTGTAAATGCACAAGAATACACTTTATGTCAGAGCCCAGGAGACTCCAAGGGCCCTAATGCAGTAGGTTGTTGTGAACCCAATGCAAAATCCCCAGCCACCATTAACACCCCTATGAAGCTCTGACCTACATTGCTCTCCCAAGCCTTTCCCTGGCTTCAAACATGCTCTGCAGAAGTGAGCACACAGCAGCAACAGCCAGCACAGCATCATTAGCAGGTCTGGCAGCCCACAGGGGAATAATTACGTGCATTATGAAGCAGTGACAGTGATGACAGGCTCAGAAAGCAGCATGTAATCAAATGAGTGTATAGATAAGAACAATAACAGCATACAGTATCTCAAGGAAGAGAACAAGTGGGTTATTGAAATATGCTTGGAGGAGAAGAAAGAGTAACTCAGATAGGAGGGAATCAAACTGACATCTCTTTTGATTCAAACCCAGTCTCAGCTATAATCTATGCATTTGCTGCTAAGGCCAACTGGGACTACCAACAGACACCCACCTACCACACCACTTCTTGTTTGGAACTGGGCAAGATCACTTTGGGCTTCACCTTCACTGGAAGTATTTTGGAATGTGAAATTATATAAAGTCCCAAAGAATTTCAGAAGTGATTTTTTTGTCCCCCTTAGTCCACATCTGTGTTGCTAGGCAAAAGCTGCAGAAACCCTCCTGACTAAACTAAATGGTGGAATGAAGATTTAAGCCTGGTTGTTGAAATCTGTACTTTATAAGAGCTTTTGTAATCACTGACAGTCTCTGGCAGATGAATTTTTTTTTACCATGCCAGAAGTCACATGTGAAAAAGCTGGAAAAGAGTAGGTCTCAGATAGATATTAGGAAGAAATTCTTTACAGTGAGGATGGTGAGACACTAGAGCAGGTTGCCCAGGGAGGTTGTGGATGCCACCTCTCTGGAGGTGTTGAAGGCCAGGCTGGACAGGGCACTGAGCAGCCTAGGCTAGTGGAAGGGCAGGTCCTGCCTCACCAACCTGATCTCCTTTTATGATCAGGTTCCTGCCTGGTGAATGTGGGGCAGGCTGTGGATGTAGTCTACTTGGACTTCAGCAAAGCCTTTGACACTGTCTGCCACAAGAAGCTCCTAGCCAAGCTGGCAGCTCATGGTTTGGACAGATTCACTCTGTGCTGGATCAAGAACTGGCTGGATGGCAGAGCCCAGAGAGGGGTGGTGAATGGTGCCACATCCAGTTGGCAGCTGTCACTGGTGGTGTTCCCTAAGGATCAGTGCTGGGCCCAGTCCTGTTCAATATCTTTATTGATGATCTGGACGAGGGCATTGAGTCCAGCATCAGTAAGTTTGCAGATGACACCAAGCTAGGAGCAGGTGTGGATCTGTTGGAGGGTAGGAGAGCCCTGCAGAGGGACCTGGCCAGGCTGGATGGGTGGGCAGAGGCCAATGGGATGAGACTGAACAAGGCCAAGTGCAGGGTTCTGCACTTTGGCCACAACAACCCCAAGCAGCACTACAGGCTGGGGACTGAGTGGATGAGAGCAGCCAGGAGGAAAGGGACCTGGGGGTGCTGGTAGATAGTAAGCTGAAGCTGAGCCAGCAGTGTGCCCAGGTGGCCAAGAGAGCCAATGGCATCCTGGCCTGCATCAGGAGCAGTGTGGCCAGCAGGACAAGGGAGGTTATTCTGCCCCTGTGCTCAGCACTGCTCAGGCCACACCTTGAGTGCTGTGTCCAGTTCTGGGCCCCTCAATTCAAGAGAGATGTTGAGGTGCTGGAAGGTGTCCAGAGAAGGGCAACAAAGCTGGTGAGGGGCCTGGAACACAAAGCCTGTGAGGAGAGGCTGAGGGAGCTGGGGGTGTGCAGCCTGCAGAAGAGAAGGCTCAGGGCAGAGCTCATTGCTGTCTACAACTACCATAGCTTCATCTTACTTCCAAACTGTCTGAGCTAGTCTGGTAAATTTCAGTAGTGGGGGCAGGACATTCCTAACCCACCTCACTCATAGAATCATAGAATCAAGCAGGCTGGAAGAGACCTCCAAGATCATCCAGGCCAACCTAGCACCCAGCCCTAGCCAGTCAACCAGACCATGGCACTAAGTGCCTCAGCCAGGCTTTAACTCTCACAGGACAAGGCTTAACAAGGCAGGCTTTACTACTCAAAGCAGAAGAGATGGTGAATAGGGAAACTGTGGGTCAAGTTCAGTGCAAGTTCACATAGAACACTGCTTTAATTTGCCAGGTGGAGCCAGACAGGCTGTGGAGCCAAGCCCTTAGCAGAAGAAAATGAATATTCTGGGGTTGGTGAGGCTGCACCAAGCAGCTGCCCACGCTCAGAATGTGCTGTAAATGTTTGCAGCAGCCTTTCTGACTTAATCCAGCTCTTGTGCCCCCTCAGGATGGGCTGGTGGCATCTGAAAGAAGGGAAGGAAATGGCATGGGGTGGGGGGGATGCTCTGGGGTTTTTTTGTCTGGTTAGTTTTTATTGGGTTGTTTTTTTTGTGGTGCTAAGGGCAGGTGAAAGCTTTTGGCAGCACATGTTAACTGGCTGTCACAGCAGTGTGGTTTCTGTGCCTCAGGTGGTTTCCTGCACGCTGCCACAACCCAGTATTTAATCTGCCTGGGTGCTGAAGGGCTCACCATGCAGCAAGGGTTAAGTACAAATGCAGTTCCAGTAAGCTGTCAGGAATCAACTGCCCAGACAGCAGGGGAAGAGTTTGGAAACAATATATTGGATCATTTAGGTCAATGTTAAGCTCCTTTACACCTTTTATTCCACTGTTCCAGAACAGATCCTGCTGTAATAACCCCCAAACACAATACACTGTTACCTGAGCCTCCTCTTCTGCAGGCTGCACACCCCCAGCTCCCTCAGCCTCTCCTCATAGGCTTTGTGCTCCAGGCCCCTCACCAGCCTTGCTGCCCTTCTCTCCACACTTTCCAGCACCTCAACATCTCTCTTGAATTGAGGAGCCCAGAACTGGACACAGCACTCAAGGTGTGGCCTGAGCAGTGCTGAGTGCAGGGACAGAATAACCTCCCTTGTCCTGCTGGCCACACTGCTCCTGACACAGGCCAGGATGCCATTGGAGCTGAGTCCCAAGTGGGCAAATACAGTTCCCCAAATGGCACTTGCTGGGTTTTCACAGCAGCATTAATTCAAGAGGGAGTTGCACCACAACTACTTCCTTTCCTACACAAGAGCATCAGTGACTGAAATTAACTCCAAGAGCCTGCACACATCTAGATGAGCACCAGGGAAACACAGACACCCACCTGAAGATGTGCTCAGTATTCTTCAGGCAGCACTTTTTGCTTGCATTGCTCTTTGCTGAGGGCATACTGCTTGCTTTGACAGCATCCCAGTGGAAAAGCCTGGAATTACCTGGCCTGACTAGGGAATCACATTCACATGGTCCAGTCGTTTTTCATCTGTGCCAGACCTCAAAACAAAGGTGACTTCAGCAGGGCTGAGGTGTTCTAAGGTTGACCTTGATTCAGGGAAATCAAATCCTTAAAAGAAGTAAGTAAATAAAAGTCAGGGAATAAAACAGGCAACAAAAATTTGCTCCAGCTTTTTTAGAGCAAGGAATTAAGCCTGTAAAGTGGATTACAGGGAAATTCCATCTGGAACAAAGCCAAGCAGTCCCTCAGCCAACCTCTGGCCCAGACCAAGGTCAGGTATGAGGTCAAGCCTGCTCAGAGCTTTAGACGTCCTTGATAGGGCATCTTAAATAGGTCAAAAAAACATGCACTAATACCCAGCTCTCCCATCTGTTGCAGCAAAGGCTGCAGTTGTAAGCGTTGCCAGCAGATGCCACTACAGGAAAGTTGGGATGAGACAAAGCCATGGTGCAGGACTTGGGTTTCCTGATGCATCTCTGTTCCTGCTGTGAGATAACTGCCCTGGGCCAGGAATGCAAGTTACGTTAGTGCACTTCAGGGTGAGGTGCTTAGCACCAAGAGATGTTCTTGTTATCTCTGTGTGGAACTGGTGTGCCAGGCAGCTGAAGGAGGGAGTCTTGTGAAGATAAGATGGCCCTGTTACAGCTGAAACTAAGCAGGCAAGGCTAAAATAACACCACCAACCAGCTGCAGAACAGATTTTGAAGGCTATCGTGGCTGAGTGAGGACTGTTGCCTAAGTAGCTGCAAAATGAACATGAAAGCTGGCAGCCCTCAGTATGACAGCTAAGCATACATGACTGTGTTGCTCAACTCGCCACCAAAATCGATGCCCAGCAGTGTGCTCTGGTGGCCAAGGCAGCCAATGACATCCTGGGGTGAGTTAGAAGGGCTGTGGTTAGTAGGTCAAGAGAGGTTCTCCTTCCCCTCTACTCTGCCCTGGTGAGGCTGCATCTGGAATCCTGTGTCCAGTTCTGGGCCCTTCAGTTCAAGAAGATCCTGGGGTGTGTTAGAAGGGCTGTGGTTAGTAGGTCAAGAAAGCTTCTTCTACTCTGCTCTGGTGAGGCTGCATCTGGAATCCTGTGTCCAGTTCTGTGCCCTTCAGTTCAAGAAGATCCTGGGGTGAGTTAGAAGGACTGTGGTTAGTAGGTCAAGAGAGCTTCTCCTTCCCCTCTACTCTGCCCTGGTGAGGCTGCATCTGGAATCCTGTGTCCAGTTCTGTGCTCTTCAGTTCAAGAAGATCCTGGGGTGAGTTAGAAGGGCTGTGGTTAGTAGGTCAAGAGAGGTTTTCATTCCCCTCTACTCTGCCCTGGTGAGGCTGCATCTGGAATCCTGTGTCCAGTTCTGTGCCCTTCAGTTCAAGATGATCCTGGGGTGTGTTAGAAGGGCTGTGGTCAGTAGGTCAAGAAAGCTTCTTCTACTCTGCCCTAGTGAGGCTGCATCTGGAATCCTGTGTCCAGTTCTGTGCCCTTCAGTTCAAGAAGATCCTGGGGTGAGTTAGAAGGGCTGTGGTTAGTAGGTCAAGAGAGCTTCTCCTTCCCCTCTACTCTGCCCTGGTGAGGCTGCATCTGGAATCCTGTGTCCAGTTCTGTGCCTTTCAGTTCAAGAAGATCCTGGGGTCAGTTAGAAGGACTGTGGTTAGTAGGTCAAGAGAGGTTCTTCTACTCTGCCCTGGTGAGGCTGCATCTGGAATACTGTGTCCAGTTCTGGGCCCTTCAGTTCAAGAAGATCCTGGGGTGTGTTAGAAGGGCTGTGGTTAGTAGGTCAAGAAAGCTTCTTCTGCTCTGCTCTGGTGAGGCTGCATCTGGAATCCTGTGTCCAGTTCTGGGCCCTTCAGTTCAAGAAGATCCTGGGGTGAGTTAGAAGGACTGTGGTTAGTAGGTCAAGAGTGGTTCTCCTTCCCCTCTACTCTGCCCTGGTGAGGCTGCATCTGGAATCCTGTGTCCAGTTCTGTGCCCTTCAGTTCAAGAAGATCCTGGGGTGTGTTAGAAGGGCTGTGGTTAGTAGGTCAAGAGAGGTTTTCATTCCCCTCTACTCTGCCCTGGTGAGGCTGCATCTGGAATACTATGTCCAGTTCTGGGCCCCTCAGTTCAAGAAGGACCTTGGGGAACTGCTGGAAAGAGTCCAATGCAGAATGACAAAGATGCTGAAGGGAGTGAACACCTGCCTTGTGAGGAGAGGCTGAGGGAGCTGGGGTTCTTTAGCTTGGAGAATAAGAGACTGAGAAACGACCCCACTCATGTTTCTAAAGATGAAGGAGAGAGTGGAGCCAGGCTCTGCTCAGTGGTGGCCAGTGACAGGACAAGCTGGAGCAGAAGAAATTCCATGTGAACATAGGGAAAAACCTTTTCACTGTGAGTGTGACAGAGCACAGGAACAGGCTGCCCAGAGAGGTCATGGAGTCTCCATCTCTGGAGACATTGAAAACTAACTCACCTGGATGCCTTTCTGTGTGACCCACTCTAGGTGATCCTGCTCTGGCAGGGGGGCATTGGACTAGATGATTTTTCAAGGTCCCTTCCAGACCCCAATATTCTGTGATTCTGTGACAAAAGGAGTCCACAATAACCCAAACTCTGTAAATCCTGCTAAACATCACCTAGAAGGCACAGACTCAGGGCTAGGACATATGAAAAAAGAGAAACATCTGCCCAGTTAGGGAAAACTGAGGGTTAGCAGAGATGGGCAGGGTTGATGGGCTGTGTTCCATTCCCTCCACCCTAGACATTGATTCCTTCTGTGCAATCAATATACACCTTCACTCTTCCAGCATTACCATTCCTATTATCTGTTAGTGCTATTGCCAAGGTTTGTATGCCTGTCTTTGCTGGATGCTTCCCAGGATTCATTACCTTGAGCTTACTCACTTGCAGCTGGGGCATTTATCCCCAGCAATCCCAAATGTATTGTACTCTCTCTTCAATAAATTAAACCCATCTATTCTGTTAGTAGTCTGAACCTCTTTCAGTGGAAGTCTCTACAGGGGCACTGAAAGAGGCATAGATTAATTTTGCCAACCAGTTTCAGTAACAGTCCCAGGGCTTTGAGGCAGGCAGACATCAGGATCTTACCTGCCACAAAACATCTACCCATCAGCATCACAGAATCATGCCCCAGAACAAAAAGGACATTGAACTGTTAGAGCAGGTGCAGAGGAGGGCCACAAAGATGCTCAGAGGGCTGGAGCACCTCCCCTTTGGGGACAGGCTGTGGCAGTTGGGGCTGTTCAGCCTGGAGAAGAGAAGGCTCTGGGAAGACCTTAGAGCAGCCTTCCAGTACCTGAAGAGGGGCTACAAGAAAGCTGTGGAAGGACTTTTTACAAGGGCTTGTAGTGATAGGACCAGGGAGAATGTATTGAAGCTTGAGGAGAGGAGATTTAGACTGGATATTAGGAAGAAATTCCCTCCAGTGATGGTGGTGAGACACTGGAACAGGCTGCCCAGGGATGTCATGGATGACCCCTCCCTAGATGTGCTCAAGGCCAGGCTGGATGAGGCCTGGAATAAAGTCCCCCAAATGAAATAACATTCCCCAACCCCCGTTGTCATGCTAAGGATCAGATGCTGATGTCTGCCTGTCTCAGAGCCCAGGACTTTCACTGGAGTTAGTTAGCCAGATTAACATTCACCTCTCTTTTTCCAGTGCCCCAGTAAAGGCCTGCACTGGCACAGCTTCAGAAAGCTAAAACTATCAAGTGGTTTAGTGGTTCAGAGTAATAGGATACCTCAGGCTGGGGAGAGGCACTGACCATAAGGTTCTCTCAGGTTAGTAAACCCTGCATAACATCTGACACAGTCACAGACATGAACCTTTGCAGTAGCTCTCATATAAAACTGAAATGCAGAGAAGTTCAGCCATATATTGAAGATGCAGTTCTCATCAAGGAAAGGATGGAGAAAAATTGAGGACAGCACATCAACCATCCTTGTCTCTGTCTGCTCTCCACCCACAGCTGCTGCTGGTCATGCTGCATCTCACCTTGCCAGCCCTGGTACCAGTGCTATGCCAAGAGATATCATTCTCGTGGCTTTTGTACCCCAGCCCAGGTTGTCCCTGCCTTCTAGGTGAGGTTTAGAATGATTTGAGATGAAAGTTGAGTGACATGGAATCATATCATAGAATCAACCAGGTTGGAAGAGACTTCCAAGATCATCCAGGCCAACCTAGCACCCAGCCCTAGCCAGTCAACCAGACCATGGCACTAAGTGCCTCAGACAGTCTCCTTTTAAACACCTCTAGGCACGGTGACTCCACCACCTCCCTGGGCAGCCCATTCCAATGCCAATCACTCTCTGCCAACAACTTCCTCCTAACATCCAGCCTAGACCTGCCCCAACACAGCTTGAGACTGTGTCCCCTTGTTCTGTTGCTGGTTGCCTGGCAGGAGAGACCAACCCCACCTGGCTACAGCCTCCCTTCAGGTAGCTGCAGACAGCAATAAGCTCTGCCCTGAGCCTCCTCTTCTGCAGGCTGCACACCCCCAGCTCCCTCAGCCTCTCCTCACAGCTTTTGTGCTCCAGGCCCCTCACCAGCTTTGTTGCCCTTCTCTGGACACCTTCCAGCACCTCATGGTCATAGATGTCTACATGTACTTCGTTTTCCTCATTAGCACACTGAAGGATGTCAACTTCAGTATTAAAATTGCAGTTCATTAAGCATAAGTCTTCACTCAGGCATCCCAGCCCTCAGAATCTGCTTTGAAGTTGGCTGTTTCTGTCATTTGAACCTTGCTTCAGCAGTTTTAGCCAAACCACTGCTGTCTTATCTTCACAAGACTCCCTCCATCAGCCCTTTGGCAGCCAGCTTGGTGCATCTCCATTTAACCTCTGCTGAGTGGCAATGGCCTTGGTCCTGAAGCCAGTAAATCAGTTTGCCTTCTTGTCCCATGGCAAGCTGGGACATCTTACCACACCCACACCACTACCACCACCACCATTCTTCTCAGGGGACTACATTTGCTTGGGTTTAGGACAGAAACAAAAGCACAGCAGTGCAGGGCATGAAGGTATTAGTTGATGGAGGGGAAAAAGGCAGGACATGGCAGATACTGATCACTATGTCTAACCCACACTGGCAGATGCTGAAGTAGACAACAAGGGTCATGGAAGAAAAGTATCACAGTATGACAGTATCATCAGGGTTGGAAGAGACCTCACAGATCATCAAGTCCAACCCTTTAGCACAGAGCTCAAGGCCAGACCATGGCACCAAGTGCCACGTCCAATCCTGCCTTGAACAGCTCCAGGGACGGCGACTCCACCACCTCCCCGGGCAGCCCATTCCAGTGTCCAATGACTCTCTCAGGGAAGAACTTTCTCCTCACCTCCAGCCTAAATCTCCCCTGGCACAGCCTGAGGCTGTGTCCTCTTGTTCTGGTGCTGGCCACCTGAGAGAAGAGAGCAACCTCCTCCTGGCCACAACCTCCCCTCAGGTAGTTGTAGACAGCAATAAGGTCTCCCCTGAGCCTCCTCTTCTCCAGGCTAACCAATCCCAGCTCCCTCAGCCTCTCCTCGTAGGGCTGTGCTCAAGGCCTCTCCCCAGCCTCGTTGCCCTTCTCTGGACACGCTCAAGCATCTCAATGTCCCTCCTAAACTGGGGGGCCCAGAACTGAACACAGGACTCAAGGTGTGGTCTAAGCAGTGCAGAGTACAGGGGCAGAATGACCTCCCTGCTCCTGCTGGCCACACCATTCCTGATGCAGGCCAGGATGCCACTGGCTCTCTTGGCCACCTGGGCACACTGCTGGCTCATGTTCAGGTGGGTATCAATCAGTACCCCCAGATCCCTCTCTGTTTGGCTGCTCTGCAGCCACTCCGACCCCAGCCTGTATCTCTGCATGGGGTTGCTGTGGCCAAAGTGCAGCACCCTGCACTTGGAGCTATTGAACACCATCCCCTTGGACTCTGCCCATCTGTCCAGGCGGTCAAGGTCCTGCTGCAGAGCCCTTCTGCCCTCCAGCCCAGTACCCAAGTACTTACACTTGGAGCATCTTGCCTGCAGCCTGTGCTGCCTGAATCCTCAGGGGCCTGCTGATCACATAGCCTCAAGCACCTGAGCTCCTTCCACAAGGAAGGGACTGGAAATGGGCTTGGGTTTCAGTTTTGGTTTGGGGTTCTGCTGGTTTGTTTTCAGAGTTTCATCACAAGCTGTTACTTGATACAAGAAACATGGCCAGGCACAGGCATCACAAGGCAGCAGTCAGTGGCCAGGAAGATCAGGCTCCACCTTAGCTGGAGTATCTTCTGGGTTAAGTCTCAGTCTGGCTCTACTCAGACTTTTCAGAGAAGGAAAGAGCAGTGCTACTGCTGGTGAACTGGCCAGATGTTATGTGCCTGACCTCCAAGAGGCTGTGGGGACACGGTGGGAGAACCTTTCCACTTCTCTTGGCCTGTGTTACCTACAGCTACTCAGTGATAGGAGAAGCCCAGCCACAGAAGCACTCCTGCCTGCTGCCAGTTAGGCAGCCTGAGAAGGCTGATAAGGCTCGAAATGCTGTGCTGGGGCTTGATGGTGGTGGCCCATGACTTATCCAAGGAGCAGCACTTCAGAGCAGCAAGGCAGGCAATACCACACCCTGACCTTCCCCAGCTGCCCGAGTTGCTTTGTATGCAGCTTCTGGTTACAAAGGTGTCACAAAGGATGTGGCTGGAGGAGCATGCACTGTAAGAAAGGTTGAATGCCATGGAGATGGACCTTCATGCTGCAGAACAGCAACAGAGGTGTCACCACTTCTGAAGACAGCTGTGGTGGGTACAGGACAGTGAGCAAACACATCTATAATGGCTTTGCTTAGAAAGAGGAGTATCACAGTATCACAGTATCACAGTATCACAGTATCACCAAGGTTGGAAGAGACCTCACAGACCATCAAGTCCAACCCTTTACCACAGAGCTCAAGGCCAGACCATGGCACCAAGTGCCACGTCCAGTCCTGCCTTGAACAGCTCCAGGGACGGCGACTCCACCACCTCCCCGGGCAGCCCATTCCAGTGTCCAATGACTCTCTCAGGGAAGAACTTTCTCCTCACCTCAAGCCTAAATCTCCCCTGGCACAGCCTGAGGCTGTGTCCTCTTGTTCTGGTGCTGGCCACCTGAGAGAAGAGAGCAACCTCCTCCTGGCCACAACCTCCCCTCAGGTAGTTGTAGACAGCAATGAGGTCTCCCCTGAGCCTCCTCTTCTCCAGGCTAACCAATCCCAGCTCCCTCAGCCTCTCCTCGTAGGGCTGTGCTCAAGGCCTCTCCCCAGCCTCGTTGCCCTTCTCTGGACACGCTCAAGCATCTCAGTGTCCCTCCTAAACTGGGGGGCCCAGAACTGAACACAGCACTCAAGGTGTGGTCTAAGCAGTGCAGAGTACAGGGGCAGAATGACCTCCCTGCTCCTGCTGGCCACACCATTCCTGATGCAGGCCAGGATGCCACTGGCTCTCTTGGCCACCTGGGCACACTGCTGGCTCATGTTCAGGTGGGTATCAATCAGCACCCCCAGATCCCTCTCTGTCTGGCTGCTCTCCAGCCACTCCGACCCCAGCCTGTATCTCTGCATGGGGTTGCTGTGGCCAAAGTGCAGCACCCTGCACTTGGAGCTATTGAAGCCATCCCCTTGGACTCTGCCCATCTGTCCAGGTGGTCAAGGTCCCACTGCAGAGCCCTTCTGCCCTCCAACCCAGCCACATTCTGAGTAGAACCAAGGCAGGTCCTCAAACAAAAACCATGGTGTCCAGCAGCTCCCCATGGAGCCCACTAGCTTCAGAAAGAGGGATTCAGGAGGAAAGTTCTTTGTCCTCAGGAGAGCTAGGGAAGGTGCTTGGGTTTCTTAGAGGGGATCTGCTGCACTTATGCTGCCCTCTGGGAAGGAGGAGCATCCACAGATGTCCACTCCTTGTTTAATGAGTGTCTCTTCCTTTATATTCTCACCAATCTCAAGCTGGGTGATAGAAACCAACTTATGTTACCATCTAAACCACCAGCTGCAGCAGTCAGGGAACTGGAACAAATTCCTGGGGAGAAGAGCCAGACAGAAGAGCTCCTTTAGCAACTGTCCCTTAGTGACAGGCTGCAGAGGTGGGCCCAAGCCAACCTCATGAAGTTCAACAAGACCAAGTGCAAGGTTCTGCATCTGGGTCAGGGCAATCCCAAGCACCAATATAGGCTGGGCAGTGACTGGCTTGAGAGCAGCCCTGAAGAAAAGGACTTAGGAGTGCTGGTGGGTGAGAAGTTCAGTATGAGCCAGCAGTGTGCACTTGCAGCCCAGCCCACATCCTGGCCTGCAGCAGGAGAATTGTGGGCAGCAGGTTGTGGGAGGTGATTCTCCCCCTCTGCTCCACTCTGGTGAGACCTCACCTGGAGCACTGCATCCAGTTCTGGAGCCCCCATCACAAGAGGGATGTGGAGATGCTGGAGCATGTCCAAAGAAGGACCACTGGGATGCTCAGAGGGCTGGAGCAGCTCTCCTATGAGGACAGACTGAAAGAGTTGGGGCTGTGCAGTCTAGAGAAGAGAAAGCCTCAAGAAGACATTCTTGTGGCCTTCTTGTATCTGAAGGGGACCTACAGGAAAGCTGGGGAGGGACTTTTTAGGGTGTCAGGTAGTGACAGGACTAGGGGGAATGGAGCAAAACCAGAAATGGGTAGAGTCAGATTGGATGTCAGGAAGTTCTTCACCATGAGAGTGGTGAGACATTGGAACAAGTTGCCCAGGGAAGTGGTGGAAGCCTCATCCCTGGATGATTTTAAGGCCAGGCTATATGTGGCTCTGGGCAACTTGATCTAGTGGAAGGTGTCCCTGACCATGGCAGGAGGTTAGGAGTAGATGATCCTTGAGGTCCCTTCCAGCCCTGACAATTCTGTGATTCTATGAACTATGGCCTGGTATTGGCAAGCCAGAGCCTTAGAATGGCCACTGGAATGGGCTGCCCAGGGAGGTGGTGGAGTCGCCGTCCCTGGAGGTGTTGAAGCAAAGCCTGGATGAGGCACTTAGTGCCATGGTCTGGTTGATTGGCTAGGGCTGGGTGCTAGGTTGGCCTGGATGATCTTGGAGGTCTCTTCCAACCTAGCTGATTCTATTCTATTCTGTTCTAGAGGTGCTCTTTGCTCTCTGTCGAGTATTAGCTGGGCTGAGCAGTTGATGGTCTAACCCAGATGTGAAAACTGAGATGGCACAAGTCACTCCTGAAGCTGTAGGGTTCCTGTAGGGCTGTCAGCTCCACCCTTGGGAATTAACACTCCTTACCTTCTCCTGTTCCCAAGAAGTAGTGATTTCCTTCAGACATAGGTGGGAAAAGAGGAACACTGCATCCAGCTCTGGGGGCCCCAGCACAAGGAAGATATTAAACTGTTGGAGAGGGTCCAGATGAGGGACATGAAGATGATCCAGAGGTCTGGAGTACCTCCCTGATAGGGACAGGCTGTGGAAGTTGGGACTGTTCAGCCTGGAGAAGAGAAGGCTCTAGGGAGACCTTAGAGCAGCCTTCCAGTACCTGAAGAGGGCCTAGAGGAAAGCTGGGGAGGGACTTTTTACAAGGACTTGTAGTGATAGGATGAGGGAGAAGTGATAGGATGAGCTTTAAGCTTGAAGAAGAGATATTTAGACTGGACATTAGGAAGAAATTCTTTCCAGTGAGGGTGGTAAGACCCTGGAACAGGTTGCCCAGGGAAGCTGTGGATGTCCCCTGCCTGAGTCTTCAAGGCCAGGCTGGACAGGGCCTTGAGCAGCCTGGTCTAATGGAAGGTGTCCCTGCCCATTGCAGTGGGGTTGGAACTAGATGATGCTTAACCCAAACCGTGCTATGACATCTCAGCACTGCTCCTGAGCACTTCTCCCCATGGACAGAGCAGACTTCTAGGAAGATTGCAGAGGGCATCTGTTCTGCAGCACAGTATCACACAGTATCATCAGGGTTGGAAGAGACCTCACAGATCATCAAGTCCAACAGTACCAGTGTTCATAGAATCATAGAATCATAGAATCATAGAATCAACCAGGTTGGAAGAGACCTCCAAGATCATCCAGTCCAACCTATCACCCAGCCCTAACCAATCAACTAGACCATGGCATAACAAACAACATTCCCAGCCTCCTCTCAGTGACAGCTCTAACTTTACTAGCTCCCCAAAGCCTTCTTGCCATGCCAGCATCAAAGCCCACCAGCCATGGGCTCATACCACTTGTGTGTCTGTTCTGAACACAGGAGCAGACCCCTGCAGCAGTTCTTACAAGGCAGTGTTCTGCTGGCTTAGATTAACTGCACATTTATGACACATGAACAACTTACCTCACTTCAGGAAATAGAGTAACACAAACCACAGAAGCAAGACTTCCTTCTCTCTTCACTTGCACTGTTAACAGCAGGAGTTGGGGTTGGCCCTTCAAAAGGCACTGGAATCAGTGGCAGGTTTTGTTAGAAGATAAATGCATCAGGAGCAGTGTGGGCAGCAGGACAAGGGAGGTTATTCTGCCCCTGTGCTCAGCACTGGTCAGGCCACAGCTTGAGTGCTGTGTCCAGTTCTGGGCTCCTCAATTCAAGAGAGATGTTGAGGTGCTGGAAGGTGTCCAGAGAAGGGCAACAAAGCTGGTGAGGGGCCTGGAACACAAAGCCTATGAGGAGAGGCTGAGGGAGCTGGGGGTGTGCAGCCTGCAGAAGAGAAGGCTCAGGGCAGACCTCATTGCTGGCTACAACTCCCTGAAGGGAGGTTGTAGCCAGGTGGGGGTTGGTCTCTTCTCCCAGGTAACCAGCAACAGGACAAGGGGACACAGTCTCAAGTTGTGCCAGGGTAGGTCTAGGCTGGATGTTAGGAGGAAGTTGTTGTCAGAGAGAGTGATTGGCATTGGAATGGGCTGCCCAGGGAGGTGGTGGAGTCACCATCCCTGGAGGTGCTGAAGCAAAGCCTGGCTGAGGCACTCAGTGCCATGGTCTGGTTGACTGGCTAGGGCTGGGTGCTAGGTTGGCCTGGATGATCTTGGAGGTCTCTTCCAACCTGCTTGATTCTATGGTTCTTGGTTATTTGAGGGGTAACTAACTTTGCCTTTCAGAAAAACCTACCCAAGGGCCAAGATCAAGAGTCTTTACAACTACCTGAAGGGAGGTTGCAGCCAGGTGGGGTTGGGCTCTCCTCCCAGGCACCCAGTGCCAGAACAAGAGAACACAGCCTCAAGTTGTGCCAGAGCAGGTTCAGGCTGGATATTAGGAGGAAGTTCTTCACAGAGAGAGTGATTGGCATTGGAATGGGCTGCCCAGGGAGGTGGTGGAGTCACCATCTCTGGAGGTGTTTGAAAGGAGGCTGGATGAGGCACTAATGCCATGGTCTAGTTAATTGGAAGGTGTTAGGTGATAGGTTGGACTCGATGATCTTGAAGCTCTTTTCCAATCTGGTTAATTCTGTGATTCTGCAATTCAGCCACTGCAGTAAAGAAATAGAGGAATCCTGTCATAAAAGTCACTTAGAAGGAGGAAGGCACTTGAGGAAGAACACCTCTAATTTGCACCAACTGCGCGTTGGACAGGACTGAAGCAGCAGGTGTAGAGCTCTTCCCCTTTTCCTCCTGCTAACTGTGGGTACATAATGATACTCTGCCATCATCACTTGACACCCTAACTGCCTTTTCTCTATCATTTCCTGCTATTTGTGCATGCTTAGGTCATATTTTGGGCCACAGGCAAAGCAGACTACACACACAGAGTGTTGAGTTGGCTTCATTAGGCTGCGTGGGAGCAGGAAAGACATGAGCTTATATGGTACATAGGAGGGCGATCTGTTTAGTGAAGCTAAGCCTGACACCTCTATCATGCAGTTTGGTACAGGGGCAGGTAGAATCATAGAATCAACCAGGTTGGAAGAGACCTCCAAGATCATCCAGTCCAACCTAGCACCCAGCCCTAGCCAGTCAACCAGACCATGGCACTAAGTGCCTCAGCCAGGCTTTGCTTCAACACCTCCAGGGACGGTGCCTCCACCACCTCCCTGGGCAGCCCATTCCAATGCCAATCACTCTCTCTGTGAAGAACTTCTTCCTAACATCCAGCCTATACCTACCCTGGCACAACTTGAGACTGTGTCCCCTTGTTCCATTGCTGGTTGCCTGGGAGAAGAGGCCAACCCCCACCTGGCTACAATGCCCCTTCAGGTAGTTGTAGACAGTAATAAGATCACCCCTGAGCCTCCTCTTCTCCAGGCTAAACAGGCCCAGCTCCCTCAGCCTCTCCTCATAGGATTTGTGCTCCAGGCCCCTCACCACCTTCGTTGCCCTTCTCTGGACACCTTCCAGCACCTCAACATCTCTCTTGAATTGAGGGGCCCAGAACTGGACACAGCACTCAAGGTGTGGCCTGAGCAGTGCTGAGTACAGGGGCAGAATAACCTCCCTTGTCCTGCTGGCCACACTGTTCCTGATGCAGGCCAGGATGCCATTGGCTCTCTTGGCCACCTGGGCACACTGCTGCCTTATCTTCAGCTACTATCTATCAGTACCCCCAGGTCCCTTTCCTCCTGGCTGCTCTCCAGCCACTCAGTCCCCAGCCTATAGCGCTGCTTGGGGTTATTTGATAGGCTTACAGAGGCAGAGTATGGGCTGGCCACACACACAGAGGCAGACCTGACCAACTGCTCCCCTTAATCCCCCTTTGCACAGCTAGCCACAGCATTGCTAGTTCCCAGGGCTGAGCAGCCTGCCCTCCTCACACAGCTCAGCACTCCCTCAGCTTCTCTGCCGGCCTCCCAAGGCCACCCCTCTGCAGCTGTGCCTCCTGATCAGAATGACCTAAGTCTGTTCAGTTAGCCCTGCTCAAACCCCTGGCATCAGAGCACATCCTGCCATCCAGAAATACGAAGCCCACTCATCCTCATCTTCTCAGCTCTCACAAAGAGGAGCAGCCACTGTAATTGTGGGCTTAAGGAACAGTGAAGATCTGCAGATGAAAAGCACATAAAGAGGTAAATCGCTTTGGTAGGCTTCTTTACAAGCTACTGGTTAGCAGTTCTTTATTGCAAGAGTGGTCAGGCATTGGAACAGGCTGCCCAGGGAGGTTGGGGGAGTCACTGTTGCCAGAGGTGTTGAAAAACCAAAGAAATATGAGACTCCAGAACATGGTCTAGTGTCATAGAGGTGTTGGGTAGAGGGTTGGGCTTGATGATCACAGTGTCACAGTATCACCAGGGTTGGAAGAGACCTCACAGATCATCCAGTCCAACCCTTTACCACAGAGCTCAAGGCCAGACCATGGCACCAAGTGCCACGTCCAGTCCTGCCTTGAACAGCTCCAGGGACGGCGACTCCACCACCTCCCCGGGCAGCCCATTCCAGTGTCCAATGACTCTCTCAGTGAGATCTTATAGGTCTTTTCCAACCTTACTGATTCTATGATTCTAAAGAGCTGCTTAAACACCTCCAGGAACAGTGACTTCACCACTGCCCTGGGCAGGCTATTCCAGTTTGAGAACCCACTCTGGGAAGAAATAGTTCCTAACTTCCAGCCTGAACCTCCTCCCCTGCTGCAGCTTGAAACCACTTCCTCTGGTCCTGTCACTCGACACTAAGCAGAAGCAGCTGCCCCCTTCCTCACTCTGCCCTCCCTTGAGGTAGGAGCACAAATCCTATGAGGAGAGGCTGAGGGAGCTGGGCCTGTTTAGCCTGCAGAAGAGGAGGCTCAGGGGTGATCTTATTACTGTCTACAACTACCTGAAGGGGCATTGTAGCCAGGTGGGGGGTGGCCTCTTCTCCCAGGCAACCAGCAATAGAACAAGGGGACACAGTCTCAAGTTGTGCCAGGGGAGGTCTAGGCTGGATGTTAGGAAGAAGTTCTTCACAGAGAGAGTGATTGGCATTGGAATGGGCTGCCCAGGGAGGTGGTGGAGGCACCGTCCCTGGGGGTCTTCAAGTAAAGCCTGGCTGAGGCACTTAGTGCCATGGTCTGGTTGATTGGTTAGGGCTGGGTGCTAGGTTGGCCTGGATGATCTTGGAGGTCTCTTCCAACCTGGTTGATTCTATGATTCTATGATTCTAGTTACAGAGAGCAATGAGGTCTCCCCTCAGCCTCCTCTTCTCCAGACTGAACAACCCCAGCTCCCTCAGGTGCTCCTCATAGGCCATGTGCTCCAGGCCCTTCATCAGCCTCACTGCCCTTCTCTGGATGCACTCCAGCCCCTCAATGTCCTTGTAAGGAAGGGGCCCAGGCCTGAACACAACACTCAAGTGTGGCCTCACCAGTGCTGAGTGCAGGTGGATGATCACTCTCTGCTCTTGCTGGCCACAGTGCTTCTAATCCAAGCCATGATGCCATTGGCTTCCTTGGCCACCTGAGCACACTGCTGACTCATATTTAGTCCACTGCCAACCAATATCCTCAGGTTCTGCCTCCAAGCTGCAGCTTTCCATCCAAGCATCCCCGAACCTGCAGCTCAATGTAGTTCTCTTTCCAAACTAGGAGGAAAACCTGAAGTCAAGGGAGAGATGAAATCTGTATGCAGGTCAGAAAATATGAAAGCAGCATTTTAAAGCCATTGTTTGCAATGCAGAATCCCATCCCAGCTGTGATGCATCTTTGCAGCACTGCACTGAAGCTTTCCTCTGGGAGTATTAACTTTGTCAATAACAGCAGGGGGAGGGGGGGGGAGAAAATAAAAAGGGGCTCCGAGGAAATGCTGCAATTAGAGCATTTTTATTCTTTTATAAGCAACCATCAAGCCATTTCAGAGTATCACAGAATGGTAGAAGTTGGAAAGGACCTCTGGAGATCATCAAGGCAAACCTCCCTGCCAAGGCAGGTTCACCTAGAGAAGGTCACAGGAGAACATACTGAGGTGGGTTTTGATGTCTCCACAGATGGAAACTCCACCACTTATCTGGACAACCTGTTCCAGTGCTCCATCACCCTTAAAGTTCTTTCTCATGCTTAGATGGAAATTCTTATGCTCAAGTTTTTGCCTGTTACCCCTTGTCCTGTCACTGGGCATCACTGAACACAGACTGGGCCCATCCTCCTGACACCCACTCCTCAAATATTTACAAGCATTGGAATGTTTGAGTTACTCCAGAAAAAGCTGTTTCCTTCCTTACCTTTAGCAAATTTACTACTACTGAAACTCAACAGCAGAGTTCAAAACCCACAGAATCATAGAATCAACCAAGTTGGAAGAGACCTCCAAGATCATCCAGGCCAACCTAGCAGCCAGCCCTAGCCAGTCAACCAGACCATGGCACTAAGTGCCCCAGCCAGGCTTTGCTTCAACACCTCCAGGGACTGTGACTCCACCACCTCCCCGGGCAGCCCATTCCAGTGTCCAATGACTCTCTCAGGGAAGAACTTTCTCCTCACCTCCAGCCTAAATTTCCCCTGGTGTAGCTTGAGGCTGTGTCCTCTTGTTCTGGTGCTGGCCACCTGAGAGAAGAGAGCAACCTCCTCCTGGCCACAACCACCCCTCAGGTAGTTGCAGACAGCAATAAGGTCACCCCTGAGCCTCCTCTTCTCCAGGCTAACCAATCCCAGCTCCCTCAGCCTCTCCTCGTAGGGCTGTGCTCAAGGCCTCTCCCCAGCCTCATTGCCCTTCTCTGGACACGCTCAAGCATCTCAATGTCCCTCCTAAACTGGGGGGCCCAGAACTGAACACAGCACTCAAGGTGAGGTCTAACCAGTGCAGAGTACAGGGGCAGAATGACCTCCCTGCTCCTGCTGACCACACCATTCCTGATGCAGGCCAGGATGCCACTGGCTCTCTTGGCCACCTGGGCACACTGCTGGCTCATGTTCAGGTGGGTATCAATCAGCACCCCCAGATCCCTCTCTGTCTGGCTGCTCTCAGCCACTCTGACCCCAGCCTGTATCTCTGCATGGGGTTGTTGTAGCCAAAGTGCAGCACCCTGCACTTGGAGCTACTGAACCCCATCCCCCTGGACTCTGCCCATCTGTCCAGGCGGTCAAGGTCCCCCATATGAGCTCTCTGGACAAAAATACCTCAACAAATCCCAGCAGCACCCACGTACAGCTTTCAGGGTGTGAAGTCAAGGGCAGTCAAACAGCTAATTTCAGTATTCCACTGTGAAAAGAAAATAAACCAACCCAAAAAAAACAATCAAAAACCAAAAAGAAGCCAAACTGCCTTTAAGTGTACAGAAAGCTCCATTCATCTTTCATGGTTGGTTTTCTTTATTATCAGTATTGAAAAGAAGTCAGGAACATAGAAGCAGCAAGAGAAATACCTAATTGTAGTGGCCTTTTGTTTCTTTTTCTCCTCCCAGTCTTTGCCTCTCCCTCCCTTCCAAGCTCTCTGTGGATACAGAGAGCAGCTTGAGGCTGTAAATCAAAGCATACATTTCACATGGACTTTCATGTCTGTACAGCAGTTAACCCTCCGTGAGCGTTAGCTACGCAGTCCCTGCGGTCGCATTCGCTGCAGGGGAAAGTCTTTGCTTCTTCACTCAATCTTCTGATGGAGAAACAGAAAGAAACCCAGGAAGGGTGGCAGGGAGGAGCGAGGAATGATCAGAGTCATTGGACATGCTGGAAATCTGAGGACACCAACCTCACAAGAGAGTCTCCTACAGCGCTTCCAGAAATCAATGGTGGCAAGGGGGGTGTGTGTGTGTGTATACATATATATATATATTGCAATTTTATTTCATTTGCTCAAACAAAAACGTTAGCATGTAAGAAATGGAATTTAAAAAGACAACCACCTGGTAAAAAATAGCAGAGAATGAAGGGAGAAACCCAAAAAAAAAGAGAAGGAGGTAAACCTAAAACGCACAAGAAGTCAACATTCATTAGCGGTCAGCGCCTGATGCTCAGCAACTTGGTTGGTTTGGTTTTCTTTTCCAACGATGAACTGGAAATCAGTATGACTATCTGAAGAGATTTCAGCACCAGCACTAAAGTTAGGTTGGTTGGGTTTTGTTACATTCAGTTGGTTTGCAGTTGACTCGGTAGCCACTTGTCTATAGTGCAGGTTTATCAGGGGGTCAGATCACAGTGTTGAGGAAAGCGGCTGCCTTCCTGGCATTAGAAAGGAACCCTTAAACTGCCCCCAGCTTAAGACATCCATTGTACAAAAGCACAGAACCACCACGAGATGTTTGGGGTTTGGTTTGTGTTTCTAAGGACTTAGTTAAGCAAAACAATCTTAGCTTCTGCAAGTTCATTGGCAAGACTGAAATCTCTGGAAACGGTGCAAGTGCCAGGAGGGCAGGAAATGTCTACAGTCACCTTGAGTTCCGTCTGACCTTTGTCTGGAAAGAACCTATTGGGCAGTTTGGGGTTACAGAAAGTGTGGTGGAGAAGCAGCACAACAGACAACATCTCTTCTTTCTCTTTCCTTTTCAACAGAAATCATGTTAATTGTAGACCAAGGCACAAAACGTTTAGTGCATAAGCCAGTTCCTTGCACAATCTAGTAGGTCAGCCTTTCATTTTGGACCACTTATACCCATTCATGCTATTCCCACTATGCTACTCCTGAACTCTCCTAGGAAACAAAAACAAACAAAAGACTTCTGGACAAGGGTTAGACTTCCTTAATGCTCCAACAAAAAGAGTCTGTGTAAAACAAAAAGTTACACTGACAAAGATGAAAATGCCTCCTGTGGTTTTGAGAAAGGAAGAAGTGTTTGATGAGCTTACTACAGGTTTTTCTAATGCCTTCCATAAATGCATGCAGCAAAATGGTTTTGGGTTTTCAGGAGGGATTAATCAGTGGAGTTAGGCAACATTTCCACTGGAGTCTTCTCTCAGAATTTCAATCTATAGGAAGAGGAAATGTTCGAATCAGAGAATCATAGAACCACAGAATCAACCAGGTTGGAAGAGACCTCCAAGATCATCCAGGCCAACCTAGCACCCAGCCCTAGCCAGTCAACCAGACCATGGCACTAAGTGCCCCAGCCAGGCTTGGCTTGAACACCTCCAGGGACAGCGACTCCACCACCTCCCTGGGCAGCCCATTCCAATGCCAATCACTCTCTCTGCCAACAACTTCCTCCTAACATCCAGCCTAGACCTCCCCAGGCACAACTTGAGACTGTGTCCCCTTGTTCTGTTGCTGCTTGCCTGGCAGAAGAGACCAACCCCACCTGGCTGCAATGTCCCTTCAGGGAGTTGTAGCCAGCAATGAGGTCTGCCCTGAGCCTCCTCTTCTGCAGGCTGCACACCCCCAGCTCCCTCAGCCTCTCCTCATAGGCTTTGTGCTCCAGGCCTTTCACCAGCCTTGTTGCCCTTCTCCTGACATGTTCCCAGTGTCCCACTGGTACCGTTCCAAAGCTGTAAGTGCCATTTTGCTTTGGTGTCCAGAATGTTCCTTAATGTGTCTGGCCTAGCACTGGAAGCTGCATGTCCTGTCAAGCTGAAATCACATTTCTCCCAAAGCTGTGGGGAGTAAACTTTTTCTTTTGGACCAGCACAGATGCCAAAGCAAACCATGGCACTGTTATGGCTCAGAAAGAAAGGGCAGGCCAAAGGAAAAGGGAAGCTTTGGAGGCATGTCCTTTGTCCACAGCACTACAGATCCAACTGGCAGAACTGCTGTTCCCCTGACATGTGCCACATCAAAAGTAACAAATGGAAAAGAAAATAAAATGTACAAGCATACAGCCTGAAAAGCCTGGGGAACAGGGAGCTGTCACCTCTCCTAAAAGCCATTCTCAAACTGTCGACCAAAGCCGCTGCTGTTTGTCAGGGTTTGGGTTGTCAGGAGCTGGTTAGAGGACTTTTGGAAGGAGGGCAGCAGATAAATTAGGAGAATCATAGAGTCAGTCAGGGTTGGAAGGGACCACAAGGGTCAGTCAGTTCTAGCCCCCCTGCCATGCCCAGGGACACCCTACCCTAGAGCAGGCTGCACACAGCCTCAGCCAGCCTGGCCTGAAACACCTCCAGCCATGGGGCCTCAACCACCTCCCTGGGCAACCCATTCCAGCCTCTCACCACTCTCCTGCTCAGCAACTTCCTCCTCACCTCCAGCCTCAACCTACCGACCTCCAGCTTTGCTTTGCTACCCCCAGTCCTGGCACTCCCTGACAGCCTCAAAAGTCCCTCCCCAGCTTTTTTGTAGCCCCCTTCAGATCCTGGAAGGCCACAAGAAGGTCACCTGGGAGCCTCCTCTTCTCCAGCCTGCACAGCCCCAACTCTTTCAGTCTGTGCTCACAGCAGAGCTGCTGCAGCCCTCTCAGCATCCCAGTGGTCCTTCTCTGGACACACTCCAGCACATCCACATCCCTCTTGTAATGGGGGCTCCAGATCTGGATGCAGTACTCCAGGTGGGGTCTCAGCAGAGCACAGCAGAGGGGGAGAATCACCTCCCTGGCCCTGCTGGCCACACTTCTCCTGCTGCAGCCCAGGCTCTGCTTGGCTCTCTGGGCTGCAGGTGCAGACTGCTGGCTCCGAAAGGGGCCCTTTATTGTGACCTGATGCTCTGTCGCTCTAAGGTAACTAAGTGCTGCTCTGATTGATTAAGCAATCAAAAAAAAAGGAGTCTCAGCAAGGAGTGAAGCAGAGGGTCATGGTAGACAGGAGAAAGGACAATGCACTTCCACAGGGGCTCCCCCAGTCATTCAGGTGCCTGCCTGTTTGCTCTCTCACCCCTGCCTGTTTGCTCTCTCACCGAGAGACAAGTTCGGTTCCCATGGGAGTTCCAGAACCATTATGGAAATATTTTACTGAGTTTCAAATAGAAAAAATGAAGGGAAAAAAAAACCCCAAAACAACCCAAACCAAAAAAAAAAAAAACAAAAACCAACAGGATAGAAAAGGATTTGAGTACCTGGTTCCATTAACATGGTCACTGATAAAAGTCAGGTTCCCCTCACTGTTACACATAGAATCATAGAATCAACCAGGCTGGAAGAGACCTCCAAGCTCATCCAGGTCAACCTAGCACCCAGCCCTAGCCAGTCAACCAGACCATGGCACTAAGTGCCTCAGCCAGGCTTGGCTTCAACACCTCCAGGGATGGTGACTCCACCACCTCCCTGGGCAGCCCATTCCAATGCCAATCACTCTCTCTGCCAACAACTTCCTCCTAACATCCAGCCTAGACCTCCCCCGGCACAACTTGAGACTGTGTCCCCTTGTTCTGTTGCTACTTGTCTGGGAGAAGAGACCAACCCCACCTGGCTACAGCCTCCCTTCAGGTAGTTGCAGACAGTAATAAGATCACCCCTGAGCCTCCTCTTCTCCAGGCTAAACAGGCCCATGCATGTAAGATGAAGAAAAAGTGCAGAACCTAACAAAAAAAGGTCTCACCTTCCCCCTCCCTCACCTCCCACCCCCTCTTCCCCCTTCCCCTGCATCTTTTCTGGGCATAAATTAAGCCTTACAAAACGAAAAGAACAAAAAAAAAAAAAAAAAAGGCTACTCTGTGACATGCAACTTTATTATTTTCTTCTTTTCCTTTTAATTCAAAAGCTGGCTGTGAACTGTTACATTACCCCCAAAAAAAAAAAGAGGAGAAAAAAAGGGGAGAAAAAAAAATTTCCACATGCATAAAGCTTCTAAAAAATAAAAACAAAAGGGAAAAAAAAAAAAAAGCCCTAAAAATCTACTGTAAATCTACAACAGACTACTGATTTATTTCTTTTTGTTTTTATACATTTTGACTGCTGATTTGCCTCGTGTAGAAGTCTTAGATTTGGTAAAGCATCGGAACAATGCAGGGAGGCATCGACAGCTTTCAACTCTGGGCTGGATTTTGCCTTTCTTTGTTGTTGGTGTTGGTGGTGGTGGTTTGGTTTCTTTTTTTTTTTTGTTTGTTTGGTTTTTTTTCTCTCTTTTTTTGTTGGGTTTTTTTTTTCCCCTGTAAAATTGCATGAAGGCTAAGTAGAGAGGCTTCCTATCAGAAAATTCCCCTCCCCCCCCCCAAAAAAAAAAGGGAAAATCACAGAAATCCATTGGTAGGGTGGGAAGGGAGCTCAAAGATAGTCTAGTTCCAACCCTCCCCCCCCCCTCCGATCTCAAAGATAGTCTAGTTCCAACCCTCCCTCCCCCCCCCACCTCTCCATCTCCGGCACTGCCGCAGGGCAGGGACACCTCTGATGAGGATCAGTAATGCGTCTGTGGTCACCGCCTAAGGTCATTCGCTTAAACCCTGCCCTTTAACAGCGCTCCCTGTTCTCTCCACCGAACTTCTGCACATCAGATCTCTTCGAATTAGGCGTGGAAATAGCAGATAGGATAAGAAGACAAACCTGAGATACATTTGAACAGTATAACTTGCTAACTCCTTCATTAATCAAGAAAACCTCTCTGAAAAGCCTTCCCAAGCTTTTCCCCGGTGGGTTTTTGTTGGGTTGGGTTTTTTTTTTCCCCTCTTTTTCGTCTTAACACAAATTCAGAAACCTGTGCGATTGGATCTTGACATGAGTAGACTTCAAAGCACTGTGATCTTGTCTGCTAGGTGTAGGAATTTCTGCATAATCGTTACAGTAACTTTAAAAGTCTTTTCCACCCTGCTGTAAAGGTCAGAAAAAAAAGCTGCAAACTAGGAGGGGAATAGCGTTATCACCAGAGTGATGTGTCTGAAGCTTCTCAGAATAGGTTGTTTCTCCCTCCTTCCAAGTGTCTGTCTCCGTTTTCTTCTAACAGCTCACAAAATGTAGTCAGTTTTGTATCAAGTTAAAGAGTCACATCGGCTTAGTCCTACTCTTTCTACGCGGTATTCGACTTGCTGAGTTCTTGCCTGATGGCTGTGGAGACAGAAAGGGAAGAGTTAGCAAAGCAGAGGCAGAACGCCAGAATACACAACTGAGCCCTTCAAAGAGGACTCACTCTGCTTCCATAATCATTTAGATTGGAAAAGACCTTCGAGCTCATCGAGTCCAATCATTAGTTTCACACTGACAAGTCCTTGACCAAACCAGTTCCAGTGCCTGACCGCCCGCTCGGTAAACAACTTCCTCCCAACATCCAACCTAAACCTCCCCTGATGCAACTAGACACTGACAAGTCCTTGACCAAACCAAACCCCTGAGCACATCCAATCACTGTGAATTGCTCTGCTTGGAAATGACCACCAGGACCATCCAGTCCAACCTTCATCCCAGCATCCTTCATCACCAGACCACAGCCTCAAGCATCACAGCCACTCTCCTTTTAAACACCTCCAGGGATGGTGACTGCATCACCTCCCTGGGCAGCCTGTTCCAGTGCCTGACCACCTGCTCAGTAAAGAACTTCCTCCCAACATCCATCCTCAACCTCCCCTGATGCAACTTGAGGCCATTTCCTCTTGTCCTGTCATTAGTAACTTGGGAGAAGAGACCAGCTCCAGGCTCACTACAATCTCCTTTCAGGCAGTGATAGAAGGCAATAAGGTCCTCTCTTACCCTTGTCTTCTCCAGACTAAACACCTCCAAGTTGTGCAATCAGGGGAGGTCTAGGCTGGATGTTAGGAGGAAGTTGTTGACAGAGAGAGTGATTGGCATTGGAATGGGCTGCCCAGGGAGGTGGTGGAGTCACCATCCCTGGAGGTGTTCAGCCTGTTCCAGTGCCTGACCACCCACTCAGTAAAGAACTTCCTCCCAACATCCAACCTAAACCTCCCTGATGCAACTTGACACTGACAAGTCCTTGACCAAACCAAATCCCTCAGCACATCTAATCAATGTGAATTGCTCTGCTTGGAAATGACCACCAGGACCATCCAGTCCAACCTTCATCCCAGCATCCTTCATCACCAGACCACAGCCTCAAGCACCACATCCACTCTCCTTCTAAACACCTCCAGGGATGGCAACTGCACCACCTCCCTGGGCAGCCTGTTCCTGTGCCTGACCACCTGCTCAGTGAATAACTTCCTCCCAACATCCAACCTAAACCTCCCCTGATGCAACTTGAGGCCATTTCCTCTTGTCCTATCATTAGTAACTTGGGAGAAGAGACCAGCTCCAGGCTCACTACAATCTCCTTTCAGGCAGTGATAGAGGGCAATAAGGTCCCCTCTTACCCTCGTCTTCTCCAGACTAAACACCTCCAAGTTGTGCCAGGGGAGGTCTAGGCTGGATGTGAGGAGGAAGTTGTTGGCAGAGAGAGTGATTGGCATTGGAATGGGCTGCCCAGGGAGGTGGTGGAGTCACCATCCCTGGAGGTGTTCAGCCTGTTCCAGTGCCTGACCACCCGCTCAGTAAAGAACTTCCTGCCAACATCCAACCTAAACCTCCCCTGATGCAACTTGACACTGACAAGTCCTTGACCAAACCAAATCCCTCAGCACACCTAATCACTGTGAATTGCTCTGCTTGGAAAGGACCACCAGGATCAGCCACTCCAACCTTTATCCCAGCATCCTTCATCACCAGACCATAGCCTCAAGCACCACAGCCACTCTCCTTTTAAACACCTCCAGGGATGGTGACTGCACCACCTCCCTGGGCAGCCTGTTCCTGTGCCTGACCACCCACTCAGTGAATAACTTCCTCCCAACATCCAACCTAAACCTCCCCTGATGCAACTTGACACTGACAAGTCCTTGACCAAACCAAACCCCTCAGCACAGCATCTAATTGCTATGAAAAGTCCTAACAATGCAAATAAGCCATACATTAAGTTAGCTTCATGTGGCTTCACACAGGTTGTTCTCAACCAGGCAGTACCACTTTTCCTCCTGTAAAATCCTGTCAGCATCTTTTATTTTGCAGTTCTGCATCTCCAGCAAAACTTGGGATTCTCAAGCAGCATATGTGGGGGCTCTTTTATTGTTTTGGTTTTAAAAGCAGTCTCAGGGCCCTCCCTTGTTTGCTTCATACAGTTCTAAAAGACTGTGGGACACAGCACAGTCCAAATCCAGGGGGAAATCACTGCATTCTCTGTAGCCAGCTCTTCCTACATCATCACATTTGGCATTTCACCAGCAGTGGTATCAGTTGATCAGCAGAGCTATGACTTGCTTCTTAGAATCATAGAATAAACCAACCAGGTTGGAAGAGACCTCCAAGATCATCCAGTCCAACCTAGCACCCAGCCCTAGCCAGTCAACTACACCATGGCACTAAGTGCCTCAGCCAGGCTTTGCTTCAGCACCTCCAGGGATGGTGACTCCACCACCTCCCTGGGCAGCCCATTCCAATGCCAATCACTCTCTCTGACAACAACTCCCTCCTAACACCCAGCCTAGACCTCCCCTGGCACAACTTAAGACTGTGTCCCCTTGTTCTGTTGCTGGTTGTCTCACACTTCATTTCCCCAGCCCCCTCCCCCCTTGGTATTTTTCTTCCCCATACTTTATTTTGGTATTTTCCATAAAGTTAGGGAAAAAAATGCATACCAAGGCAATCAGTCACAGAGTTTTATTTACTACTTGACTGGTGGCCCTTTGAGATTATCATTTCTCAGTGACTTCCCCTAATTGCAAAAGGCTACACAGGAAAACACTTCCTGTTAAAAGCACAATTGTGAGAATACTTCTCTTTGCCTCTTCCACTACAGAGCAAAGAGAAGATGACTGAAAGCTGGAAGCACAATCCTAGCCTGAATATTGACAATTTCCAAACATGTTCCTGAGCAGCTCTGGATTATTTAGCAGCATCCCATCTGCCAGCACATGCTCATAGGCTCACAGGATGGCAGGGGTTGGAAGGGACCCAAGGAGATCATCGAGTCCAACCCCTCTGCCAGAGCAGGACAATGCTGTCTAACACAGATCACACAGGAACACATCCAGACAGACCTTGAATGCCTCCAGAGAAGGAGACTAAATGACCTCCCTGGGGAGCTTGTGCCATTGCTCTGTGACCCTTCCAGCACAGAAGTTCCCCCTTGTGTTGAGGCAGAACCTCCTGTGCTGCAACTTACACCCATTGCTCCTTGTCCTATCCCAGGGAGCAGTGAGCAGAGCCTGTCCCCCTGCTCCTGGCAGCCTTCAGATACTTAGAAACATTTATCCAATCCCCTCTCAGTCTTCTCTTGTCCAGACTAAGCAGCCCCAGGGCCCTCAGCCTCTCCTCATCAGCCATGCCCTCCAGTCCCCTCATCATCCCCCTAGCCCTCTGCTGGACCCTCTCCAGCAGATCCCTGTCCCTCTTCACCTGGGGAGCCCAAAACTGATCACAGTGTAACTGCAAATGACTCAAATACAGCATTTCTCCAACCACTTTTAAAAGATGCTACTTGGTGTCAATGTTCTACTAAAAGAAAAGGCACAGAGCAGAAAACAGTGAAGGAGAACAATCAGAACAAGTCTGTTGCAGAGGAAAAGGATGCCACCAGACTAAGAACAAAGCTATTTTTACCAATACATCATTCTCAGGGTACAAACACATTACATGAACACTTTGTGCACCTCTAGCTACTTATTTTAAGTGAGACTGAACAGCAGCAAGCAGATTGATACCTACCATCAATGAGTTCTTCCTTTAGTTTTGTTAACTCCTTCCTCATTTCATCTAAAATGTCCTATGGTGTCAGAGCAGAAACAACAGATTAGATTTGCAACACGAACAGGTTAGTTCTGCAGAGAGAACTCTGAATGTTTCCTACTCCTTAATCAACCTTTAACCCTCCTGAAATGCATAACCCACCCTTCAGCTTCCAAGTTGATCTTCAAAACCTAAAACATTCTTACTGCAGGTAAAACCAAGGAGAAAAATAATCAGATCTGTATCAACTGATTCCTGTAGACCTCTGAGAGGAGAAGGGACCAACTGCAGGTAGAATATTGCACTAATGTCATTGCTAAGTAAGAAAAGTAATAAACCCCATGCTTGGCAGATCCCTGTTAAACAAGAAAGCTTTGCTACAGGTGAGCTGCAGAACAAATAGCTAATTAAAAACTGCAAGTCAGATATTCAAAGCAAAAAAAACCCAAAAGGCAGATCAAGTTGCCAAGGGATTCCAAGTAGAACGTGAGGGAAATAAGCTGATGGGGTGAAGTGCCTCTCCTCACTTGATGTTTTTCCCATCCTTTCATGTAAGTGACTCTAAGTGACTATTTGGTGGCACCATTTTTACCAGCAGAGTTCCATTAACCCTCTGTTTCTGCAGACTTCCACACCAAATCTGTGGCCAGCAGCATCCTCATCCAGAAGATGATTCCAGCTGTTTCTTTGGCAGCTTTGGAGTTAGGAGGCTGTTCATGAGCAAGCATGCAATTCCCCAAGTGTACTCCAGCCTCAGGTCCTTTAGGAGCTGTTGGTGGAACACACCTTCCCTGCCTGAAGTCATTTCTGGTTAGTTGCCCAAGTTGCTGAGTCTGAGACAAGACTCCTGGTCAAAGAGCAAGAAACCTTGGAGCAGGAGCGTGACCACTAGTTGCTGGGGCCGGCAGTGGCGAGTACGAGATTGCCACCATGTAAAAGATGATTTTGCTTCCAGGGAAAACAATCCTGACAGAGGCAGGGAGAGGAAGGTAGGAGAGCCCTGCAGAGGGACCTGGACAGGCTGGATGGGTGGGCAGAGGCCAATGGGATGAGATTGAACAAGGCCAAGGGGAGGGTTCTGCACTTTGGCCACAACAACCCCAAGCAGTGCTATAGGCTGGGGACTAAGTGGCTGGAGAGCAGTCAGGAGGAAAGGGACCTGGGGGTACTGATAGAGAGTAAGCTGAAGCTGAGGCAGCAGTGTGCCCAGGTGGCCAAGAAAGCCAATGGCATCCTGGCCTGCATCAGGAACAGTGTGGCCAGCAGGACAAGGGAGGTTATTCTGCCCCTGTACTCAGCACTGGTCAGGCCACACCTTGAGTGCTGTGTCCAGTTCTGGGCCCCTCAATTCAAGAAAGATGTTGAGGTGCTGGAAGGTGTCCAGAGAAGGGCAACAAAGCTGGGGAGGGGCCTGGAGCACAAATCCTATGAGGAGAGGTTGAGGGAGCTGGGCCTGTTTAGCCTGGAGGAGAGGAGGCTCAGGGGTGATCTTATTACTGTCTACAACTACCTGAAGGGGCATTGTAGCCAGGTGGGGGGTGGCCTCTTCTCCCAGGTAACCAGCAATAGAACAAGGGGACACAGTCTCAAGTTGTGCCAGGGTAGGTCTAGGCTGGATGTTAGGAAGAAGTTCTTCACAGAGAGAGTGATTGGCATTGGAATGGGCTGCCCAGGGAGGTGGTGGAGGCACCGTCCCTGGGGGTCTTCAAGCAAAGCCTGGCTGAGGCACTTAGTGCCATGGTCTGGTTGATTGGATAGGGCTGGGTGCTAGGTTGGACTGGATGATCTTGGAGGTCTCTTCCAACCTGGCTGATTCTATGATTCTATGAGTCAGCAGGCTGGAAACTTGGGAGAGCTGTGCTTTGTGGGATGACAGACAGGATCCCCATCCTTTATGGCCTCGAGTTCAAAGGAGCTCAGAGAAGAAATAAGCATCCCACTAGTGTTCTTAACTGATAGGTCCTGTCTTCATACAAACCACAGGGGATGCCTTGCCAAGCCTCTGGTTGTGCTGGTTTGGTACTTGAAAAAAGCCTGTCACATACAGGTTGTTGCCAGACAATTTCTGAAACATGCCACAGCATCTTCTCCTCACCAGCAGGGGACTGTCACCTTCCTCCCACAAGACTCTCCTTTGCTCTTAGCCAGGACAGCTACACAAAAGGTGGTATCACCACCAAACTTATGACCATGAATGCTCACATGTGGTATTAAAATGTGGTGATGCTTGTTCTGCTAGAACTGCTCTAAGGGCTTGTTGCTGGCTTGTTCAGACAGAGAGAGGCAAGGTTTGCCAGCCAAACCCAGTTCCCAGTTCCATCTATAGCATGAACACCACCTTGGGTGTGCTGTCTAATGCAAAAAGCAGGAAGAAGTGAAAGTAACACAGAATGGCAGGGGTTGGATGGCACTTCTGGAGATCATCTAGTCCAACTGCCCTGCCCAAGCAGGACCACCTAGGGCAGGTCACAATGAAGCACATATAAGCGGATTTTGAATGCCTCTAGAGAAGCAGCTCCATGGAGAAGGACCTCGGAGTCCTGGTAAGTTGATCATGAGAGAGCAACATGCCCTTGTGGCTAAGAAGGCCAATGCTATCCTGGACTGCATCAACAAAAGCAGCCAAGAGGGCCAGTGCTATCCTGGACTGCATCAACAAAAGCAGCCAAGAGGGCCAATGCTATCCTGGACTGCATCAACAAAAGCAGCCAAGAGGGCCAATGCTATCCTGGACTGCATCAACAAAAGCAGCCAAGAGGGCCAATGCTATCCTGGACTGCATCATCAAAAGCAGCCAAGAGGGCCAATGCTATCCTGGACTGCATCAACAAAAGCAGCCAAGAGGGCCAATGCTACCCTGGACTGCATCATCAAAAGCAGCCAAGAGGGCCAATGCTATCCTGGAATGCATCATCAAAAGCAGCCAAGAGGGCCAATGGCATCCTGGAATGCATCAACAAAAGCAGGTCAAGGAAGACCCTCCCTTGCTTCCACTTTGCCTTGGTGGAACCTCATCTGGAGTACTGCGTCCAGCTCTGGTCTCCCCAGTTCAAAAGGGACAGGAAACTACTGGAGAGAGTACAACAGAGGACCACGAGGATGATTAAGGGACCAGAACATCTGTCCCTTGAGGAAAGGTGGAGAGTCCTGGGGCTGTGTAAGAAGCTGTAAGTGTTGGGGGGTGGCTAAGAATTTCCCCAAACTCGTTTCAGCAAATAATGACTACTAATGACTACATCATTACTTACCTCTGGAACTAGTTAACAGAACAATAAAAACTAGTATGGGACAGCTACAAGTTCTTTTCTTGCCAGGGCATCATATACATACCTGCTTCAATCTGTCATAATCTAGACCCTCTGACTGTACTCCATTGGCACTGGGCTGCCCCGTAGGTGTAGATTTTGGTCTGCAGTACAAAAACACATCCAGAATTACCAGTCACTCATGGTGACAGGACACACAGCACTTCCCCCATCAAACTTCTACTGAAAACACAGCAAAGAACCAGAATAAAACAGAATAAAATGTCGGGAGTTAGAGGATGGGAAGAATCAGGCAGGCTCCACATACCACACAGAATAAAAAAGCAGAGACCCAGAAGATTTCCCACAGGCTGGAAATATTAATTACCCTAAGAGTTATTAGTTCAAATCAAGAACTTTTCAGGCAGCAGCCAGATTTCACTCCCAGTGGTTTCTGATTGGTTTTTTGCCATAATGAGCATGAAAAGCTGAATGTCTTCAAATATCAAATACTTCCCCTTCTGCATTTTCAACTGCTTACTCATTTCAAATCAGGGCCTCTCAAAGAAGCACTCCCACTAATGACTGCTTGTTTGTGCTGTAACTGTATGAATGCTGTGGAATCACCATGGCAGATTTTCAACACACAGTATCACAGGATCAACACCTGACAGGACATGGCTGAGCAACCTTATCTAACCTCCTCCCAACCTTGAAAGCAAATCCTGTAACAGCAGCAAGATTTGGAAGCTCTTGAGATGATGTTCTGGCGTTTTGGACTCTCTGAAGACATCAAAAACTTGCTTACCAAGACCATCTTGCATTCTGAACAAAAATTCCACAAGCAGATTGTCTACCTTTTTGCTTCTCTTTTTTGATCTCCTTTACTCATACGAGGTGTTACTCAGGCTCATGTACTTACTATGCTTCCACAGGGACCTGGGGGTACTGGTAGACAGTAGGCTGAAGATGAGGCAGCAGTGTGCCCAGGTGGCCAAGAGAGCCAATGGCATCCTGGCCTGCCTCAGGAGCAGTGTGGCCAGCAGGACAAGGGAGGTTATTCTGCCCCTGTACTCAGCACTGCTCAGGCCACACCTTGAGTGCTGTGTCCAGTTCTGGGCCCCTCAATTCAAGAGAGATGTTGAGAAGCTGAAATGTGCCCAGAGAAGGGTGACAAAGCTGGTGAGGGGCCTGGAACACAAAGCCTATGAGGAGAGGCTGAGGGAGCTGGGGGTGTGCAGCCTGCAGAAGAGGAGGCTCAGGGCAGAGCTCATTGCTGTGTACAACTACCTGAAGGGAGGCTGTAGCCAGGTGGGGTTGGGCTCTTCTGCCAGGCAACCAGCAACAGAACAAGGGGACACAGCCTCAAGTTGTGCCAGGGTAGGTATAGGCTGGATATTAGGAAGAAGTTCTTCACAGAGAGAGTGATTGGCATTGGAATGGGCTGCCCAGGGAGGTGGTGGAGTCACTGTCCCTGGAGGTGTTGAAGCCAAGCCTGGCTGAGGCACTTAGTGCCATGGTCTGGTTGATTGGCTAGGGCTGGGTGCTAGGTTGGACTGGATGATCTTGGAGGTCTCTTCCAACCTGGCTGATTCTATGATTCTGTGATTCTAAAAACAGTCAGGAGGGACTGCAGTTACTGTGCCTTTGCTGCTGGACTCTGTATCAAAGCAGAAGAGGCACAGCAAGATCCTGTGCTGTTGTACCAACTCGGCTCCTCACTGGGGATCGCAATACTCAATCGCTACAGCTGCTTATATGTAAGAATACAGATGTTGAAACACAGGTTCCAAGAGAGAACTTGCTAACATTATTGCTTGAAGCACATCAAAATGAAATCCATGACCCACCAAGACAGAACACACAACCTTCTAGGAACTTGAAGCTGACAAACCAGAATTCACCTTGCAACCACCAGAAAACCTGCAGCCTGTGCTCACGCTATGAAGACAAACCACAGTTTAGGATCTTCTGAAGGATAAACTGTGTAGCTAAGAACTGCTTGCTCCAAAACATTCATCAAGATGAGATCTTTGCCAATTGCTGCTTCATCACACATCTGATATTTAAAGGTGTTACTTGTAGTGTACACCTCATACTGTGAACACTTAGTCCAAGCAGAGTCCCACGAATGTTTCAGCTTCATTTCCTGTGAGTAGCATCCTGTTGCCAAACACAGCATGAAAAAAGAACCAATATCCTCTCCAAAAAATGCAGTTCCTGGCAACTGATAAGAGGCAGCTACTACCTGCCTTAATGTAAGAACCCAAACAAGAACATCATTCAATATTTTAATGCAATTACATATGACTGCAACACATTTCCTTTAAAGAAGAGCTCTCCACAGACAGCTTCATGTTTCCTTTCAGCTCTTCAGGGTAAAAATCGACCAATCCCATCCCAAATATTCCTGCTGTCAAAAGTATCCCCAGGAAAGCCTCTTTAGAAGCTCTTACCACTCAGTTTGAAGACTCTATTAACCTTTTTGCTTTCTGAAATGCAAGGCAGCCTGGCATTTCTTTCACATTCAAATAGGAAAGACTGCAGTCTGTGAAGTAGATGGTTCCTAACATCAGGCAAATCCTGACCCCAGGTTACTTTATATTTCCTTTTTTGTTGTTTAACTTGCTCAGAAGAAGGATTAAAGGTGAATGCAGCTGCCATGAAGAAAAACACCCTTGAGTGAAATTTAGTGACTAAAGCATCCCAACCATTCGATCCTAAGATGGCTAAAGAGCTCTCCCGTGTGGTTTTTCATAGCATTGCCTAACAGGACAGTAAGCCAACCCTAAAACACCTTCAATCAAGCATGCAAGGAAAAGATTGTACTCATGCCAGCATGCAGAACACACCATCCAAGAGAAGTAGCTGGAAGGGGAGCTTTTCATACAAGAGATTAAGTAGTCACCACAGTGAGTGCCTTCATGAAACACAAAACTGGAATCTGGTGTTTACCTGTGGAAAGCTCTTAAAATCTGAAGGCTTTTGGTGTCAGGGTACTTTGTGAGCTTTTGGTGTCAGGGTATTTTGTGAGCTTTTGGTGTCAGGGTACTTTGTGAGCTTTTGGTGTCAGGGTATTTTGTGAGCTTTTGGTGTCAGGGTACTTTGTGAGCTTTTGGTGTTAGGCTGGCCACTTCCGTGAAAGTTAACAAAAAACACTTTTATAAATATATCAACGCCAAAAGGAAGGGCAAGAAGAGCCTCCACTCCTTACTGGACCAGGAGGGGAACACTATAACTGATGATGAGGCAAAGGCAGAGGTCCTGAATGCCTTCTTCGCCTCAGTTTTCAACAGTAAGGAGGGAGGAGTTCAGGGCAAGTGGCCTCTTGAACTGGGGGATGGGGTCGGGGAGCAGTGTGTTCCCCTGGAAATTCATGAAGAATTAGTTCAGGACCTGCTGAGTCATCTGGACACCCACAAGTCCATGGGACCAGATGGGATCCATCCCAGGGTGCTGAGAGAGCTGGCAGCTGAGCTGGCCAAGCTGCTCTCCATCATTTTCCAGCAGTCCTGGCTCACCGGAGAGGTCCCAGGAGACTGGAAACTGCCAACGTGGTCCCCATCCACAAGAAGGGTGGGATGGAGGAACCTGGGAACTACAGACCTGTCAGCCTGACCTCAGTGCCAGGGAAACTGATGGAGCAGGTTCTCTTGGGGCCAATAACTGCGCACCTGAGGGATGGCAAAGATCTCCAAGATCATCCAGCCAGCATGGGTTTAGGAAGGGCAGATCCTGCCTTTCTAACCTGATCTCCTTCTATGATCAGGTGACTGCTTGGTGGATGTGGGGAGGCTGTGGATGTGCTCTATCTGGACTTCAGCAAGGCCTTTGACACTGTCCCCCACAGCAAACTGCTGGCTAAGCTATCAGCCCATGGCTTGGATGGCAACACTCTGTGCTGGGTTAGGAACTGGCTGGAGGGCCGGACCCAGAGAGTGGTGGTGAATGGTGCCACATCCAGCTGGCGGCTGTCACTAGTGGTGTCCCTCAGGGATCTGTGCTGGGCCCCATCCTCTTTAACATCTTCATAGATGATCTGGATGAGGGCATGGAGTCAGTCATCAGCAAGTTTGCAGATGACACTAAGCTGGGGGCAGATGTGGCTGGGTTGGAGGGCAGAAGGGCTCTGCAGTGGGACCTTGACCGCCTGGACAGATGGGCAGAGTCCAAGGGGATGGCTTCAATAGCTCCAAGTGCAGGGTGCTGCACTTTGGCCACAACAACCCCATGCAGAGATACAGGCTGGGGTGGGAGTGGCTGGAGAGCAGCCAGACAGAGAGGGATCTGGGGGTGCTGATTGATACCCACCTGAACATGAGCCAGCAGTGTGCCCAGGTGGCCAAGAGAGCCAGTGGCATCCTGGCCTGCATCAGCAATGGTGTGGCCAGCAGGAGCAGGGAGGTCATTCTGCCCCTGTACTCTGCACTGGTCAGACCACACCTTGAGTCCTGTGTTCAGTTCTGGGCCCCCCAGTTTAGGAGGGACATTGAGATGCTCGAGCATGTCCAGAGAAGGGCGACGAGGCTGGGGAGAGGCCTTGAGCACAGCCCTACGAGGTGAGGCTGAGGGAGCTGGGATTGGTTAGCCTGGAGAAGAGGAGGCTCAGGGGAGACCTTATTGCTGTCTGCAACTACCTGAGGGGAGGTTGTGGCCAGGGGGAGGTTGCTCTCTTCTCTCAGGTGGCCAGCACCAGAACAAGAGGACACAGCCTCAGGCTGCGCCAGGGGAGATTTAGGCTGGAGGTGAGGAGAAAGTTCTTCCCTGAGAGAGTCATTGGACACTGGAATGGGCTGCCCGGGGAGGTGGTGGAGTCGCCGTCCCTGGAGCTGTTCAAGGCAAGGTTGGATGTGGCACTTGGTGCCATGGTCTGGCCTTGAGCTCTGTGGTAAAGGGTTGGACTTGATGATCTGTGAGGTCTCTTCCAACCTTGGTGATACTGTGATACTTTGTGAGCTTTTGGTGTCAGGGTACTTTGTGAGCTTTTGGTGGCAGGGTACTTTGTGAGCTTTTGGTGGCAGGGTATTTTGTGACTGCCACTACAGAGAGTGAAACTGAGATCCACAGCTTGAAACACACATTGTGTTAATTGCAACTTGGGAGCACATCCCCATCAGAAAGAGCTGAATTTATTTGATGCTTAACAAGTCTTTCCCTCCCCCCACTTTGTTTTCCCCTTTCAGATCAGGCAAAATTCATTTGTTAGCTTGAATGTCTGAAAAGCAGCTATGAAAACTGACCTGGGGAAATGAACTGCTATTCCTGTCTGAATAAACTCCCAGTTTTAAACACCTGCTTCTCCAAATGCTGCAAACACTTCCCTGGATCCTGGCACGTCCAGCAGGAATTTGTACCTTTGCAACTGGCGACTGCCAGCAAAAACACCTTTTAATATGGACTCATAGCTGCTTCTTAAACTATCTCAATTTGCTTTTGACACTATCTGCTTCTGGCTAGACCAGGCAGAACATGAAAAGGAAGGGTGTGTGTGTGTGTGGGGGGGTATGCATGTGGTGATTACCAATCCATGTAGAAAAAGTCCAACTGGGAACTGGTCAAAAGGGTTATTACAAAGTCTCAAATCCCAACAGGATGATACCTGTTTAATGAATCATAGAACCTGTTTTCAGAAGCAAGGAGGTTTTTCCACGGAGATTCCCGTCTATGGAGGGGAGAAACACTACCTTTAACAAGCTAGAATAGGTCTGCAGTCTCTTCAGGTGGAGTGCCTTAAACACTGCGGAGTTTGACTAGTTGTGTTCTGTTTGAATGCTTCAGGACAGCACAGAACAAGGGGACACAGTCTCAAGTTGTGCCAGGGGAGGTCTAGGCTGGATGTTAGGAGGAAGTTGTTGGCAGAGAGAGTGATTGGCATTGGAATGGGCTGCCCAGGGAGGTGGTGGAGGCACCATCCCTGGAGGTGTTGAAGCCAAGCCTGGCTGAGGCACTTAGTGCCATGGTCTGGTTGACTGGCTAGGGCTGGGTGCTAGGTTGGCCTGGCTGATCTTGGAGGTCTCTTCCAACCTGCTTGATTCTATGATCATTTCCCTGACACTATAGCAGAGAGGACATCACCAGCAGTGTCACCTGCTTTGTGACAAAAAAACCCAACAACCAGAATCAAGGCTGTGGACACTTTAAGGTCCTGGACTGAGTTATTTCTGAAAGACAGACAAGGATACTGATGGAAGCTGAGGGTATTTAGTGCTGCATTTTAACCAAAGAGCTGGATGAGAACCTCAACTACAAGTAATGCCACTTAAGAGAAGAATTGGTTTTTTCTTCTCTAATCACCAAAATCTTGCATGCCTGTTTCCAAGCCAGAATTCTAAGGAGACTTCAGATAATTTCAAGCATAGCATTCTCAAGTTTAACATGTCCTTTTGTTGTTTTTTTTCCCTCATGGAATTCAAGTAACTTTGTCATAGATTATCACAAGTCAGGATCTTTAAACTCCTGTGCACAAAATAAAGGAGGATTGTAAAAACAGGCCTTCTGGTTCATGTAAATGGCAACTAAATACACCTGACATGTAATTAGAAAAGAAATAAATTGCTAAGTTCCTAATTTCACATTCTGCATTACTGAAATGTCCAATGCCCACCAAAGTTCTAGCTGATCAGTTAGAATCATAGAATCAGTCAGGGTTGGAAGGGACCACAAGGAGCAGACAGTTCCAACCCCCCTGCCATGCCCAGGGACACCCTGCCCTAGAGCAGGCTGCACACAGCCCCATCCAGCCTGGCATTAAACACCTCCAGCCATGGGGCCTCAACCACCTCCCTGGGCAACCCATTCCAGCCTCTCACCACTCTCATGCTCAACAACTTCCTCCTCTCCTCCAGCCTGAACCTACCCATCTGCAGCTTTGCTCCATTCCCCCTAGTCCTGTCACTCCCTGAGAGCCTGAAAAGTCCCTCCCCAGCATTTTTGTAGCCTCCCTTCAGTTACCAAAGACTCATTAATGCCCTGAAGGATGTGTAATGCTTCTGCACTTCTCTAGGATGGACTTCCTTGGACTGGTATGAGACAGCTACTGAACAGAGTCACAGAAGCAAATCTTACCAAGACAGCTTAAAGATCTGGCTAAGAATTCTATGTCTAGCACAGAAATAGAAAGGAGAAAGCCTGTCCATGAGATCTACTGCAAAATCACAGCACTGAATTTGGTTTTCCCTTGTTGGAAACTTTAGACTTGACAATTTAAAGGGACAGAAAGAATTAAACATCATCATAAAGAAATGCACATCTTTATCACTGAAGTTACACACCAGCAATTGTTGAGGGATCTTCTCCTAAAGCCACCCTTCATTTCTAGTTAAAACTGCCAAGTGCAGCTTCACAGCAGTAATTTTAACCCCATACATTTTGCTTTCAATACTATTAATGTGACATTTGCTACTTTTAGACCAGAATCTCTATCATCAAGAGCAACAAAGACAAACAACATTCTATGATCCTAATATAAAGAAAAGATAACTGAAGAGATTACCTGGAGATAACAGGTGACTTGCTTCCATTCACTGTATTTGTTCTTTCCCAAGGCTTTCTTGTTAGTTCTGGAAAACAGAGTGAGATTAATATCTCTCTTTTTCTATTTCTTGTGTAAATTAGAGCAAGAAAATGTCAAGTCAGCATTTTTTTTGTTACTACACTGTATTAGCTCTTTCATCTTAAGCAGGTGTGGATCTGTTGGAAGGTAGGAGAGCCCTGCAGAGGGACCTGGACAGGCTGAATGGGTGGGCAGAGGCCACTGGGATGAGATTGAACAAGACCAAGTGCAGGGTTCTGCACTTTGGCCACAACAACCCCAAGCAGCACTACAGGCTGGGGACTGAGTGGCTGGAAAGCAGTCAGGAGGAAAGGGACCTGGGGGTACTGATAGATAGTAAGCTGAAGATGAGCCAGCAGTGTGCCCAGGTGGCCAGGAGAGCCAATGGCATCCTGGCCTGTATCAGGAACAGTGTGGCCAGTAGGACAAGGGAGGTTATTCTGCCCCTGTACTCAGCACTGCTCAGGCCACACCTTGAGTGCTGTGTCCAGTTCTGGGCCCCTCAATTCAAGAAGGATGTTGAGGTGCTGGAAGGTGTCCAGAGAAGGGCAACAAAGCTGGTGAGGGGCCTGGAGCACAAACCCTGTGAGGAGAGGTTGAGGGAGCTGGGGGTGTGCAGCCTGGAGAAGAGGAGGCTCAGGGGTGATCTTATTACTGTCTACAACTACCTGAAGGGGCATTGTAGCCAGGTGGGGGGTGGCCTCTTCTGCCAGGTAACCAGCAATAGAACAAAGGGACAGAGTCTCAAGTTGTGCCAGGGTAGGTATAGGCTGGATGTTAGGAAGAAGTTCTTCACAGAGAGAGTGATTGGCATTGGAATGGGCTGCCCAGGGAGGTGGTGGAGGCACCGTCCCTGGGGGTCTTCAAGAAAAGCCTAGATGAGGCACTTAGTGCCATGGTCTGGTTGATTGGATAGGGCAGGGTGCTAGGATGGACTGGATGATCTTGGAGGTCTCTTCCAACCTGGTTGATTCTATGATGCTATGAGCTCCTGTTCTATTCACCTATTTTTAAAGTTATACTACATTTATGTTAGGGTAATACCTTAAATTTTCCCTTTTGCTCCTAGTGTTGCCATTTAAGTCTTAATTCAACCAGGAAAAGGTCTGCCTATACTTGATGTATCCAATTGCTTCAGTTGTGAAACATGGAATGCTGGAACTATAATCAAATAGCTTCAAATACTGGTTCTAAGCTGAAAGAGTTTCCTTGAGCTGCTAATGAATTATGTAAAATCAACTCAGTATCAGTTTTAATGAAGGAACAAGCTGCACAAGTTTGAACAGTCTTTCTATAATGTGAATTGTTATTACTTACTTGCTACATCCTTACTTACTCAAGGCTTCAATGTGCCACTGGCCTTACAAGTGTTTACTTCAGATTTGGAGTTCATTTGGTTTGTTCCCTTTCTTTTTGTATTGCTCAGCTGTGCTAAGGCAAGGCATAGAAATGCCCTTTCAGAGTCTCACTGACCAGGCAGCTCTCTGGGATGAAGCTAGACACTGAGAAGAGTATCTGAACTGTATGCTTAGCATAGCATGTCATCAGTCAACTAGAATGTACCACAGTTAGTAGAATCATAGAATCAAGCAGGTTGGAAGAGACCTCCAAGATCATCCAGGCCAACCTAGCACCCAGCCCTAGCCAGTCAACCAGACCATGGCACTAAGTGCCTCAGCCAGGCTTTGCTTGAACACCTCCAGGGATGGTGACTCCACCACCTCCCTGGGCAGCCCATTCCAATGCCAATCACTCTCTCTGGGAAGAACTTCTTCCTAACATCCAGCCTATACCTACCCTGGCACAACTTGAGACTGTGTCCCCTTGCTCTATTGCTGGTTACCTGGCAGAAGAGGCCAACCCCACCTGGCTACAATGCCCCTTCATGTAGTTGTAGACAGTAATAAGATCACCCCTGAGCCTCCTCTTCTCCAGGCTAAACAGGCCCAGCTCCCTCAACCTCTCCTCATAGGATTTGTGCTCCAGGTCCCTCACCAGCTTCGTTGCCCTTCTCTGGAGTAATAGGGCTCAAACTTAATTTGATACACCAGGCCTCAGGACTTGTCCTGCCACAGGAGTTATTTCAGCTCTATCTGCAAAACTGAGAAACTTTAGCTTGGCTGCAGGTTGCTCAAGCACCACATGATTATTCTTATCTCACTGAAACAGCAACATTATCCAAGGGCCATACATCCTTTGCCTGTTCCATGGTTTTGAGCTTGTTTTGTTTCTACTATGTATCTGACCTTAGCTTTATGTGACTCTGTGTTTCCTTCCCTAAAAAGAAGCCTATCACATACAGAAAAGGACAAATGAGTTAACTCACCCAATATGGTGTAACTCTAAGCAATAGGAGACACTACAGACCCTTAAAACTGAAATGTATGAAAAGAAATGCAAGGAGATTCAAGCTCAGGACAGAAGAAATCATAGAATGGTTTGGATTGGAAAAGACCTTAAAGATCATCTAGTTCCAACCCAGTCACAATTAAATGATCTGGATGAGGGCATTGAGTCCAGCATCAGTAAGTTTGCAGATGACACCAAGCTAGGAGCAGGTGTTGATCTGTTGGAAGGTAGGAGAGCCCTGCAGAGGGACCTGGCCAGGCTGGATGGGTGGGCAGAGGCCAATGGGATGAGATTGAACAAGGCCAAGTGCAGGGTTCTGCACTTTGGCCACAACAACCCCAAGCAGCACTACAGGCTGGGGACAGAGTGGCTGGAGAGCAGACAGGAGGAAAGGGACCTGGGGGTACTGGTAGAGAGTAGCTGAAGCTGAGCCAGCAGTGTGCCCAGGTGGGCAAGAGAGCCAATGGCATCCTGGCCTGCATCAGGAGCAGTGTGGCCAGCAGGACAAGGGAGGTTCTTCTGCCCCTGTACTCAGCACTGCTCAGGCCACACCTTGAGTGCTGTGTCCAGTTCTGGGCCCCTAAATTCAAGAGAGATGTTGAGGTGCTGGAACATGTCCAGAGAAGGGCAACAAAGCTGGGGAGGGGCCTGGAGCACAAATCCTATGAGGAGAGGTTGAGGGAGCTGGGGGTGTGCAGCCTGGAGAATAGGAGGCTCAGGGGTGATCTTATTACTGTCTACAACTACCTGAAGGGGCATTGTAGCCAGGTGGGGTTGGGCTCTTCTGCCAGGCAACCAGCAATAGAACAAGGGGACACAGTCTCAAGTTGTGCCAGGGTAGGTCTAGGCTGGATGTTAGGAGGAAGTTGTTGGCAGAGAGAGTGATTGGCATTGGAATGGGCTGCCCAGGGAGGTGGTGGAGGCACCGTCCCTGGGGGTCTTCAAGCAAAGCCTGGCTGAGACACTTAGTGCCATGGTCTGGTTGATTGGCTAGGGCTGGGTGCTAGGTTGGCCTGGATGATCTTGGAGGTCTCTTCCAACCTGGTTGATTCTATGATTCTATGAACCACTTCACTTCCACCGGTTTTCATTTCTCTTTTTTGAGCCTGTGTTACTAGAAGAAGCTCTCCAAAACCAGTTATTTCCTCAAGGCTCAGTTCTATGTTTAACAAAATGAAGCTAAAGGGAGGTGTGGGGGGGGGGGGGGGAAGGGATGAAAAAATTGATTTGTACTAAGCAATGTATTGCTCTGCAGCCTATTGCATCAAGAGAAGTGTGGCCAGCAAGTCAACAGAGGTGACTGTCCCCCTCTACAAGGCTCTTTTGAGACCCCACCTGGAGTACTGTGTCCAGATCTGGAACCTCTATTACAAGACAGATATGGATGTGCTGGAACGTGTCCAGAGAAGGGTGATGAGGATGATCAGAGGGCTGGAGCACCTCTCCTATGAGGACATGCTGAGAGACTTTGGGTTCTTGAGTCTGTGGAAGAGAAGGCTCTAAGGAGACCTTACTGTGGCCTTCCAATATCTGAAGGGGGTCTACAAGCAAGCTGGTGAGGGACTTTTTATGGTGTTGGGTAGTGACAGGACTAGGAGGAATAGATCCAAGATAAGGGAGGACAGATTTAGACCGATGTTAGGAGGAAGTTCTTTACCATGAGGGTGGTGAGACATTGGAACAGGTTGCCCAGGGATGTGGTGGAAACTCCATCCCTGGATATTTTAAAGGCCAGGCTGGATGTGACTCTGGGCAACCTGATCTACTGGAAGGTGTCCTTGCCCACGGCAGGGGTGTTGGAACTAGATGATCCTTCAGGTCCCTTCCAACCCTGACAATTCTGTGATTCTGTGTAATACTAACAGCTTTGTAGCTACTGCCATCCAGGACACACTTAGCTCCCAGCTCTCCTTCAACATCAAAATGCTGTTATCAGATCCAGAGGAGGGCCACAATGAGAAGGCTGGAACACCTTCCCCATGGGGACAGACTGGGAGAGTTGAGGTTGTTCAGCCTGAAGAAGAGAAGGTTCCTGGGAGACCTTAGAGCAACCTCCCAGCAGCTGAAGGGAGCCTACAGAAAAGCTGAGAAGGAGCTTTTTACAAGGGCTTGCAGAGACAGGATGAAGGGGAGTGGATTGAAGGTGGAAGACACAAGATTAAGACTGGATGTTAGAAAGAAATTGTTTACAGTGAGAGTGGTGAGATACTGGAACAGGTTGCCCAGAGAGGCTGTGGATGCCTCCTCCCTGGAAGTGTTCAAGGTCAGATTGGACAAGGCCTTGAGCAACCTGGTGTAGGGAAGGTGTCCCTTGCCCATGGCAGGGGGGTTGGAACTAGATGATCTTGAAGGTCCCTTCCAACCAAAACCATTCTATGATTCCATGATTCTTTTTACCCCATAGCCAGCAGTGACTGCCTGGGTTTTGTTCATCCTGTGGCAGTGGTTTTCAGTATTAAGGCCTGCACACCAAGTGGCTGAACCATCTAGTGAAGAAGTATACACATGTAAAGCACTCAACAGCAAAAGCCAGAAGGCACTGAACACTGATATAGTCATTACTCAGTTGTTTTCTTTCTGCTGCTACTGTCTTTTGGGATAAACTGCAGGCTGTACGGTACCTCCTGCAGGCACACAGTGGGAGGTGGCCAGGGAAGCTAAGGGTACAAGAAATAATACTAAAGGACAGGAAAAGGAAGTCTTGAGTGTCACCTGTAGCCTTATAACACCTGTGTTGACAGTGTGAATAGATATATGCATGCTGACAATACACCTTGGCCAAGCAGGGAGCTGGCAAGAGCTGAGCTTTCCTTACTGACTGCAGAGGTGCTGCAGTTCCAGACTCTGCCACAGCACCTCAGCAAAAGAATCATGGCTAAAGGATTTCTACTCCATACACTTACAACTGATTTAGAAAGGATACTTGGATGTGAGAGAATCTATCCTAAAGTACCTGGAAGCAGCAGCTTTTTCTGTCTGACTCTGATAGCCTGGCACATCTGCCTTGGAGTAGTGACCCCACCGTGTCCTGTAGCAACTGAGACAACACATTCACTACCAACTGCTTTCCATCTGTCAGCCCCATAGGTTTGACACAGGAGGACCCTATTCAAGCACAGTGTTCCAGTGGATGTTCTTTTGATGCCATCCTTTGAAACACTGCTGAATCAGAACCCATTCTACAGCAAAGCTGTATCATGGAAGGAGAGGGAGGCTCCAAAATTCAGCAGAGCTGAGATCTGTCATTAGATTTTAGCATTATAGCACCACAGAGATCAGAAACCACTGCTACTTACCAGGTGTGCTTGTTGAAGAAACCTTAGAAGTTGAAGACTCTGCTTCCTCCTGATTAAAAGGAAACAGAAAGGGAGAAGGTGAGGGGGGAGAAGAAAAAGTGAAAAAAATAAGCCCAAGCAGCCACAACACAGAATGAAATACCTTTGACTCTTGGGACTCTGTCAGATAAATCACAAATCCCAACTGGTTAAATATGTATTTCAGTTTTCATAGATTTAAATGAGTCTGACCAACTGTGTGTAGAAACTGAGCAAGCACAATGCACTTCACAAAACAATCATTATATATATACACACACATGAAAAGAAAAGCACAGATCTCTCATGTACAACATTAGAATCTCTCTTCTAATTCAGTACTGAACAATATGAACCTGACACAGGTACAGGCTGGGTGGGGAATGGCTGAGAGCAGCCCTGAGGAAAAGGACCTGGGGCTCTGGGGTGAGGAAAAGCTCAACATGAACTGACAGTGTGCATGTGCAGCCCAGACAGCAACTGTGTGCTGGGCTGCAGCAAGAGCAGTGTGGGCAGCAGGGCAAGGGAGGGGATTCTGCCCCTTGGCTCTGCTCTCCTCAGACCCCACCTGCAGTCCTGGGTGCAGTTCTGGAGCCCCCAACTCAAGAGGGACATGGAACTGTTGGAGCCAGTCCAGAGGAGGGCCACAAAGATGCTCAGGGGGCTGCAGCAGCTCTGCCATGAGGACAGGCTGAGAGAGTTGGGGCTCTGCAGCCTGGAGAAGAGAAGGATTGGAGGAGACCTTAGAGTGGCCTTCCAGTATCTGAAGGGGGCTACAGGAAGGCTGAGGAGGGACTATTAACAAGGTCTGGTAATGACAGGACGAGGGGGAATGGGTTTGAACTGGCAGAGGGGATATTTAGGCTGGATGTTAGGAGGAAGTTCTTTGCAGTGAGGGTGGTGAGACACTGGCACAGGTTGCCCAGGGAGGCTGTGGCTGCTTCCTCCCTGGAGGTGTTTAAGGCCAGGTTGGATGAGGCCTTGAGCAACCTGCTCTAGTGGGAGGTGTCCCTGCCTACGGCAGGGGGTTGGAGCTGGATGATCCTTGAGGTCCCTTCCAACCCAGAGCATTCTATGATTCTATAAACTTTCTCAACTCACAGTTTTATCTTCTTTCTGCTCTGGTTCTGTTGATCCCTTTTCAGCAATTCTTCTCCTAGAAGCAGAGAGAAAGGTTACAAACAATTCATGCCTTTAAGAGGGAAGAACACTGGTTTCTGTAACTGAAGACATACACAGCTTGAAAGCCAGATAGTTAAAAATTAGTGTTTAAAGGAGCACTTTCAAAAGGACAAAGCCCTCCTGCCAAAGCTACTGTGCAATTCTTTCTCCTCTTGAAGTCTGCATGCCCTCCCTCACAGCTGCACAAAGACTTACAGAGAAGAGAAGTTCTTGATTACACTCAAGTAAAAATGGCTATTCATAAAGAGTTATCAGCCTCACAAGCAAACACATGAACAAGCCAATGTCTGTCTGATCCTTAGCCAGCTGCAAACAGGCACCCACAACCCTACCTGTACAGTGACTAAGCAGTTGGAGCAGAGCAGAAACAGGTGCTTACCTCCTGGCCAGCAGTGCACTCATTTCTTCCATCAGCCCACTGCCTCCCAAGGGAAGCGGTCCATTTCCACGGCCACTGTCTGTTTTAGATGAAGCAGAGCCTCCTCCTCCTCCACCTGAACTGGAGGAGTCTTCACCCTTCGTAACACACAAAATAGCAGCAGATGTACAAAGAAAATGTCAGCTGACTTAATGCAAGAAGCAAAACACATGGATAAAGGATAGGATGGGCTGGGAGCATCATCCTCTCATGCTTTCCTAACAATAAATTAACTCCTTTCATGCTTTAGTAACAATAAATTAACTCCTCTCATGCTTTGGTAACAACAAATTAACTCCTCTCATGCTTTCCTAACAATAAATTAACTCCTCTCATGCTTTTGTAACAACAAATTAACTCCTCTCATGCTTTTGTAACAGTAAATTAACCCTAACCCAAAACTCCTGATCAAGCTTTAAGTCACAACCAACTCAGTAAGAGAGGATTTAGAGACAGGAACAAGAGTTGCATTTACCCGTGAGACTTTCCTAAGCTTGGCTCCAGCGAGGGCAGCTGCTAGTCCAGTTAAAGGGCGATTTTCTTCGGACACAAATCCCACTGAAAATCCAGAGGCAGGGAGGGGGGGAGCAGGAGGTGGAAGAGGAACTTGAGGAGCTTGGCTAGGAAGTGGAGGTGGTGGTGGCGGCGGCGGCGGCCCTGAAGGTGGAAGTGGAGGTGGTGGTGGCGGGCCAGGAGGAGGTGGGGCTGCTACTGAAGACTGAGCTGGGCCAGGGGGCAAGGGGGGTGGGGGAGGAGGTGCAGGTGGTCCTTGGACAACACCTAGTATCAACGAGAAAACAAAGAGACTATATTAAGGATGTAAAAAAGTAAGATCTTTCCACTGCAATGCTGGTTCCTTGGCTCAGTGTATGAGATGGTAACACTGGTAAAGGTCCCTTTCACAGGCAAGAAAACACTCTGATCTTCATCAGGAGACAAGCACTAAATGCACACAAAGCACTACACAGTATGACAGATGAGACAGTTCCAGAGACATTTACACACAAAACCCCTCCAGACAGGTTCTGTGCTGCAACCAAGAAGAATCTCAGACAGGGAACAGGCAAAGGTTTCATGAAGAGTCAAGTGAAGCACGAGCATCCTATGGCACAGGAATGACAACTGTGTGCTTAACGGCTCTAAACACAGAGTGACTTCCAGGCATCCCAATAAGCAACCAACACATCACCCAAGCATCTGAATCCCTTCCCTGTTCAAGTTTCAGGGCTACTTTATAACCTGTATAAAGATCCTTCCTCTAAAAAAGCATTTCAGGACCCAACCTTAATAATTTCATCCAAACACTAATTAGTGAGTTAGAAGACTGACATACTTTGAGCTGAGAGATGAACACCAGAAAAGCTTCTTCCTGTGACTCCTCTAATGATTTCAACTCACAATGGTCTGCAATCAAAAATGTCAGTACTCTGATAACCACTGCTACTTGCAGACATTGTGACTAAGGAAACAGCCACACACAGCCTTCCCATCCCCTTGCTCTAAGTTACTACAGGTGCTGTACAACTAACTTAAGCAATCTCTGCAGGCACAAATTCTTTAGTGATTCCCTACTCTAACCACTGTGTGAATGCAAACCTTTTTGAGCTCTCTTGGCATCACTCCCCATCCAAGAGCACACTTTTGTTCTGTAGTACAAGTGAGGCCATTCAGTATTTCCACTCCCATCCCAGAGTAGCTCATACCTTCAATTAAGACAAGAAGGTATGAAGAGGAACTGCTCTGCATGGCTTGTGTGAAGCCACAGTTTGCTCGTACCCTAGGAGCTTCTCTGGCCATACCCTTAGCTGAGCATGTAAAGACTTGCACCTACTAAAACCAGGGTTAACAGAGACATTTACATCCACTGCTGTCATACTGGTAGAGCATCCATTGAGACTGCCACCTGCTTAGCCAAACCTCTCTTCTGAACTCTTACTAGCTGACCCTGGTGGAACACCACAGGTTGTTGACACATACCAAGCCACACACACATTCCTCCAAGCTGGCTGCCATTAGGAAACCAGTGATGCTGCCCATTAAAAACACGTTTCCAATTAACTAACAGTGCAAGATGTACCAAGCAAGTACTCAACAAGTCTGCTCTTCACAGGTGAGACCTTAAGAAACCAGAATTTTACTTAAGACTGGCCACAGAACACCAGCTCTGATCCATGAAGCTTTAACATTTCCCTTCCCCAGTTTCCCAAACGTTTTTTTTTTTGGGTTGTGGTATTAAGATCACTGCAACTTTGGAAGCATGAGATTAATTTTCTGGGGACAGTTAGGGGCTTTGATACCACCTGGTTTCGACTGCATTCCTGATTAGTGCGTTAGTAGCAATAACAGAAAGCCTTACCCTGCTGGGTCGTAGGTTCAATCGGCTGAGAGGCTGCCTGCAAGACTGGCTCAGAAGCAGAGGAGTCTCCCAGCACAGAGTTTAGAGAGTTCTCAACAGAGGCAGGGGTAGCTGCAGAGGGAGAAGGGAGAACACTAGGCTTGGATGAGGGAGTCGAGGCATTCGGGGAGTTGGGAGAAGGAGAAGCTTGAGGTCCAGAGAGTGACAGAGGCGGAAAGGAAGGCAGTGGGGGAGGAGGAGGTGGTGGAGGCGGAGTTGGACCTGAGGTAGAAGGTGAAGGAGCCGGATAAGCCAGGTTTTCAGGAAGCCCGTTAGGAGCCGTGGGAGACGTGGACATTTGGGTCACCGGATTAGAAGCCGACACTGGGAGAACAGGTCTCGGACCGGTAGCTTTGCCTGGTGGGCTGCTTATCATTACTGGAGGAGATGGGGGAAGAGGGGCAAAACTGGGCGCAGACCAGGCAACAGGCTTTGTATTTGGAGGCAAAGTCGCTGGGGCATTGACAGGAGAAGGGGGCCGAGAACTTTTGTTCAGCGGACGAGGAACCGTAGCATAATGGGGGAGAACAGGGTGGAAAGCTGAGCCTAAAGATGTAGCAAAACGTGATGCAGAGTGCCTTAGAGGCGGTGTAGGGGGAGTGGAAGTCGGTGGCGCAGAAGTCACTACAGCGTACTCCGGTGCGGCCTCTGACACTGGTGCTGAGACTGCTTTTGCATATGATGGAGGAGGTGCTGAAGGAGGCTGGCAACTGGAGTAGTCGGGAAGTGGAGTGCTATACGGGGAGTTGTCGAAAGATGGAGCTGGACAGAAGATGGAAAGCAGCAGCAAAGGCAGGATAAAAAAAGGAGAAAGAGAAAAAGGGAGCTAATGAAGCAACAAAACCAGCATTCAAACAAAATGTACACACGTAGGCTACAGTTAGTACCAGAGGATTAGGCACAAGTGAAAACACCATCAGGAGAAGTTTCACATCTTATCAACAGCTGCTTTTATCAACTGTTTCTGTGCCAACACTTGAGCTTACAAGTCCATTCTAGAGCAAGTTTAGTTTTCTCAAACCCCATCTGTGAGATGGGTTCGGTACAGGGTGGATTAATCAGCTTTTATCTTCTTGTTTGGCTGCAAACTGCGAGCGGGCGGTAGCGATCTTAACATCGGTTACAACTCCACTAGCAAAACTCTGGACCGTAGGCAGCAAGTCTCACCCTTCTCTTCTCCAGACAAAGCTCCATCACAAACATGAAAGTACTGGAAATAAAACTACCAATAAAATTCTCTGCTCTAAAATTGCTGGCTCTTAAATAGCTCTGAGAACAAGTCAAGGAATACTGACTTCTTATGTAAATAGAGCTTCTTACTAAAGCACAAGCAAGCACTTGACTAATGGTTCATGGTATTACCACACTGAGACAGTTTTCAGTTATCACTGGATACATTTTTGCAGGCAGTGCCATTAGCTTATCTCCAAACACATACATTTCCCTGAAATGTTGCTACAATGATAAATTAAGCAAGACTTGATCCCGAAAGGCTTTTCTCACACTATTACTTTGCCTTAGATAGGTACGTACCTGCTGCATTAACACACTCAACCTGCTACAGTTATGGTTGGTTTGGGTTTTTTTTCAGGTTGTCAAGAAATACATCTCAGTGAATAGAGCAAAGATAAAGGTATTGAGAATTTTTAACTTATTGAGAATTTTTAACTCATTTCAACCACCGCTGGAAGTGCACAACATAATTACAGTTCTTCAAGCAACCAAGAGAGAATGGCAAGGGATGAGCCACTAGGGCAAAACCATTGCAACTTCACAGGGCAATTAGGACAGCAAAGGCAAAGCTTTTGGACTTCTTGCCATTCAGTAAAGAAAAAGGCAGCAATTCCAGCAAACAGAAGCCTCGAATACTGACTGCTGTTACACAACTGTGCTCGCTGCCCTTTGGTGCTTCTCTCCCAACTCCATCACCCGAACACACGAAGAACAGTGTGGTACTTGAAAGACACTCAGTTGGGAAATTCTTACCAGCATTTGTAATTCTTCTCTCTCTTTCCCATTCCAATTGTTCCCTCTCCAACTGTTCTTGTCGTTCTCTTTCTTGCCTTTCCCGTTCAAGTCGTTCAAGTCTTTCTCGGTCCTGCCTCTCCTTCTCTTGCCTCTCCCTTTCTAGTCGCTCTTGTCGCTCCCTTTCTTGCCGTTCTCTCTCCAGTTGCTCCTGTTCTAGGCGCTCTCTTTCAAGTCTTTCCCTTTCTAGCCTCTCTCTCTCCAGCCTCTCCCGTTCCATTCGTTCACGATCCAGCCTCTCCCGCTCCAGCTCCTTCTGCCTCTGTTGCTCTTGCAACTGTCTACAATTGTGGAGAAAAAAAAAAAGGGAAAAGACTAAGCTGAAAAGTGAGAATCAAGCAACTGTTAGAGGACAAGAAGAGATCAACTAAACAACAACCTTGGCACCAGCAAGAACAAACCCACAGCATTTGGACCTAACAAAATCCTGGATTCTGCATGTCATTTTTCTGACCTGGAAAACAGTTTTATGATGTTTACAGCAAAAGGATCATAGCTCCAATTTCCCCTTAGCTGAACATTCTGAGAGACAGCTTTCAAGAGGTAAGAATAGAATGCAGCTGATCATAATTTACTTACTGATACAATCTTCCCACTTATGGGATATGGAGTTACATTTCTTCTTTGCATGGCATTTTAGACTCGACGTAGTGAATAAAAGCACAGTGAGAAGCAGCAGTAACACAAATCCTCGTTAAGAAAAGCACCCCCAAACCAAATTATGCTTTTCAGATAAACTACCCAGCTAGCAATTACCCATATCATATCATAGCATAGAAGCAACCAGGTTTGAAGAGACCTCCAAGATCATCCAGTCCAACCTAGCACCCAGCCCTAACCATGGCACTAAGTGTCTCATCCAGTCTTTGCTTGAAGACCCCCAGGGACGGTGCCTCCACCACCTCCCTGGGCAGCCCATTCCAATGCCAATCACTCTCTCTGTGAAGAACTTCTTCCTAATATCCAGCCTATACCTACCCTGGCACAACTTGAGACTGTGTCCCCTTGTTCTATTGCTGCTTGCCTGGGAGAAGAGGCCACCCCCCACCTGGCTACAATGCCCCTTCAGGTAGTTGTAGACAGTAATAAGATCACCCCTGAGCCTCCTCTTCTGCAGGCTGCACACCCCCAGCTCCCTCAGCCTCTCCTCATAGGATTTGTGCTCCAGGCCCCTCACCAGCTTTGTTTCCCTTCTCTGGACATGTTCCAGCACCTCAACATCTTTCTTGAATTGAGGGGCCCAGAAGGATCAAAATGTAGATGTGTCCCTCTGCACTTGAATAATATTGCATGCACACACAACTAGCATCAAGACAATAACACCCTGAAGGCTGTAGAAAACTGGACACAGTCCAGGGTGCACTGCAGGGAGATGGCAGAGTTTACATCAGAGATGTCTTTGCAAAGGAAAAGAGAAGGAAGATGTGGAGAAGAGGAAAATAAGTCAGGCAGAAGACATCTGAAGAACTGTTTCAGGGTAATTAGGAATCATGCAAACTTTGCTGCCAAAGCCACTAGAGGTTGCTGGAAGGATGGATCTTCCTGAGAAAACACGGTGGGGAAAGCTGTAACAACCCTTCTGATTTCTTCACAGGCTCACAGGACGTTAGGGGGTGGAAGGGACCCAAGGAGATCATCCAGTCCAACCCCTCTGCCACAGCAGGACAATACTACTTAACACAGGTCACAGAGGAACACATCCAGACAGACCTTAAAGTCTCCAGAGAAGGAGACCCCACAACCTCTCTGGGCAGCCTGTCCCAGTGCTGTTTCCAGCCCTCAACTTTAAAGATGATACAAAACATGTTCAGGGTTTTACTGTATTTTTTAAAGAGATGTTTTCAGATGGTTCAAGTACAGCTTTTTTTCTTGTTTTCAAAGCTTTTTCATCATTGAGGGAACTTGCTCTTAAAACAAAACCAAATTAGTCACATCCTCCTCATAGCTGTGGCCAGCACGTTCCTGACATCACTGAAAATGTTGTTGGGTATCCTCTGTTTGAATTGTATGGGGAAGATAAAAACCCCTAAACATTTCCAAATGACATTAAAACAAAGCCCTTTATATACAAAGCACACTGCCCTTTTTTTGGCACACTATAAACTGAAGGTAGCTGCTCCATAAATGCAAAGCACAGCCAGCTTTTTACTATGCACCAAGATCTAAATGTTGGCACCTTAAGCTACCAGAGATGTGTTTTCTACAGACTGCCAGTGTGCAATCTAATTTGGGTAGGTCATTGGCAATACTAAGATGCATGCTTAGAAACTTGATGAGCTTAAAGGTCTTTTCCAACCAAAATCATTTGATACTCCTGCGTAGAATCATAGAATCAACCAGGTTGGAAGAGACCTCCAAGATCATCCAGGCCAACCTAGCACCCAGCCCTAGCCAGTCAACCAGACCATGGCACTAAGTGCTTCATCCAGGCTTTGCTTCAACACCTCCAGGGATGGTGACTCCACCTCCCTGGGCAGCCCATTCCAATGGCAAATCAATCAGTTCTTCCCTCAGCTGCTGCTGTAGTAGCAGTCACCACGAAATGAGGACTGAAACTCAGCTTGTTAAGTGCTTGACTTTTAGCCTTTGAAATCCACCAACAGATCTGGTCATTGATACATAATCTGGAACTAGTAAAGTATTTCTACCAAAACACCTAGAGGATATAATATAATATAAACCACTGAGTTTAAGCTCCAAACCAGCTCTCTAAAAATACTTTAGGTGTTGCATTTTTGATTGCTTTGTACTGGACAAACCCAGTTCTACTACATGCTAGTTTTCCCTTGGAGAAAAAATGAGTAAGAGGAAAATGGGATTTTTCCTCATGGCTACCTTCAGCATGGTCATCTTAAGCTCTTTGTTTGTTTTGTTGTGGGTTGTTTGGTTGGAGTTGTTTTGGTTTTGGGTGGGGGGAGTTGGTTTGGTTTGGTTGTTGGTTTGTTTGTTCGTTTGACTTGATTGGTTTGGTGTTTTTGCTTGTTGGTTTGGTTTTGTTCTTATGGGGGGCTGGGGAGGGGATGTTGTGTCCACATCTATGTCTAAGTATCTGTTACAGGATCACAGTATCACAGTATCATCAGGGTTGGATGAGACCTCACAGATCATCAAGTCCAACCCTTTACCACAGAGCTCAAGGCCAGACCATGGCACCAAGTGCCACGTCCAATCCTGCCTTGAACTGCCCCAGGGACGGCGACTCCACCACCTCCCCGGGCAGCCCATTCCAGTGTCCAATGACTCTCTCAGGGAAGAACTTTCTCCTCACCTCCAGCCTAAATCTCCCCTGGTGCAGCCTGAGGCTGTGTGCTCTTGTTCTGGTGCTGGCCACCTGAGAGAAGAGAGCAACCTCCTCCTGGCCACAACCTCCCCTCAGGTAGTTGTAGACAGCAATGAGGTCTCCCCTGAGCCTCCTCTTCTCCAGGCTAACCAATCCCAGCTCCCTCAGCCTCTCCTCGTAGGGCTGTGCTCAAGGCCTCTCCCCAGCCTCGTTGCCCTTCTCTGGACACACTCAAGCATCTCAATGTCCCTCCTAAACTGGGGGGCCCAGAATTGAACACAGGACTCAAGGTGAGGTCTAAGCAGTGCAGAGTACAGGGGCAGAATGACCTCCCTGCTCCTGCTGGCCACACCATTCCTGATGCAGGCCAGGATGCCACTGGCTCTCTTGGCCACCTGGGCACACTGCTGGCTCATGTTCAGGTGGGTAGCAATCAGCACCCCCAGATCCCTCTCTGTCTGGCTGCTCTCAGCCACTCTGACCCCAGCCTGTATCTCTGCATGGGGTTGTTGTGGCCAAAGTGCAGCACCCTGCACTTGGAGCTGTTGAACACCATCCCCTTGGACTCTGCCCATCTGTGCAGGCAGTCAAGGTCCTGCTGCAGAGCCCTTCTGCCTTCCAACTCAACATCCAACCTAAACCTCCCCTGACACAACCTGAGGCCATGTCCTCTTGTAAGAAATTACATACAAGGAAGGGAAGAGGAAGACACAGGAGATGAAGCTGTATATAAATGTATACTTGCCATTGGAATGGGCTGCCCAGGGAGGTGGTGGAGTCACTGTCCCTGGAGGTGTTGAAGCAAAGCCTGGCTGAGGCACTTAGTGCCATGGTCTGGTTGACTGGCTAGGGCTGGGTGCTAGGGTGGCCTGGATGATCTTGGAGGCCTCTTCCAACCTGGTTGATTCTATGATTCTACTGTCTCCACACAGGATGCAACTACACACAACTTATCTAAAGTGGAAGAGCTTGCTCAAAATGCTTGTTTGGGATTGACTAATTCTCCTAATGTGTGTGCCCCCATTCCAGAGGTGCACCTGAGGTGGTTCTCTTCAGGGAGCTATGAGGACACACGATGCCCACGCAGCATAAGAACATGCACCTGAGTGCTTGTACACTTCAGACTTATCTGAAGCACCAAAACACTTCAAACTTACCTCAAGCAAAACAGTATTTCAGTCTGCAACCAGCACTCAAACTACAAAGTCACAGAGAAAAGGAGAAAAGGCACCAAGGGAACCACTTTGATCTACACACAACTTGAAGCAAAAAATGCTCCTGTTATGAAATAAAGGTTGAGTGGTTTATTATTTAACAGTTTCTGTTGGTAAAAGAAGCCTCATTTCCCACCTCTAGAGGGGAAAAAAAAGACAGAATAAACCCAGGGTTTTTTGAAAGGTGCAAGTCAAGCACTTTGCCTATGGTACAGATGCTCCACCAAGAGAGGGCAGCAAGAGACTTGGCAAACATCTCTGGTCTCATGTAAGGACCATGCAGTAGAGGAGGTTAAATACACCATCGGTGAGAGTCGTTTTAAGATTGTTCTCATTACAGAGAGCTGAAGTAGCCCTTGTCAAGAAGGAAAAGATGGGGGAGCAGGGGGAAGGAAAAGAGCAGGGGGAAGGAAAAGAGCAGGGGGAAGGAAAAGAGCAGGGGGAAGGAAAAGAGCAGGGGGAAGGAAAAGAGCAGGGGGAAGGAAAAGAGCAGGGGGAAGGAAAAGAGCAGGGGGAAGGAAAAGAGCAGGGGGAAGGAAAAGAGCAGGGGGAAGGAAAAGAGCAGGGGGAAGGAAAAGAGCAGGGGGAAGGAAAAGAGCAGGGGGAAGGAAAAGAGCAGGGGGAAGGAAAAGAGCAGGGGGAAGGAAAAGAGCAGGGGGAAGGAAAAGAGCAGGGGGAAGGAAAAGAGCAGGGGGAAGGAAAAGAGCAGGGGGAAGGAAAAGAGCAGGGGGAAGGAAAAGAGCAGGGGGAAGGAAAAGAGCAGGGGGAGGAAAGAGCAGGGGGGACAGGCTCTGCTCACTGCTCCCTGGGACAGGACAAGCAGCAATGGGTGTAAGTTGCAGCACAGGAGGTTCTGCCTCAACACAAGGGGGAACTTCTGTACTGTGAGGGTTCCAGAGCACTGGAGCAGGCTCCCCAGAGAGGTGGTGGTCTCCCTTCTCTGGAGCCTTTCAAGGCTTGTCTGGATGAGTTCCTCTGTGGTCTGTGCTGGATTGCATGGTCCTGCTCTGGCAGGGGGGGGTTGGACTCACTTTGAAAAGCAATTACTAACCTAGCCACAAGCAGGGGATTTTCAGTGCCACTTGCACTGTGGTTTCAGCTAAGTCCCAGAAAGCATAAATGCAAAGCACAGCTTGTCCCTGAGATGGTGAGTGCTTGGTACATACAGCAAAAGAGCAAATGTAGGCTTGCAACCAACCCCCCTATGTCTATTCTTAAGGTTGGTCAACAGAAGGTAAAGTGCAAGAGAGGAGGAGAAACCGAAGAGGAAAGCAGAGTGAAGAGGAAAGCAGAGTGAAGAGGAAAGCAGAGTGAAGAGGAAAGCAGAGTGAAGAGGAAAGCAGAGTGAAGAGGAAAGCAGAGTGAAGAGGAAAGCAGAGTGAAGAGGAAAGCAGAGTGAAGAGGAAAGCAGAGTGAAGAGGAAAGCAGAGTGAAGAGGAAAGCAGAGTGAAGAGGAAAGCAGAGTGAAGAGGAAAGCAGAGTGAAGAGGAAAGCAGAGTGAAGAGGAAAGCAGAGTGAAGAGGAAAGCAGAGTGAAGAGGAAAGCAGAGTGAAGAGGAAAGCAGAGTGAAGAGGAAAGCAGAGTGAAGAGGAAAGCAGAGTGAAGAGGAAAGCAGAGTGAAGAGGAAAGCAGAGTGAAGAGGAAAGCAGAGTGAAGAGGAAAGCAGAGTGAAGAGGAAAGCAGAGTGAAGAGGAAAGCAGAGTGAAGAGGAAAGCAGAGTGAAGAGGAAAGCAGAGTGAAAAGGAAAGCAGAATGAAGAGGAAAGCAGAGTGAAGAGGAAAGCAGAGTGAAGAGGAAAGCAAAAGACAGTTAAAAGTCTCACACCCACATAATAAATGAGGAAGGTAGCATTGACAGTGCCTGCATAAGACACACAGCAATGGAGAATCAGACACTTGGGTCACTTCCAACCCCTAATATCCTGTGATCCTGTGGGGGGGTGGAGGAGAGAGGTGTCTTTATTTTCTTGTTTTTAAAATCAATTTAATATTGCAACTGCTTTTAAAGTTATCTCCCCCCTTATCCTTATGAAAGTATGAGGTGGTACTGTCAGGGGATGAGGAAAGAACTGCATCTGCAATACTAACTGGTGACTTTTAACCCTACCAGCATTAATCCTGTGGTTCAGTGGGAAGCCAAGAATTAGGAGCAGGACCACATTCTTGAAATAACAGGAGGAGAAAAATGCAGTGAGCAGACTTAAGTACAGACTGCTGCACCCTTATTGAGAAAACTCCACATTCTGGGATGGAGAAAAGGGTTTAGGCAATTTCTCCTGCAGGAAAACTGCAAAATAGGATTTGCAGTGAGTTTACCCAGGTAGAATCAAAACCTTCTTAGAGTGTTCTGAATTAGACCATAAAATGGAGTAACGATTAAGAAGTGCTACTGTCTCAGCTCCTGATGTTTTAGGAAATGAACCAATACTACACCTACAAGTGCAGGGTTCTGCACTTTGGCCACAACAGCCCCAAGCAGTGCTACAGGCTGGGGACTGAGTGGCAGAGAGCAGCCAGGAGGAAAGGGACCTGGGGGTGCTGGTAGAGAGTAGGCTGAAGACGAGGCAGCAGTGTGCCCAGGTGGCCAAGAGAGCCAATGGCATCCTGGCCTGCATCAGGAGCAGTGTGGCCAGTAGGACAAGGGAGGTTATTCTGCCCCTGTACTCAGCACTGCTCAGGCCACACCTTGAGTGCTGTGTCCAGTTCTGGGCTCCTCAATTCAAGAGAGATGCTGAGGTGCTGGAAGGTGTCCAGAGAAGGGTGACAAAGCTGGGGAGGAGCCTGGAACACAAAGCCTATGAGGAGAGGCTGAGGGAGCTGGGGGTGTGCAGCCTGCAGCAGAGGAGGCTCAGGGCAGAGCTCATTGCTGTCTACAACTACCTGAAGGGAGGCTGTAGCCAGGTGGGGTTGGGCTCTTCTGCCAGGCAAGCAGCAACAGAACAAGGGGACACAGTCTCAAGTTGTGCCAGGGGAGGTCTAGGCTGGATGTGAGGAGAAAGTTGTTGGCAGAGAGAGCGATTGGCATTGGAATGGGAGTCACCATCCCTGGAGGTGTTGAAGCCAAGCCTGGCTGAGGCACTTAGTGCCATGGTCTGGTTGACTGGCTAGGGCTGGGTGCTAGGTTGGCCTGGATGATCTTGGAGATCTCTTCCAACCTGGTTGATTCTATGATGCTATGAGAAGGACAGGTTTCTCTGGCTCTTAGGTCTGCTCTGACTGAGAGGTGTTTTTCCCTTAATCCCTTGTTTTTCCAGTAACAATGACATTCCTTAATCTACTTGAGATGTTTGTCTTCTCTTCAGCTCCTGTGGTATAGTGGTCATATTTTAAAGGAATTGGTGGAGTCGCCGTCCCTGGAGCTGTTCAAGGCAGGACTGGATGTGGCACTTGGTGCCATGGTCTGGCCTTGAGCTCTGTGGTAAAGGCTTGGACTTGATGATCTGTGAGGTCTCTTCCAACCTTGGTGATACTGTGATACTGTGAATTTACTGAGGCCTCAGTTCTTTTGACTGACTGTTGAAGCCTTTAGCAGAAGGATCTGCTATGGCAGGTCACCTTGCCTCCTCAAATGGAAATTTTTCTGTAGGTCTACATAAATCTTCAGGGTTCTAACACAGGTTTGCTTTGCTTTTGGATGTGAGATCAAATCACTACATTTTTCCTTAGAAAGATTATAGGAAACTGCACTGAGAAGATCATTTATCAATCTGAGTAACAAAATTCAGCAACAAACCCCAATGGCTCCTTGTCCAGAAGCCAAGCACATTAAAGACAGAGGTATTTCCATGACCACCACAGACAAAAGCATCTTTGTATTGCATCCAAATTAGAGAATCAGTCAGGGTTGGAAGGGACCACAAGGATCAGCCAGTTCCAACCCCCCTGCCATGCCCAGGGACACCCTACCCTAGAGCAGGCTGCACACAGCCTCAGCCAGCCTGGCCTTAAACACCTCCAGGGATGGGGCCTCAACCACCTCCCTGAGCAACCCATTCCAGGCTCTCACCACTCTCAGCAGGCACTCAGCTGATAGATATTCCTAAGGTGAACAGAAAGTGGTTTGAAGCATTTGATTTTAAAACTCACTGTAGAAAAACAAAGATCCAATATAAAGCCTGCAAAAACCAAACTACTTGGAGGAAAAGACCTGTCTGAAGTAATTGGTGCATTCAGTGAAGAGGTCAGCTGCAGGCAGCTGAACACAGCTGTCGGTCACCATTTAGGAGCACATCAATTTCACAGCCCATTCTTTCTTGGCTGAAAACCTTGGAGTCAAGGTGGGGCAGCAATTCACTCAAAGATCAGTAGGAATCATCACTCCTGGGAGTCACCATCCCTGGGGGTATTTTGAAGACTGACAAATGTGGTGTCTAAGGATGTGGCTCAGTGATAGCAGCTTAGCAGTAGGGGTAGGATTGTGAGCTCTAGGTGAGTGTGCTAGTTTGGAGCCAGCTAGAATGTTTTGGTGAGAGGAATTAGATGACAGGCTGTGAAATGGAAAGAATGGTGATGTCTGCTGCACTCATAGGCTTGCTGAGATAAGAACAAAAGTATAGATAAGGCAGTTGCTGTCTGGGCTTTGGGCTGAACTTCTCTAACCTAACCTGCTGTCTGTGTGACTGATCCATCTGCTTCCTAACCCCTCTGACTGACCCTCCATACTACCTTAAACATAAGGCAAGATATAGGGTAAGGTAGAGGAGTGGGAGGAAGGTGGAAGGGTGGTTGAGAGCCCCTCTTGGGGACTTAGGTTTCTGGGAGGGCTGCTGTGTCTCTGTCTTACCTTTTAATACAGTATATTTCTCTATATACTGTAAATCTCTGCTTGTCTATTGTGCTAAGCTGTAAATACAAAGCTTCATTCAATTTCCAGAGCTGCTGAGTCTAGTCTGGGTGATTTTCCAAAGGGAAGTGGGGGAGGAAACACTCAAACCATCACAGTGACTGGACTTGATCATCTCAAAGGTCTCTTCCAAGCTCAACAGTTGTGCCACTCTATGTAGTAGCTCTGTTTTGTTGCTGTGTATTTAAGCAGACAAGAAAGATGGGAGGAAAAAGGTTAATAATTCAGAAGATGTGTATTGAAAGTGGATGTTAAAGACATCATTTTAACACTTAAAAAAAACCCATGGAATTATAAAGTATAAATCAGATTCTCTTGAGGGGTGATTTACAGGTCTGAGTCTCACAATGATGTTTTTCCCTACTTTTTTTTGGAATCATAGAATCAACCAGGTTGGAAGAGACCTCCAAGCTCATCCAGGCCAACCTAGCACCCAGCCCTAGCCAGGCAACCAGACCATGGCACTAAGTGCCTCAGCCAGGCTTTGCTTCAACACCTCCAGACACGGTGCCTCCACCACCTCCCTGGGCAGCCCATTCCAATGCCAATCACTCTCTCTGCCTACAACTTCCTCCTAACATCCAGCCTAGACCTCCCCTGGCACAACTTGAGACTCTGTCCCCTTGTTCTATTGCTGGTTACCTGGGAGAAGAGACCAACCCCACCTGGCTACAGCCTCCCTTCAGGTAGTTGTAGACAGCAATGAGCTCTGCCCTGAGCCTCCTCTTCTGCAGGCTGCACACCCCCAGCTCCCTCAGCCTCTCCTCACAGGCTTTGTGTTCCAGGCCCCTCACCAGCTTTGTTGCCCTTCTCTGGACACCTTCCAGCACCTCAACATCTCTCTTGAATTGAGGAGCCCAGAACTGGACACAGCACTCAAGGTGTGGCCTGAGCAGTGCTGAGCACAGGAGAAGAATAACCTCCCTCATCCTACTGGCCACACTGCTCCTGGTCCAGGCCAGGATGCCTGGACAAGAACCCTCCATGGAGGTAACTGAAGGCATGGTTAGATGACATCTTCAGCAACCTGGTCTAGAAGCAGCCATCACTGCCCACAGCATGGCAGTTGGAACTAGATTATATTGAAGATCCCTTCCAACCCAAACCATTCTACAAATCTATGAACTGTTCAAACTGCCTTTGAACAGTCATTAAACTTATGTTCACCAATTAAATCAACATTAAAACACACCCAGGGATTTTAACAGCTGCACTGCAATGACAAGCACCATGAGAAAATGCCTGTAGTATTGGATTCCTGGAGCCTCAGCATGCCTAGGCTTTCAGAGCTGCCCTGAGCTCTTACACCACCCTCTTCCATAACCTGGAGTAATAAACAAAACAGCAATGTTGGGAGTTTGATTCTAAGATGCTGAAAGCCCCAGCATGTGGGCACAGATAGCATTATCTAATCCAACAGGCACTGCTTACTAGAATACATCTCACATGATGGCTCTCCTCCTCCCACCACTGAGTCACTGCAACAAACAGAGCAGCTGGCTGCAAACAGGCTACACAATGAGTAGCTGAACTAGAGGCGCCGGCACCACATGCAGAGTGACCTCAGCCTCATCTGAAGCATGTTATCAGCTACACAAGAGTAGCTACTTTGTGACCACATACACCAATTTAACTAGATACAGTCAACCAACTTCATCACAACAACCCCAAGCAGCGCTACAGGCTGGGGACAGAGAGGCTGAGAGCAGCCAGGAAGAAAGGGACCTGGGGGTACTGGTAGAGAGTAGCTGAAGATGAGGCAGCAGTGTGCCCAGGTGGCCAAGAGAGCCAATGGCATCCTGGCCTGCATCAGGAGCAGTGTGGCCAGCAGGACAAGGGAGGTTATTCTGCCCCTGTGCTCAGCACTGCTCAGGCCACACCTTGACTGCTGTGTCCAGTTCTGGGCTCCTCAATTCAAGAGAGATGTTGAGGTGCTGGAAGGTGTCCAGAGAAGGGCAACAAAGCTGGTGAGGGGCTTGGAACACAAACCCTATGAGGAGAGGCTGAGGGAGCTGGGGGTGTGCAGCCTGCAGAAGAGGAGGCTCAGGGCAGACCTCATTGCTGTCTACAACTACCTGAAGGGAGGCTGTAGCCAGGTGGGGGTTGGTCTCTTCTCCCAGGCAACCAGCAACAGAGCAAGGGGACACAGCCTCAAGTTGTGCCAGGGGAGGTCTAGGCTGGATGTTAGGAGGAAGTTGTTGGCAGAGAGAGTGATTGGCATTGGAATGGGCTGCCCAGGGAGGTGGTGGAGTCACCATCCCTGGAGGTGTTGAAGCAAAGCCTGGGTGAGGCACTTAGTGCCATGGTCTGGTTGCCTGGCTAGGGATGGGTGCTAGGTTGGCCTGGCTGATCTTGGAGGTCTCTTCCAACCTGGTTGATTCTATGACTCTAGAGCCATTTATAGAAAGAATGTGCTTTAACACTGATGATTTTTAACTTAGCTTTGGGGTTGAGTTTTAGTAGCATAACCTCCGATCATCTTCTGTACAAATTCAGAACACACTGTGTCTGCTAAGCTCCTTTGAACTTGCAAGACCTTGTGTGAATAATAAAAACTGAACACAAAGTTTGTTCTTACATTTTCAATATTAAGTATTTCTCCATCACTCCAGAATTTACCATGGAATTCACTCCCCCTGCACGGTCACATAAACATAATGAAGATGTATCTCTATGCCTACACATTAATCATACAATTATACAAGCATTAAAGTTGGGAAAGACTTCTAATATCAAGGTCAGTCTTTTACCCAACACCTCCATGACCATACCTCAAAGAGCCACACCTACTTGTTTCCCAAACAGCTGCACCGATGGTGACTCCACCACCTGCCCAGGCATCCTGTTCCAGTGCCCCACCGCCACGCTCCTGTACCATGTGATGAACACACACAACTCCCCAAAGTCCATAATTCCTTCACAAAGAAAATATAGCCTAAAAGATGTCAGAGACTGCGAATTTCCATCAAGCACAAGCAGTCTCCACTGAGACCAAGAGTCTTCATGAACACAGAGTATACTGGATGCAGCATCAGGAATAAAACCTCTTCACATTGTCCTAAGCTTAGTCAGGTGCAAGAACTCACCTAAACTGAACACTTCCTACCCAAACAGAGAATCAGAGAACTGTCAAGGTTAGAAGAGACCTTGTCCAGAGAAGGGCAACGAGGCTGGGGAGAGGCCTTGAGCACAGCCCTACGAGGAGAGGCTGAGGGAGCTGGGATTGGTTAGCCTGGAGAAGAGGAGGCTCAGGGGAGACCTTATTGCTGTCTACAACTACCTGAGGGGAGGTTGTGGCCAGGAGGAGGTTGCTCTCTTCTCTCAGGTGGCCAGCACCAGAACAAGAGGACACAGCCTCAGGCTGTGCCAGGGGAGATTTAGGCTGGAGGTGAGGAGAAAGTTCTTCCCTGAGAGAGTCATTGGACACTGGAATGGGCTGCCCGGGGAGGTGGTGGAGTCGCCGTCCCTGGAGCTGTTCAAGGCAGGACTGGACGTGGCACTTGGTGCCATGGTCTGGCCTTGAGCTCTGTGGTAAAGGGTTGGACTTGATGATCTGTGAGGTCTCTTCCAGCCTTGGTGATACTGTGTGAAATCACCAAGTCCAACTGCTCACCTAGAGCTCTCAATCCCATCACTACTACTAAACCACTACCACTACACCACATCCTTGAGCACTACATCTACTCATCCTTTAAATACATCCAGGGATGGGCACTCCACCACCTCCCTGGGCAGCCTGTTCCAATACCTGATAATCCTTTCTGGGAAGAAATTTTCCCTAATACCCAACATGAACCTCCCTTGGCACAACTTGAGGCTGTTTCCTGTTGTCCTGTCACTTGTTCACAGGAGAAAAGACCGACTCCCCCATCCCCATGGCTTCCTTTCCGGGAGCTGTAGAGGATCATGAGGTCTCTCCTCATCCTCCTCCTCCAAAGGCGCTCACTGAAACTCTCATCAAGTTAGCTTTATTGCTCTTCAAGTGCTAGATAGTCCAAATAGCTTCCACCTGAGCATACTGCATGTGGCTTCAGAGCAATGCAGACAATCTGCAGGAGAGCAGCCTTGTGGAGAGGGACCTGGGGGTGCTGGTGGCTAACAAGTTCCCCATGGCACAGTAATGTGCCCTTGTGGCCAAGAAGGCCAATGGCATTCTGGGGTGTATTAGGAGGAGTGTGCCCAGCAGATCAAGGGAGGTTCTCCTCCCCCTCTACTCTGTCCTGCTGAGACCTCATCTTGAATACTGCCTTCAGTTTTGGGCTCCCCAGTTGCAGAGGGACAGGGATCTGCTGGAGAGGGTCCAGCGGAGGGCTACGAGGATGATGAGGGGACTGGAGGGCTTCCTTATGAGGAGAGGCTGAGGGCCCTGGGGCTGCTTAGTCTGGAGAAGAGAAGACTGAGAGGGGATTGGATAAATGTTTCTAAGTATCTAAAGGCTGTCAAGAGGCAGGGGACAGGCTCTGCTCACTGCTCCCTGGGATAGGACAAGGAGCAATGGGTGTAAGTTGCAGCACAAAAGGTTCTGCCTCAACACAAGGGGGAACTTCTTTACTGGAAGGGTCCCAGAGCACTGCCACAGGCTCCCCAGAGAGGCTGTGGGGTCTCCTTCTCTGGAACCTTTCCAGGCCTGTCTGGATGTGTTCCTGTGTGCTCTGTGTTAGATAGGATTGTCCTGCTCTGACAGGGGGTTGGACTGGATGATCTCCTTGGGTCCCTTCCAACCCCTAACATCCTGTGATCTTGTCAACAGCTAGACAGCTTGATAAAACGATCAAGAAACAGGGAACTTAGCCATTTGGCTGCTCAAAGGCAAGAGCTTTGTGAACTGAGAGTTACTTGGAGTTTCAAAGTGGTTGACCTCTGCTTGTTTAAAGAGCAGTGAGAGGGAGGAGTGCTTCCAATTACATTTTGTTAATTGCATGAAAGAATACCTTACACCTAACCCAAGGAAAGACTCTAAAAGCATTTGACTGGCTAAGTGCCATGACTTTGAAACGCTAGGCAAAGCCACACATCCATAAAGTCACTCATAGAATCATAGAATCAACCAGGTTGGAAGAGACCTCCAAGATCATCCAGTCCAACCTAGCACCCTGCCCTAACCAATCAACCAGACCATGGCACTGACTCATCCAGCCTTTTCTTGAAGACCCCCAGGGACGGTGCCTCCACCACCTCCCTGGGCAGCCCATTCCAATGCCAATCACTCTCTCTGGGAAGAACTTCTTCCTAACATCCAGCCTAGACCTACCCTGGCACAACTTGAGACTGTGTCCCCTTGTTCTATTGCTGGTTGCCTGGGAGAAGAGGCCACCCCCCACCTGGCTACAATGCCCCTTCAGGTAGTTGTAGACAGTAATAAGGTCACCCCTGAGCCTCCTCTTCTCCAGGCTAAACAGGTCCAGCTCCTTCAGCCTCTCCTCATAACTATTTCAAACTTTCAAGCAGCTTTCCCTTCATTCATCACCACTGCACAGGACATTTCCACTGCCAAGTGGATTTTTCCTGCACACCAGAATTAAGACATCCTGAGTATTTTTATCTGGCCTACAGGTTGGTGGGTTTTCACTCTTAAAGCATCTAAAACCCACTGTGGCTGCTGGAGCTAGGTTTCTAGCTCAGACACAGGGGAGAGGTGAACACTCTAGGGACAGGCCATACAATGGCAACAATGGGTAAGTTAATATCATTGCACTGGAGCATCAGGAGCTTCATGTCTGGAAACACAGCTTGGACCTCCCCCTTGCTGGCTTCTGCTGCTTCAGCTGTGCCTGCTGCTATCTTCCCCCACTGCTGTTTCAGCTGCTGCTGCTTTGCCGCTTCGCCGCCGCTTGACCCCTTCCCCGTCTTCGTTAAGGTTGTTGTATCTCTGTAGTAGTTTATTTCTCCTTATACTGTTACATTTAAACTATAGGAAATACAATTTCACTTTTCTCTGACTTTCCAAACTGAAAAATCCCCGGTGTGGTGAGTTTGTTCTAGTGGAGGAGGGATCCACCCTAACCCAGGACACCCATAACAGCTGCCAGTTATTACTGCTCATCCCATTCCGACCATCAAAACCTGCAGTGTCATCCAACTCCTCCTGTTCTCCTTTGTACTCCTGCATCCCAACTCACATCAGCAGCAAGGACTTGCTTTGTTCAGCAAACCACCACATAAAATCGTATTGCTCCCAGTCCCAATGATGCAGGAGGAACTGCTTGTTCTTATGCTCCTCACACTTCCAGAGCAATCCTCCTCTTTTCCACCTCAACTAGGAAATTCCCTCTTGGTACCTGTTGAATGCTTCACTGAAGCCCAGGAACATGAATGGCCTCTCTGCTGCTGCAAAAGAAAATCCTGCCTGGGTGCAGTTTGCTGTCCTAAGATTTATGTGGTCAATTATTCCTTCTTTTCAAAAGTAGTTCTAAAGCTTTTCATATTTCCCAAGTCAAGCTCTCATTTCCTTGATCAAAAGGGATTTAAGGTCTGAGAAAAAGCTTTTATGTTAGAAGCCCAAACCACACTGGTTGAAAACAAGAAAGCAAAAGAAAGGACTGGGTTTTATCAGCAAAGCAAAAACTAGTAGCCAGCCACTATGATGAAGACATGAAGAGGTAACCACAGCTCTAAAGGATTCTGAATTCTAAAAGACAAAAGGGATCTATCAGTGCTCTTTGATCAAACCCAGAATGACAGAATTCTTTCACTTGGAAAAGACCTCCAAGATCATTGAGTCCAACCATCAACCCAGGACCTCCATGGCCATTAAACCACACCCCAAAGTGCCATGTCCACATATCTTGAATAGAATTATAGAATCATAGAACCAACCAGGTTGGAAGAGACCTCCAAGATCATCCAGTCCAACCTAGCACCCAGCCCTATCCAATCAACCAGACCATAGCACTAAGTGCCTCAGCCAGGCTTGGCTTCAACACCTCCAGGCACGGTGACTCCACCACCTCCCTGGGCAGCCCATTCCAATGCCAATCACTCTGCCAACAACTTCCTCCTAACATCCAGCCTAGACCTCCCCTGATTGCACAACTTGAGACTCTGTCCCCTTGTTCTGTTGCTGCTTGCCTGGGAGAAGAGCCCAACCTCACCTGGCTACAGCCTCCCTTCAGGTAGTTGTAGACAGCAATGAGGTCCGCCCTGAGCCTCCTCTTCTCCAGGCTGCACACCCCCAGCTCCCTCAGCCTCTCCTCATAGGCTTTGTGCTCCAGGCCCCTCACCAGCCTTGCTGACCTTCTCTGGACACCTTCCAGCACCTCAACAGCCCAGAACTGGACACAGCACTCAAGGGGTGGCCTGAGCAGTGCTGAGTACAGAGGAAGAATAACCTCCCTTGTCCTGCTGGCCACACTGCTCCTGATGCAGGCCAGGATGCCATTGGCTCTCTTGGCCACCTGGGCACACTGCTGGCTCATCTTCAGCTACTGTCTACCAGTACTCTCAGGTCCCTTTCTTCCTGTCTGCTCTCAGCCACTCTGTCCCCAGCCTCCAGGGAATCTCACCAAGTATAGTTCTCCTTACATCAACTTTGAAATATTTTACACACACCAACAGAACAGTTGAGCCTTTCTGACAGAAGCCAGATCAGAGGAAGCCATCTGTACATGTAATACTCCATTGAAAAAGTAAGACTCTCACCAAACTACTTTTATTGGCAACTCTCTTTTAGTGGTACATTCTAGCAAGTACGGTTGGGATGGCCAAGAGAGCTTCTCCTTATCACTCCTTTAGTGATATATCCTAGTGAGTATGGTTGGGATGGCCAAGAGAGGTTCTCCTTACCTCTCTTTTAGTGGTATATCCTAGTGAGTATGGTTGGGATGGCCAAGAGAGGTTCTCCTTAACTCTCTATTAGTGGTATATCCTAGTGAGTATGGTTGGGATGGCCAAGAGAGGTTCTCCTTAACTCTCTTTTAGTGGTATATCCTAGTGAGTATGGTTGGGATGGCCAAGAGAGGTTCTCCTTAACTCTCTTTTAGTGGTATATCCTAGTGAGTATGGTTGGGATGGCCAAGAGAGGTTCTCCTCCCCCTCTATTCTGCCTGGTGAGGTGCATCTGGAATATTACATCCTGCTCTGGGCTATTCAGTTCAAGGAGGACCTCAGGGAACTGCTGGAAAGAGTCCAGCACAGAACCACAAATATGATTAAGGGAGGGGAACATCTTCCTTATGAAGAAAGGCTGAGAGAGCTGGGGCTCTTTAGCTTGGAGAAGACTGAGAGGTGACCTCATTCATAATTATAAAGATGTGAAAGGCAAGTGGCAAGAGGACAGGCTCTGCTCAGTGATGTCCAATGACAGGACAAGGGCAATGGGTCCAAGCTGGAGCAGAGGAGGTTCCACATCAAAGCATGGAAAAATGTTTTCACTGCGAGGGTGACAGAGCACTGGAACAGGCTGCCCAGAGAGCTTGTGGAGCCTCCTTCTCCAGAGACACTAAACACACACCTGTGTGACCTACTCTAGGTGATCCTGCTCTGACAGGAGGGTTGGACTGGATGATTTTTACAGATGCCTTCCAACCCCTAATATTCTGGGAGAAAAGGAAATCACAACAACCCAAGCTGGAAAAGTGCAGCACAGTTCCTAATCCTAATTTCCTATTTTACATGTCGAGAAGTAATTCCTCCAGAACTGAAGATCTTGCAGAAAGGACAAGATTTCAAACAGACACATTTAAAAGTGTTAACTATGACACTTGTCAGAGGCATCCTTCAAGCAACATCCACATTCAATTGCAGCAATTAAGGCAGCAATTTTGCCAGTGTAGTCAAAAGACTGCTTAATGTAAGAGTGCTCTTCTCAGGCTGCTAGACATGTCAATGTTACCCAACATCTACAGTCATTCAGGGCTGCCACCAGGCAGCACCCATTAGCTCTCCATAAAGCCAGTTATTAAGTTTCTGAAAGCTCTGCTTGACAAAAACTAAGGAAGGCTTTACCGTGAACGGGAAGAAAATGAGAGGCATTAAACCAAACCCAACAAATTATTGCACTGGAACCATTCTCCAGAAACTTTGAGGGCAAATAAAGAAAGGAGGGGGAGAAAAAAGGCTTTAAAATCACAGTATCACAGTATCATCAGGGTTGGAAGAGACCTCACAGATCATCAAGTCCAACCCTTTACCACAGAGCTCAAGGCCAGACCATGGCACCAAGTGCCACGTCCAGTCCTGCCTTGAACAGCTCCAGGGACGGCGACTCCACCACCTCCCTGGGCAGCCCATTCCAGTGCCCAATGACTCTCTCAGTGAAGAACTTTCTCCTCACCTCCAGCCTAAATTTCCCCTGGCATAGCTTGAGGCTGTGTCCTCTTGTTCTGGTGCTGGCCACCTGAGAGAAGAGAGCAACCTCCCCCTGGCCACAACCACCCCTCAGGTAGTTGTAGACAGCAATGAGGTCTCCCCTGAGCCTCCTCTTCTCCAGGCTAACCAATCCCAGCTCCCTCAGCCTCTCCTCGTAGGGCTGTGCTCAAGGCCTCTCCCCAGCCTCGTTGCCCTTCTCTGGACACGCTCAAGCATCTCAATGTCCCTCCTAAACTGGGGGGCCCAGAACTGAACACAGCACTCAAGGTGTGGTCTAAGCAGTGCAGAGTACAGGGGCAGAATGACCTCCCTGCTCCTGCTGGCCACACCATTCCTGATGCAGGCCAGGATGCCACTGGCTCTCTTGGCCACCTGGGCACACTGCTGGCTCATGTTCAGGCGAGTATCAATCAGCACCCCCAGATCCTTCTCTCTCTGGCTGCTCTCCAGCCACTCCGACCCCAGCCTGTATCTCTGCATGGGGTTGTTGTGGCCAAAGTGCAGCACCCTGCACTTGGAGCTATTGAACACCATCCCCTTGGACTCTGTCCAGGTGCTCAAGGTCCCGCTGCAGAGCCCTTCTGCCTTCCAACTCAGTCACATAATCAACACCAACTGCTGGGTCTCTTTGCTTCTGGCTCCTTTTGTCTGCGACCCTGCTATGCAATGCAGAGGTTGAAAGACCCAAACGGTTGCAGGCTGTCCCATATACCTACCACAGCAAGCTCAACTTCCAAGTCAGATTTACACTGCTGTAAATCTGATCTACTGGAAACTCTCAGGCACTGAAAACCCCCATTGGTTCCACCTAAGCCATGTCTCTGGGATGCAAACTCCTTGCAGATTTTCCAACAGGTAGAGCACCCAATACAATCCTATGACAGCTTTCTACTGGCCACTGTCATACCCTTGCCAACTACTATGCTATATTCACATGCCTACCTCATCATCTAATCAGTCCATGTGCCATTAAAGAAAGGCCACTTGCCCCAGAAAAGCTGCTGGATACATGGCACTCCTTCCAAAGAAAAGCAAAGGAGGGAACAGCACATCTGGTCACTAACAGGCTGTGGGACACTGGAGCAGACCAGGCCAGCAGGGATGGAAAGCGAGGGGTAAACGTCCCCTCCTTTGTGTTACTTTAGCTACATGGACACTGAATTGAGCACATGAGGTTTGTCATGGAATCAAGCAGGTTGGAAGAGACCTCCAAGATCATCCAGGCCAACCTAGCACCCAGCCCTAGCCACTCAACCAGACCATGGCACTAAGTGCCTCAGCCAGGCTTTGCTTCAACACCTCCAGACACGGTGCCTCCACCACCTCCCTGGGCAGCCCATTCCAATGCCAATCACTCTCTCTGACAACAACTTCCTCCTAACATCCAGCCTAGACCTCCCCCAGCACAACTTGAGACTGTGTTCCCTTGTTCTGTTGCTGCTTGCCTGGCAGAAGAGACCAACCCCACCTGGCTACAGCCTCCCTTCAGGTAGTTGTAGACAGCAATGAGCTCTGCCCTGAGCCTCCTCTTCTGCAGGCTGCACACCTCCAGCTCCCTCAGCCTCTCCTCACAGCTTTTGTGCTCCAGGCCCCTCACCAGCTTTGTTGCCCTTTTCTGGACACCTTCCAGCACCTCAACATCTCTCTTGAACTGAGGAGCCCAGAACTGGACACAGCACTCAAGGTGTGGCCTGACCAGTGCTGAGCACAGGGGCAGAATAACCTCCCTTGTCCTGCTGGCGACACTGCTCCTGAGCCAGCCCAGGATGTCTTTGAGCATTTAGACAGTTTCAAACCAGCTCAGGAATTATCTATGTAACAATCACTAATACACAGGGAAGAAAACAAACAAACCAAAAAAAAAGGTTACCATGACAATTAACATTAGTAAGACACCAAAATTCCCCCCAACTTTTAATCCATAACATAAATAAAAGCACTTCATGAAGGCTACTGGTAAATAAGAAACTTCTACTCCTGCCAGCCTCTCAACAGACACTAAACCACGGTGTGAAAACCACACCATACCACCACTACTTTTCCAGCATGGTCTTACATCAAGTTTTCCTTAGCAGTATCACCCCAGGCCATTAAACAAATGAACCTTTTAAGCAAACAGTTGTAAAACTCTAATATTTGTGATGACTTACGACAGAAACCGGTCAAGTTTTGGTCCATTCCGCCCCTGAGGGACAACAGGTGGCTTGTACACCTTCATTATTCCTCACACTCCATACACTCTCTCTGTTTCTGCTGTTCCTGGTCTCTTCATTTATGAAGCAGTGCTGGTTTTGAAGTTATTTATAAGCATTAACTCATTAAATTCCCAAGTGACATCTTAGCTAGCAGCTGAGTGACTCAGATTCCTGACAATATATTTACCATGGCTGGAAGGGAAGGTAAATTTACACACACGAGTGGCACACACAGGCATGCCATGAACTAATCTTGTATTTTCAATTGGTATGTGACATGAAGTAACTCTGAAGTTATTAACAAACACCTAAGTCAACTGAAGTTCTGAGGCTGGCTCCTTATCAGACAAACAGTTCTGCACTTTGGTCACAACAACCCCAAGCAGCGCTACAGGCTGGGGACAGAGTGGCTGAGAGCAGCCAGGAAGAAAGGGACCTGGGGGTGCTGGTAGATAGTAGGCTGAAGATGAGCCAGCAGTGTGCCCAGGTGGCCAAGAGAGCCAATGGCATCCTGGCCTGCATCAGGAGCAGTGTGGCCAGCAGCACAAGGGAGGTTATTCTGCCCCTGTACTCAGCACTGCTCAGGCCACACCTTGAGTGCTGTGTCCAGTTCTGGGCTCCTCCATTCAAGAGAGATGTTGAGGTGCTGGAAGGTGTCCAGAGAAGGGCAACAAAGCTGGTGAGGGGCCTGGAACACAGAGCCTATGAGGAGAGGCTGAGGGAGCTGGGGGTGTGCAGCCTGCAGAAGAGGAGGCTCAGAGGGGACCTCATTGCTGTCTACAACTACCTGAAGGGAGGCTGTAGCCAGGTGGGGTTGGGCTCTTCTGCCAGGCAAGCAGCAACAGAATAAGGGGACACAGCCTCAGGTTGTGCCAGGGCTGGTATGGGCTGGATGTTAGGAGGAAGTTTTTGGCAGAGAGAGTGATTGGCATTGGAATGGGCTGCCCAGGGAGGTGGTGGAGTCACCGTGTCTGGAGGTGTTGAAGCCAAGCCTGGCTGAGGCACATAGTGCCATGGTCTCGTTGACTGGCTAGGGCTGGGTGCTAGGTTGGCCTGGCTGATCTTGGAGGTCTCTTCCAACCTGCTTGATTCTATGATTCTAAGGGGAAAGATGCAATATCAGCACTTAAAAGACAGATACATCCTAATACAAACCACCCAAACCACTCTGCTCCACAGACACATTTCATGAGCAATAGACTTAGCAAAGCCTGATCCATCACAAACCTCATGTTCCTTCCCACACAGTAACATTTATTCCTTCCTCTTGCATTCCCTGTAGTCTTACTGCTCCCCAAGGAATTCCATTCTGCCCACACTGTCTCTATCTTTTACTGAGATTGGAAATGCCACTTGTAGATTATGTCAAAAGTAACATACACCTAAACCTTGTCTTCCCAACTATTTACTACTCTTTATTATGGTAGTAGGACTGTTGTTACTACAGTCTGAAAGCTGAAAGACAATTACTACAGAAGAGAAGCTGTAGCTTAGAGTTCATTGAACCATAGAATCATAGAATGGTTGATGATGGAAGGGACCTCAGGGACCATCCAGCTCCATCCCCCCGCCGTAGGCAGGGACAGCTCCCACTAGAGTATTATAATAGTGTAGTTATGGTAATAAAGAGGCTGAAGAAGCATTTGTGAATGTTTTCAGACAATTACATGTTCCTCTTAGGCTCAATGACACAATGGCTATAGTCTTTCTGCAGACAAGCTGGCTAGCAACATGAATAAACATTCATTCCCATTCTCTGTTCTTTTCTAAGGGAAAAATCAAATCTAAACCAGGACTACACTTCAAAGAGGACACTGTATTAGATGGAAACAAGCAGAGCATGCAGATCAGATCAGAAACTATCATATCATATCATAGTATCATCAGGGTTGGAAGAGACCTCAAAGTGAGGCCTTAAGAAAGCCACCTGAGAACATGTCCTTTAAACTCAAATTTTGAGCAGAGCTCCTAATATAGGGCAGCATGAGATGTGGCCAGCAGGGCCAGGGAGGTGATTCTCCCCCTCTGCTGCACTCTGCTGAGACTCCACCTGGAATACTGCATCCAGCTCTGGAGCCCCCATTACAAGAAGGATGTGGAGATGCTGGAGTGTGCCCAGAGCAGGGCCACTGGGATGCTCAGAGGGCTGCAGCAGCTCTGCTGTGAGCACAGACTGAAAGAGTTGGGGCTGTGCAGTCTGCAGCAGAGGAGGCTCCCAGGTGACCTTCTTGTGGCCTTCCAGGATCTGAAGGGGGCTACAAAAAAGCTGAGGAAGGACTTTTGAGGCTGTCAGGGAGTGAGAGGACTGGGGGGAATGAAGCAAAGCTGGAGATGGGTAGGTTGAGGCTGGAAGTGAGGAAGAAGTTGTTGAGCATGAGAGTGGTGAGAGGCTGGAATGGGTTGCCCAGGGAGGTGGTTGAGGCCCCATGGCTGGAGGTGTTTAAGGCCAGGCTGGATGGGGCTGTGGGCAGCCTGCTCTAGGGTAGGGTGTCCCTGGACATGGCAAGGGGGTTGGGACTGGCTGATCCTTGTGGTCCCTTCCAACCCTGCCTGAGTCTATGATTCTAAGTACTTCAGCAGCTGGAACTGCAATGAACACAACCTTGTAAGGGAACAGATGGCAAATAGAAATATTTAATAAGCCACTATTGTAGAACAGAAAAAAAATACATCAAAAGGAAAAAAAAGAAGTGGCAGCAAAGACCTGTACCATGAGAGCAGAGCTGCATGCAAACACCCAGATTTGTAATGAGCTTCTTGCTGTTTGCTTCTGAACAAGGGAACTTTGGCATACAGCAGCCCTTGCTCACATTTAGGAACAGACTGCAGAACAGAGACAGATGAATGTGACCCATTTTCACAGCAAAACTTTGCTCAACACATAGAGCTAGTTATCCAGTCTAGAACAGGAATTAATTACTCCCCAATTAACAATCTGCTTTTGCTTGCCTTTGTTTACCCAAACTAAAGGCAAAACATGAAAACAAGGAAAAAAAAAAACCAAACCACCTTCAGTGCCAATTGAATCCAACAGCTTAAAATATTTTTCCAGTTACCACTGAAAGCTATTAAGTGCCTTTACACCACCAATCTGGACCACCTCCTATTTATTCAAGGATCCTGTTTCCTGCATCTGACCTAAATTGCTCCCAGCATCCCTTCTGGA